>NC_052944.1:40977362-41335362 GCF_013358895.1 Oreochromis aureus
TTTGCAGCTGTTTGAGCTAAGATTTTCAAGTTATTCACAAAATGAAAACCCATAATGTGTTTCAGGCGAGAAACGCACTGTCTCGCCGAAATAAGGCGATTTTCACCAAGTCCATAAAGACAGCTGTAACTTTTGATAGGAGACTCGGACACACATATTTCAGGCTTGGCCTTTATAGAATTCAGCATTTCCATGTTGGGGAAATAGGTTTTTGCAGCTGTTTGAGCTAAGATTTTCAAGTTATTCACAAAATGAAAACCCATAATGTGTTTCAGGCGAGAACGCACTGTCTCGCCGAAATAAGGCGATTTTTCACCAAGTCCATAAAGACAGCTGTAACTTTTGATAGGAGACTCGACACACATATTTCAGGCTTGGCTTTATAGAATTCAGCATTTCCATGTTGGGGAAATAGGTTTTGCAGCTGTTTGAGCTAAGATTTTCAAGTTATTCACAAAATGAAAACCCATAATGTGTTTCAGGCGAGAAACGCACTGTCTCGCCGAAATAAGGCGATTTTTCACCAAGTCCATAAAGACAGCTGTAACTTTTTGATAGGAGACTCGACACACATATTTCAGGCTTGGCCTTTATAGAATTCAGCATTTCCATGCTGGGGAAATAGGTTTTGCAGCTGTTTGAGCTAAGATTTTCAAGTTATTCACAAAATGAAAAACCCATAATGTGTTTCAGGCGAGAAACGCACTGTCTCGCCGAAATAAGGCGATTTTTCACCAAGTCCATAAAGACAGCTGTAACTTTTGATAGGAGACTCGACACACATATTTCAGGCTTGGCCTTTATAGAATTCAGCATTTCCATGCTGGGGAAATAGGTTTTGCAGCTGTTTGAGCTAAGATTTTCAAGTTAGACCACAAATGGCAACCCATAATGTGTTTGTAAGTGAAACGCACTGTCTCACGAATGAAGGCGATTTTCAACTACAAGTCCATACAGATACCTGCAACTTTTGATAGGAGACTCGGACACAGACCTCTATTTCAGGCTTGGTCTTTGATAGGATTCAGCATTTCCATGTTGGGGAAATAAGGTTTTTGCAGCTGTTTGAGCTAAGATTTTCAAGTTATTCACACAAAATGAAAACCATAACGTGTTTCTGTAGATGAACGCACTGTCTCTACCGAAATAAGGCGTATTTTCACCAAGTCCATAAAGACACCTGCAACTTTTTTGATAGAGACTCTCGGACACATATTTCAGGCTTGACTTTATAGAATTCAGCATTTCCATGTTGGGGAAATAGGTTTTGCAGTTGTTTGAGCTAAGATTTTCGTTATTCACAAAATGAAAACCTATAATGTGTTTCAGGCGAGAACGCACTCATCTCACGCGAAATAAGGCGATTTTCACCAAGTCCATAAAGACAGCTGTAACTTTGATAGAGACTCGACACATTATATATTTCAGGCTTGGTTTTATAGAATTCAGCATTTCCATGTTGGGGAAATAGGGTTTTGCAGCTGTTTGAGCTAAGATTTTCAAGTTATTCACAAAATGAAAACCCATAATGTGTTTCAGGCGCAGAACGCACCGTCTCACCTAAATACAAGCGATTTTCACCAAGTCCATAAAGACAGCTGTAACTTTTGATAGAGACTCGGACACATATTTCTAGGCTTGGCCTTATAGAATTCAGCATTTCCTGCTGGGGAAATAGGTTTTGCAGCTGTTTGAGCTAAGATTTTCAAGTTATTCACAAAATGAAAACCTATAATGTGTTTCAGGCGAGAACGCACTGTCTCGCCGAATAAGGCGATTTTCACCAAGTCCATAAAGACAGCTGTAACTTTTGATAGGGAGACTGGACACATATTTCAGGCTTGGCCTTTATAGAATTCAGTATTTCCATGCTGGGGAAATAGGTTTTGCAGCTGTTTGAGCCAGATTTTCAAGTTATTCACAAAATGAAAACCCATAATGTGTTTCAGGCGTAGAAACGCACTGTCTCGGCCACAAATAAGGCGATTTTCACCAAGTCCATAAAGACAGCTGTCAACTTTGATAGAAGACCTGACACATCTATTTCCAGGCTTTGCCTTTATAGAATTCAGCATTTCCATGTTGGGGAAATAGGGTTTGCAGCCGTTTGAGCTTAAGATTTCCAGTTATTCACAAAATGAAACCTTATAATGTGTTTCAGGCTTAGAAACGACTGTCTCACCGAATAAGGCGATTTTCACCAAGTCCATAAAGACAGCTGTAACTTTGATAGGAGACTCAGGGTCATTTTATAATTCACATATTTCAGGTTTTGGTTGCTTGAGCTAGAATTCAGTTATTTCCATGTTTCAGGCGCAGAAATAGGAATAAATATTTTCACCAAGTCCATAAGCTGTTTGAGCTAAGATTTTCAAGTTATTCAGTATCATGTTGAAAATGAAAGCCCATAATTTCAAGTTGTTTCAGGCGAGAAACGGACTGTCTCACCGAAAATAAGGCGATTTTCACCAAGTCCATAAAGACAGCTGTAACTTTGATAGGAGACTCGGACACATATTTCAGGCTTGGCCTTTATAGAATTCAGCATTTCCATGCTGGGGAAATAGGTTTTGCAGCTGTTTGAGCTAAGATTTTCAAGTTATCTGGCAAATGAAAACCCATAATGTGTTTCAGGCAAGAAACGCACTGTCTCACTGAAATAAGGCGATTTTCACCAAGTCCATAAAGACAGCTGTAACTTTTGATAGAGACTCGGACACACATATTGGTGTATTTGGCCTTATAGAATTCAGCATTCCATGCTGAGTAAATAGGTTTTGCAGCTGTTTGAGCTAAGATTTTCAAGTTATTCACAAATGAAAACTCATAATGTGTTTCAGGCGAGAAACGCACTGTCTCACTAAATAAGGCGATTTTCACCAAGTCCATAAAGATAGCTGCAACTTTTTGATAGGAGACTCGGACACACATATTTCTAGGCTTGGCCTTATAGAATTCAGCATTTCCATGCTGGGGAAATAGGGTTTTGCAGCTGTTTGAGCTTAAGATTTTCAAGTTATTCACAAATGAAACTCTATAATGTGTTTCAGGCGAGAACGCACTGTCTCGGCCGAAATAAGCGATTTTCACCAAGTCCATAAAGACAGCTGTAACTTTTGGGATAGGAGACTCTGACACATATTTCTAGGGCTTGGCTTTTATAGAATTCAGTAGTACCGCGTTGGGAAATAGGGTTTTGCAGCTGTTTGAGCTAAGATTTTCAAGTTATTCACAAATGAAAACCCATAATGTGTTTTGCAGGCGGAGAAACGACTGTCTCGGCCAAATAAGGCGATTTTCACCAAGTCCATAAAGACAGCTGTAACTTTTGATAGAGACTCGACACACATATTTCAGGCTTGGCCTTTATAGAATTCAGCATTTCCATGCTGGGGAAATAGGTTTTGCAGCTGTTTGAGCTAAGATTTTCAAGTTATTCACAAAATGAAAACCCATAATGTGTTTCAGGCGCAGAAACGCAACTGTCTCGCCAAATAAGGCGACTTTTCACCAAGTCCATAAAAGACACCTGCAAATCTTTGATAGAGACTGACACACATATTTGGTGGCTTGGCCTGTTTAGAATTCAGCATTTCCATGCTGGGGAAATAGGGTTTTGTGCTGTTTGAGCTTAAGATTTTCAAGTTATTCACAAAATGAAAACCCATAATGTGTTTCAGGCAGAAACGCACTGTCTCGCCTAAATATGATTTTCACCAAGTCCATAAAGACAGCTGTAACTTTGATAGGAGACTCGACACACACATATTTCAGGTTTGGCCTATAGAATTCAGCATTTCCACGCTGGGGAAATAGGTTTTGCAGCTGTTTGAGCTAAGATTTCAAGTTATTCACAAAATGAAAACCTATAATGTGTTTAGGCGAGAACGCACTGTCTCGCCCGCCGAATAAGGCGATTTTCACCAAGTCCATAAAGACAGCTGTAACTTTTGATAGGAGACTCGACACATATATTTCAGGCTTGGCTCTTATAGAATCTAGCATTTCCATGCTGGGGAAATAGGTTTTGCAGCTGTTTGAGTTTAAGATTTTCAAGTTATTCACAAAATGAAAACCCATAATGTGTTTCTCAGGCGCAGAAACGCATTGTCCTCGGGCCAAATAAGGCGATTTTCACCAAGTCCATAAAGACAGCTGTAACTTTTTGATAGGAGACTCGGATACATATTTCAGGCTTCATTTTATAGAATTCAGCATTTCCATGTTGGGGAAATAGGTTTTGCAGCTGTTTGAGCTAAGATTTTCAAGTTATTCACAAAATGAAACTCATAATGTGTTTCAGGCAGAACGCACTGTCTCGTGGTTAAATAAGGCGATTTTCACCAAGTCCATAAAGACAGCTGCAACTTCTTTGATAGGAGACTCGACACACATTTCAGGCTTGGCCTTTATAGAATTCTTAGCATTTCCATGCTGGGGAAATAGGTTTTGCAGCTGTTTGAGCTAAGATTTTCAAGTTATTCACAAAATGAAAACCCATAATGTGTTTCAGGAAGTAGAACGCACTGTCTCACCGAAATAAGGCGATTTTCACCAAGTCCATAAAAGACAGCTGTAACTTTGATAGGAGACTCGGACACATATTTCAGGCTTGGCCTTATAGAATTCAGCATTTCCATGCTGGGGAAATAGGTTTTGCAGCTGTTTGAGCTAAGATTTTCAAGTTATTCACAAAATGAAAACCCATAATGTGTTTCAGGCGAGAACGACTGTCTCGCCTAAATAAGGCGATTTTCACCAAGTCCATAAAGACAGCTGTAACTTTTGATAGGAGACTCGGACACACATATTTCAGGCTTGGCTTTATAGAATTCAGCATTTCCATGCTGGGGAAATAGGTTTGCAGCTGTTTGAGCTAAGATTTTCAAGTTATTCACAAAATGAAAACCCATAATGTGTTTCAGGCGAGAAACGCACTGTCTCACGTAAATAAGGCGATTTTCACCAAGTCCATAAAGACAGCTGTAACTTTTGATAGAGACCCGGACACATATTTCAGGCTTGGCCTTATAGAATTCAGCATTTCCATGCTGGGGAAATAGGTTTTGCAGCTGTTTGAGCTAAGATTTTCAAGTTATTCACAAAATGAAACCCATAATGTGTTTCAGGCGAGAAATGCACTGTCTCACCGAAATAAGGCGATTTTCACCAAGTCCATAAAGACAGCTGTAACTTTTGATAGAGACTCGGACACACATATTTCAGGCTTCATTTTATAGAATTTGCAGCATTTCCATGCTGGGGAAATAGGTTTTGCAGCTGTTTGAGCTAAGATTTTCAAGTTATTCACAAAATGAAAACCCATAATGTGTTTCAGGTATAGAAACGCACTGTCTCGCCGAAATAAGGCGATTTTCACCAAGTCCATAAAGACAGCTGTAACTTTGATAGGAGACTCGACACACATATTTCAGGCTTGGCCTTATAGAATTCAGCATTTCCATGTTGGGGAAATAGGTTTTGCAGCTGTTTGAGCTAAGATTTTCAAGTTATTCACAAAATGAAAACCCATAATGTGTTTCAGGCGAGAACGCACTGTCTCGCCGAAATAAGGCGATTTTCACCAAGTCCATAAAGACAGCTGTAACTTTTGATAGAGACTCGACACACATATTTCAGGCTTGGCTCATTTATAGAATTCAGCATTTCCATGCTGGGGAAATAGGTTTTAGCTGTTTGAGCTAAGATTTTCAAGTTATTCACAAAATGAAAACCCATAATGTGTTTCAGGCGAGAACGCACTGTCTCGCCGAAATAAGGCGATTTTCACCAAGTCCATAAAGACAGCTGTAACTTTTTGATAGGAGACTCGACACACATATTTCAGGCTTGGCCTTATAGAATTCAGCATTTCCATGCTGGGGAAATAGGTTTTGCAGCTGTTTGAGCTAAGATTTTCAAGTTATTCACAAAATGAAACCCATAATGTGTTTCAGGCGAGAAACGCACTGTCTCGCCTTTAAATAAGGCGATTTTCACCAAGTCCATAAAGACAGCTGTAAACTTTGATAGGAGACTCGACACACATATTTCAGGCTTGGCCTTATAGAATTCAGCATTTCCATGTTGGGAAATAGGTTTTGCAGCTGTTTGAGCTAAGATTTTCAAGTTATTCACAAAATGAAAAACCCATAATGTGTTTCAGGCGAGAAACGACATAACTGTCTTTACCGAAATAAGGCGATTTTCACCAAGTCCATAAAGACAGCTGCAACTTTTGATAGGAGACTGGACACACATATTTCAGGCTTGGCCTTTATAGAATTCAGCATTTCCATGTTGGGGAAATAGGTTTTGCAGCTGTTTGAGCTAAGATTTTCAAGTTATTCACAAAATGAAAACCCATAATGTGTTTCAGGCGAGAACGCACTGTCTCGCCGAAATAAGGCGATTTTCACCAAGTCCATAAAGACAGCTGTAACTTTGATAGAGACTGACACACATATTTCAGGCTTGGCCTTATAGAATTCAGCATTTCCATGCTGGGGAAATAGGTTTTGCAGCTGTTTGAGCTAAGATTTTCAAGTTATTCACAAAATGAAAACCCATAATGTGTTTCAGGCGAGAAACGCACTGTCTCGGCTTCTAAATAAGGCGATTTTCACCAAGTCCATAAAGACAGCTGTAACTTTTGATAGGAGACTCTGACACATATTTCAGGCTTGGCTTTTATAGAATTCAGCATTCCATGCTGGGGAAATAGGTTTTGCAGCTGTTTGAGCTAAGATTTTCAAGTTATTCACAAAATGAAAACCCATAATGTGTTTCAGGCGAGAAACGCACTGTCTCGCCAAATAAGGCGATTTTCACCAAGTCCATAAAGACAGCTGTAACTTTTGATAGGAGACTCGGACACATATTTCAGGCTTGGCTTTATAGAATTCAGCATTTCCATGTTGGGGAAATAGGTTTTGCAGCTGTTTGAGCTAAGATTTTCAAGTTATTCACAAAATGAAACCCATAATGTGTTTCAGGCGAGAAACGCACTGTCTCACCGAAATAAGGTGATTTTCACCAAGTCCATAAAGACAGCTGTAACTTTTGATAGGAGACTCGGACACACATATTTCAGGCTTGGCTTTATAGAATTCAGCATTTCCATGCTGGGGAAATAGGTTTTGCAGTTGTTTGAGCTAAGATTTTCAAGTTATTCACAAAATGAAAACCCATAATGTGTTTTTCAGGCGAGAACGCACTGTCTCGCCGAGAAATAAGGCGATTTTCACCAAGTCCATAAAGACAGCTGTAACAGTTTTTGATAGGAGACTCGGACACACATATTTCAGGCTTCATTTTATAGAATTCAGCATTTCCATGCTGGGGAAATAGGTTTTGCAGCTGTTTGAGCTAAGATTTTCAAGTTATTCACAAAATGAAAACCCATAATGTGTTTCAGGCGAGAACGCACTGTCTCGCCGAATAAGGCGACACCAAGTCCATAAAGACAGCTGTAACTTTGATAGGAGACTCGGACACACATATTTCAGGCTCATTTTATAGAATTCAGCATTTCCATGCTGGGGAAATAGGTTTTGCAGCTGTTTGAGCTAAGATTTTCAAGTTATTCACAAAATGAAAACCCATAATGTGTTTCAGGCGAGAAACGCACTGTCTCGCCGAATAAGGCGATTTTCACCAAGTCCATAAAGACAGCTGTAACTTTTTGATAGGAGACTCGGACACACATATTTCAGGCTTGGCCTTATAGAATTCAGCATTTCCATGCTGGGGAAATAGGTTTTGCAGCTGTTTGAGCTAAGATTTCAAGTTATTCACAAAATGAAAACCCATAATGTGTTTCAGGCGAGAAACGCACTGTCTCGCCTAAATAAGGCGATTTTCACCAAGTCCATAAAGACAGCTGTAACTTTGATAGGAGACTCGGACACACATATTTCAGGCTTTCATTTTTATAGAATTCAGCATTTCCATGCTGGGGAAATAGGTTTTGCAGCTGTTTGAGCTAAGATTTTCAAGTTATTCACAAAATGAAAACCCATAATGTGTTTCAGGCGAGAAACGCACTGTCTCACCAAATAAGGCGATTTTCACCAAGTCCATAAAGACAGCTGTAACTTTGATAGGAGACTCGGACACATATTTCAGGCTTGGTTTTATAGAATTCAGCATTTCCATGCTGGGAAATAGGTTTTGCAGCTGTTTGAGCTAAGATTTTCAAGTTATTCACAAAATGAAAACCCATAATGTGTTTCAGGCGAGAACGCACTGTCTCACCGAATAAGGCGATTTTCACCAAGTCCATAAAGACAGCTGTAACTTTGATAGGAGACTCGGACACACATATTTCAGGCTTGGCCTTTATAGAATTCAGCATTTCCATGTTGGGAAATAGGTTTTTGCAGCTGTTTGAGCTAAGATTTTCAAGTTATTCACAAAATGAAAACCCATAATGTGTTTCAGGCGAGAAACGCACTGTCTCGCCGAAATAAGGCGATTTTCACCAAGTCCATAAAGACAGCTGTAACTTTTGATAGGAGACTCGGACACACATATTTCAGGCTTGGTTTTATAGAATTCAGCATTTGCATGTTGGGGAAATAGGTTTTGCAGCTGTTTGAGCTAAGATTTTCAAGTTATTCACAAAATGAAAACCCATAATGTGTTTCAGGCGAGAACGCACTGTCTCGCCAAATAAGGCGATTTTCACCAAGTCCATAAAGACAGCTGTAACTTTTGATAGAGACTCGGACACACATATTTCAGGCTTCATTTTATAGAATTCAGCATTTCCATGCTGGGGAAATAGGTTTTGCAGCTGTTTGAGCTAAGATTTTCAAGTTATTCACAAAAATGAAAACCCATAATGTGTTTCAGGCGAGAAACGCACTGTCTCGCCGAAATAAGGCGATTTTCACCAAGTCCATAAAGACAGCTGTAACTTTTGATAGGAGACTCGGACACACATATTTCAGGCTTGGCCTTTATAGAATTCAGCATTTCCATGCTGGGGAAATAGGTTTTGCAGCTGTTTGAGCTAAGATTTTCAAGTTATTCACAAAATGAAAACCCATAATGTGTTTCAGGCTAGAAACGCACTGTCTCGCAATAAATAAGGCGATTTTCACCAAGTCCATAAAGACAGCTGTAACTTTGATAGGAGACTCGACACACATATTTCAGGCTTGGCCTTATAGAATTCAGCATTTCCATGCTGGGGAAATAGGTTTTGCAGCTGTTTGAGCTAAGATTTTCAAGTTATTCACAAAATGAAAACCCATAATGTGTTTCAGGCGAGAAACGACTGTCTCGCCGAAATAAGGCGATATTTTCACCAAGTCCATAAAGACAGCTGTAACTTTTGATAGGAGACTCGACACACATATTTCAGGCTTGGCATTTATAGAATTCAGCATTTCCATGTTGGGGAAATAGGTTTTGTAGCTGTTTGAGCTAAGATTTTCAAGTTATTCACAAAATGAAAACCCATAATGTGTTTCAGGCGAGAAACGCACTGTCTCACCGCCAAATAAGGCGATTTTCACCAAGTCCATAAAGACAGCTGTAACTTTTGATAGGAGACTCGACACATATTTCAGGCTTGGCCATTTTATAGAATTCAGCATTTCCATGCTGGGGAAATAGGTTTTTGCAGCTGTTTGAGCTAAGATTTTCAAGTTATTCACAAAATGAAAACCCATAATGTGTTTCAGGCATTAGAACGCACTGTCTCGCCGAAATAAGGCGATTTTCACCAAGTCCATAAAGACAGCTGTAACTTTTGATAGGAGACTCGGACACACATATTTCAGGCTTGGCCTTTATAGAATTCAGCATTTCCATGTTGGGGAAATAGGTTTTGCAGCTGTTTGAGCTAAGATTTTCAAGTTATTCACAAAATGAAAACCCATAATGTGTTTCAGGCGAGAACGCACTGTCTCGCCGAAATAAGGCGATTTTCACCAAGTCCATAAAGACAGCTGTAACTTTTGATAGGAGACTCGACACATATTTCAGGCTCATTTTATAGAATTCAGCATTTCCATGCTGGGGAAATAGGTTTTGCAGCTGTTTGAGCTAAGATTTTCAAGTTATTCACAAATGAAAACCCATAATGTGTTTCAGGCGAGAAACGCACTGTCTCGCCGAAATAAGGCGATTTTCACCAAGTCCATAAAGACAGCTGTAACTTTTGATAGGAGACTCGACACATATTTCAGGCTTGGTTTTATAGAATTCAGCATTTCCATGCTGGGGAAATAGGTTTTGCAGCTGTTTGAGCTAAGATTTTCAAGTTATTCACAAAATGAAAACCCATAATGTGTTTCAGGCGAGAACGCACTGTCTCGCCAAATAAGGCGATTTTCACCAAGTCCATAAAGACAGCTGTAAACTTTTGATAGGAGACTCGGACACATATTTCAGGCTTGGCCTTTATAGAATTCAGCATTTCCATGCTGGGGAAATAGGTTTTGCAGCTGTTTGAGCTAAGATTTTCAAGTTATTCACAAAATGAAAACCCATAATGTGTTTCAGGCGAGAAACGCACTGTCTCGCCGAAATAAGGCGATTTTCACCAAGTCCATAAAGACAGCTGTAACTTTTGATAGGAGACTCGGACACACATATTTCAGGCTTGATTTTATAGAATTCAGCATTTCCATGCTGGGGAAATAGGTTTTGCAGCTGTTTGAGCTAAGATTTTCAAGTTATTCACAAAATGAAAACCCATAATGTGTTTCAGGCGAGAACGCACTGTCTCACCGAAATAAGGCGATTTTCACCAAGTCCATAAAGACAGCTGTAACTTTGATAGGAGACTCGGGACACATATTTCAGGCTTGGTTTTATAGAATTCAGCATTTCCATGCTGGGGAAATAGGTTTTGCAGCTGTTTGAGCTAAGATTTTCAAGTTATTCACAAAATGAAAACCCATAATGTGTTTCAGGCGAGAAACGCACTGTCTCGCCGAAATAAGGCGATTTTCACCAAGTCCATAAAGACAGCTGCAACTTTTGATAGGAGACTCGGACACACATATTTCAGGCTTGGCCTTATAGAATTCAGCATTTCCATGCTGGGGAAATAGGTTTTGCAGCTGTTTGAGCTAAGATTTTCAAGTTATTCACAAAATGAAAACCCATAATGTGTTTCAGGCGAGAAACGCACTGTCTCACCGAAATAAGGCGATTTTCACCAAGTCCATAAAGACAGCTGTAACTTTTGATAGGAGACTCGGACACACATATTTCAGGCTTGGCCTTTATAGAATTCAGCATTTCCATGCTGGGGAAATAGGTTTTGCAGCTGTTTGAGCTAAGATTTTCAAGTTATTCACAAAATGAAAACCCATAATGTGTTTCAGGCGAGAACGCACTGTCTCGCCGAAATAAGGCGATTTTCACCAAGTCCATAAAGACAGCTGTAACTTTTGATAGGAGACTCGACACACATATTTCAGGCTTGGCTTTATAGAATTCAGCATTTCCATGTTGGGGAAATAGGTTTTGCAGCTGTTTGAGCTAAGATTTTCAAGTTATTCACAAAATGAAAACCCATAATGTGTTTCAGGCGAGAAACGCACTGTCTCGCCAAATAAGGCGATTTTCACCAAGTCCATAAAGACAGCTGTAACTTTTGATAGGAGACTCGACACACATATTTCAGGCTTGGCCTTATAGAATTCAGCATTTCCATGTTGGGGAAATAGGTTTTGCAGCTGTTTGAGCTAAGATTTTCAAGTTATTCACAAAATGAAAACCCATAATGTGTTTCAGGCGAGAAACGCACTGTCTCGCCAAATAAGGCGATTTTCACCAAGTCCATAAAGACAGCTGTAACTTTGATAGGAGACTGACACACATATTTCAGGCTTGGCCTTATAGAATTCAGCATTTCCATGCTGGGGAAATAGGTTTTGCAGCTGTTTGAGCTAAGATTTTCAAGTTATTCACAAAATGAAAACCCATAATGTGTTTCAGGCGAGAACGCACTGTCTCGCCGAAATAAGGCGATTTTCACCAAGTCCATAAAGACAGCTGTAACTTTTGATAGGAGACTGGACACACATATTTCAGGCTTCATTTTATAGAATTCAGCATTTCCATGCTGGGGAAATAGGTTTTGCAGCTGTTTGAGCTAAGATTTTCAAGTTATTCACAAAATGAAAACCCATAATGTGTTTCAGGCGAGAAACGCACTGTCTCACGAAATAAGGCGATTTTCACCAAGTCCATAAAGACAGCTGTAACTTTTGATAGGAGACTCGGACACACATATTTCAGGCTTGGCTTTTATAGAATTCAGCATTTCCATGCTGGGGAAATAGGTTTTGCAGCTGTTTGAGCTAAGATTTTCAAGTTATTCACAAAATGAAAACCCATAATGTGTTTCAGGCGAGAAACGCACTGTCTCGCCGAAATAAGGCGATTTTCACCAAGTCCATAAAGACAGCTGTAACTTTTGATAGGAGACTCGGACACACATATTTCAGGCTTGGCCTTTATAGAATTCAGCATTTCCATGCTGGGGAAATAGGTTTTGCAGCTGTTTGAGCTAAGATTTTCAAGTTATTCACAAAATGAAAACCCATAATGTGTTTCAGGCGAGAACGCACTGTCTCGCCGAAATAAGGCGATTTTCACCAAGTCCATAAAGACAGCTGCAACTTTTGATAGGAGACTCGGACACACATATTTCAGGCTTGGCTTTTATAGAATTCAGCATTTCCATGCTGGGGAAATAGGTTTTGCAGCTGTTTGAGCTAAGATTTTCAAGTTATTCACAAAATGAAACCCATAATGTGTTTCAGGCGAGAAACGCACTGTCTCGCCGAAATAAGGCGATTTTCACCAAGTCCATAAAGACAGGAGACTCGGACACATATTTCAGGCTTGGCCTTATAGAATTCAGCATTTCCATGCTGGGGAAATAGGTTTTGCAGCTGTTTGAGCTAAGATTTTCAAGTTATTCACAAAATGAAAACCCATAATGTGTTTCAGGCGAGAACGCACTGTCTCGCCGAAATAAGGCGATTTTCACCAAGTCCATAAAGACAGCTGTAACTTTTGATAGGAGACTGGACACACATATTTCAGGCTTGGCCTTATAGAATTCAGCATTTCCATGCTGGGGAATAGGTTTTGCAGCTGTTTGAGCTAAGATTTTCAAGTTATTCACAAAATGAAACCATAATGTGTTTCAGGCGAGAAACGCACTGTCTCATTAAATAAGGCGATTTTCACCAAGTCCATAAAGACAGCTGCAACTTTTGATAGGAGACTCGGACACATATTTCAGGCTTGGCCTTTATAGAATTCAGCATTTCCATGCTGGGGAAATAGGTTTTGCAGCTGTTTGAGCTAAGATTTTCAAGTTATTCACAAAATGAAAACCCATAATGTGTTTCAGGCGAGAACGCACTGTCTCGCCGAAATAAGGCGATTTTCACCAAGTCCATAAAGACAGCTGTAACTTTTGATAGGAGACTCGGACACATATTTCAGGCTTGGCCTTTTATAGAATTCAGCATTTCCATGCTGGGGAAATAGGTTTTGCAGCTGTTTGAGCTAAGATTTTCAAGTTATTCACAAAATGAAAACCCATAATGTGTTTCAGGCGAGAAAACGCACTGTCTCGCCGAAATAAGGCGATTTTCACCAAGTCCATAAAGACAGCTGTAACTTTTGATAGGAGACTCGGACACACATATTTCAGGCTTGGCCTTATAGAATTCAGCATTTCCATGCTGGGGAAATAGGTTTTGCAGCTGTTTGAGCTAAGATTTTCAAGTTATTCACAAAATGAAAACCCATAATGTGTTTCAGGCGAGAACGCACTGTCTCGCCGAAATAAGGCGATTTTCACCAAGTCCATAAAGACAGCTGTAACTTTTGATAGGAGACTGACACACATATTTCAGGCTTATTTTATAGAATTCAGCATTTCCATGCTGGGGAAATAGGTTTTGCAGCTGTTTGAGCTAAGATTTTCAAGTTATTCACAAAATGAAAACCCATAATGTGTTTTCAGGCGAGAAACGCACTGTCTCGCCAAATAAGGCGATTTTCACCAAGTCCATAAAGACAGCTGTAACTTTTGATAGGAGACTCGACACACATATTTTCAGGCTTGGCCTTTATAGAATTCAGCATTTCCATGCTGGGGAAATAGGTTTTGCAGCTGTTTGAGCTAAGATTTTCAAGTTATTCACAAAATGAAAACCCATAATGTGTTTCAGGCGAGAAACGCACTGTCTCGCCGAAATAAGGCGATTTTCACCAAGTCCATAAAGACAGCTGTAACTTTTGATAGGAGACTCGGACACACATATTTCAGGCTTGGCCTTATAGAATTCAGCATTTCCATGCTGGGGAAATAGGTTTTGCAGCTGTTTGAGCTAAGATTTTCAAGTTATTCACAAAATGAAAACCCATAATGTGTTTCAGGCGAGAACGCACTGTCTCGCGAAATAAGGCGATTTTCACCAAGTCCATAAAGACAGCTGTAACTTTTGATAGGAGACTGGACACACATATTTCAGGCTTGGCCTTATAGAATTCAGCATTTCCATGCTGGGGAAATAGGTTTTGCAGCTGTTTGAGCTAAGATTTTCAAGTTATTCACAAAAATGAAAACCCATAATGTGTTTCAGGCGAGAAACGCACTGTCTCGCCTAAATAAGGCGATTTTCACCAAGTCCATAAAGACAGCTGTAACTTTTGATAGGAGACTCGGACACACATATTTCAGGCTTCATTTTATAGAATTCAGCATTCCATGCTGGGGAAATAGGTTTTGCAGCTGTTTGAGCTAAGATTTTCAAGTTATTCACAAAATGAAAACCCATAATGTGTTTCAGGCGAGAAACGCACTGTCTCGCCGAAATAAGGCGATTTTCACCAAGTCCATAAAGACAGCTGTAACTTTGATAGGAGACTCGACACACATATTTCAGGCTTGGCCTTATAGAATTCAGCATTTCCATGCTGGGGAAATAGGTTTTGCAGCTGTTTGAGCTAAGATTTTCAAGTTATTCACAAAATGAAAACCCATAATGTGTTTCAGGCGAGAACGCACTGCACTGTCTCACTGTCTCAAATAAGGCGATTTTCACCAAGTCCATAAAGACAGCTGTAACTTTTGATAGGAGACTCGGACACACATATTTCAGGCTTGGCCTTATAGAATTCAGCATTTCCATGCTGGGGAAATAGGTTTTGCAGCTGTTTGAGCTAAGATTTTCAAGTTATTCACAAAATGAAAACCCATAATGTGTTTCAGGCGAGAAACGCACTGTCTCGCCGAAATAAGGCGATTTTCACCAAGTCCATAAAGACAGCTGTAACTTTGATAGGAGACTCGGACACACATATTTCAGGCTTGGCCTTATAGAATTCAGCATTTCCATGCTGGGGAAATAGGTTTTGCAGCTGTTTGAGCTAAGATTTTCAAGTTATTCACAAAATGAAAACCCATAATGTGTTTCAGGCGAGAAACGCACTGTCTCGCCTAAATAAGGCGATTTTCACCAAGTCCATAAAGACAGCTGTAACTTTTGATAGGAGACTCGGACACACATATTTCAGGCTTGGCCTTTATAGAATTCAGCATTTCCATGCTGGGGAAATAGGTTTTGCAGCTGTTTGAGCTAAGATTTTCAAGTTATTCACAAAATGAAAACCCATAATGTGTTTCAGGCGAGAAACGCACTGTCTCGCCGAAATAAGGCGATTTTCACCAAGTCCATAAAGACAGCTGTAACTTTTGATAGGAGACTCGACACACATATTTCAGGCTTGGCTTTATAGAATTCAGCATTTCCATGCTGGGGAAATAGGTTTTGCAGCTGTTTGAGCTAAGATTTTCAAGTTATTCACAAAATGAAAACCCATAATGTGTTTCAGGCGAGAAACGCACTGTCTCGCCGAAATAAGGCGATTTTCACCAAGTCCATAAAGACAGCTGTAACTTTTGATAGGAGACTCGGACACACATATTTCAGGCTTGGCTTTTATAGAATTCAGCATTTCCATGCTGGGGAAATAGGTTTTGCAGCTGTTTGAGCTAAGATTTTCAAGTTATATTCACAAAATGAAAACCCATAATGTGTTTCAGGCGAGAAACGCACTGTCTCTCGCTTAAATAAGGCGATTTTCACCAAGTCCATAAAGACAGCTGTAACTTTTGATAGGAGACTGGACACACATATTTCAGGCTTGGCCTTATAGAATTCAGCATTTCCATGTTGGGGAAATAGGTTTTGCAGCTGTTTGAGCTAAGATTTTCAAGTTATTCACAAAATGAAAACCCATAATGTGTTTCAGGCGAGAAACGCACTGTCTCGCCTAAATAAGGCGATTTTCACCAAGTCCATAAAGACAGCTGTAACTTTTGATAGGAGACTCGACACACATATTTCAGGCTTGGCTTTTATAGAATTCAGCATTTCCATGTTGGGGAAATAGGTTTTGCAGCTGTTTGAGCTAAGATTTTCAAGTTATTCACAAAATGAAAACCCATAATGTGTTTCAGGCGAGAAACGCACTGTCTCGCCGAAATAAGGCGATTTTCACCAAGTCCATAAAGACAGCTGTAACTTTTGATAGGAGACTCGGACACATATTTCAGGCTTGGCCTTTATAGAATTCAGCATTTCCATGCTGGGGAAATAGGTTTTGCAGCTGTTTGAGCTAAGATTTTCAAGTTATTCACAAAATGAAAACCCATAATGTGTTTCAGGCGAGAAACGCACTGTCTCTCTTTAAATAAGGCGATTTTCACCAAGTCCATAAAGACAGCTGTAACTTTTGATAGGAGACTCGGACACATATTTCAGGCTTGGCCTTATAGAATTCAGCATTTCCATGCTGGGGAAATAGGTTTTGCAGCTGTTTGAGCTAAGATTTTCAAGTTATTCACAAAATGAAAACCCATAATGTGTTTCAGGCGAGAACGCACTGTCTCTTTAAATAAGGCGATTTTCACCAAGTCCATAAAGACAGCTGTAACTTTTGATAGGAGACTCGGACACACATATTTCAGGCTTGGCCTTATAGAATTCAGCATTTCCATGCTGGGGAAATAGGTTTTGCAGCTGTTTGAGCTAAGATTTTCAAGTTATTCACAAAATGAAAACCCATAATGTGTTTCAGGCGAGAAACGCACTGTCTCGCCGAAATAAGCGATTTTCACCAAGTCCATAAAGACAGCTGTAACTTTTGATAGGAGACTCGGACACACATATTTCAGGCTTCATTTTATAGAATTCAGCATTTCCATGCTGGGGAAATAGGTTTTGCAGCTGTTTGAGCTAAGATTTTCAAGTTATTCACAAAATGAAAACCCATAATGTGTTTCAGGCGAGAAACGCACTGTCTCACTGTCTCAAAAATAAGGCGATTTTCACCAAGTCCATAAAGACAGCTGTAACTTTTGATAGGAGACTCGGACACATATTTCAGGCTTGGCCTTATAGAATTCAGCATTTCCATGCTGGGGAAATAGGTTTTGCAGCTGTTTGAGCTAAGATTTTCAAGTTATTCACAAAATGAAAACCCATAATGTGTTTCAGGCGAGAAACGCACTGTCTCACCGAATAAGGCGATTTTCACCAAGTCCATAAAGACAGCTGTAACTTTTGATAGGAGACTCGGACACACATATTTCAGGCTTGGCCTTATAGAATTCAGCATTTCCATGCTGGGGAAATAGGTTTTGCAGCTGTTTGAGCTAAGATTTTCAAGTTATTCACAAAATGAAAACCCATAATGTGTTTCAGGCGAGAACGCACTGTCTCGCCTAAATAAGGCGATTTTCACCAAGTCCATAAAGACACCTGTAACTTTTGATAGGAGACTCGGACACACATATTTCAGGCTTGGCCTTATAGAATTCAGCATTTCCATGCTGGGGAAATAGGTTTTGCAGCTGTTTGAGCTAAGATTTTCAAGTTATTCACAAAATGAAAACCCATAATGTGTTTCAGGCGAGAAACGCACTGTCTCGCCGAAATAAGGCGATTTTCACCAAGTCCATAAAGACAGCTGTAACTTTTGATAGGAGACTCGGACACACATATTTCAGGCTTGGCCTTATAGAATTCAGCATTTCCATGCTGGGGAAATAGGTTTTGCAGCTGTTTGAGCTAAGATTTTCAAGTTATTCACAAAATGAAAACCCATAATGTGTTTCAGGCGAGAAACGCACTGTCTCTTAAATAAGGCGATTTTCACCAAGTCCATAAAGACAGCTGTAACTTTTGATAGGAGACTCGGACACACATATTTCAGGCTTGGCCTTATAGAATTCAGCATTTCCATGCTGGGGAAATAGGTTTTGCAGCTGTTTGAGCTAAGATTTTCAAGTTATTCACAAAATGAAAACCCATAATGTGTTTCAGGCGAGAAACGCACTGTCTCGCTTTAAATAAGGCGATTTTCACCAAGTCCATAAAGACAGCTGTAACTTTTGATAGGAGACGGACACACATATTTCAGGCTTGGCCTTATAGAATTCAGCATTTCCATGCTGGGGAAATAGGTTTTGCAGCTGTTTGAGCTAAGATTTTCAAGTTATTCACAAAATGAAAACCCATAATGTGTTTCAGGCGAGAAACGCACTGTCTCGCCGAAATAAGGCGATTTTCACCAAGTCCATAAAGACAGCTGTAACTTTTGATAGGAGACTCTGGACACACATATTTCAGGCTTGGTTTTATAGAATTCAGCATTTCCATGCTGGGGAAATAGGTTTTGCAGCTGTTTGAGCTAAGATTTTCAAGTTATTCACAAAATGAAAACCCATAATGTGTTTCAGGCGAGAAACGCACTGTCTCGCCGAAATAAGGCGATTTTCACCAAGTCCATAAAGACAGCTGTAACTTTTGATAGGAGACTCGACACACATATTTCAGGCTTGGCCTTATAGAATTCAGCATTTCCATGCTGGGGAAATAGGTTTTGCAGCTGTTTGAGCTAAGATTTTCAAGTTATTCACAAAATGAAAACCCATAATGTGTTTCAGGCGAGAACGCACTGTCTCGCGAAATAAGGCGATTTTCACCAAGTCCATAAAGACAGCTGTAACTTTTGATAGGAGACTCGGACACACATATTTCAGGCTTGGCCTTTATAGAATTCAGCATTTCCATGCTGGGGAAATAGGTTTTGCAGCTGTTTGAGCTAAGATTTTCAAGTTATTCACAAAATGAAAACCCATAATGTGTTTCAGGCGAGAACGCACTGTCTCGCCGAAATAAGGCGATTTTCACCAAGTCCATAAAGACAGCTGTAACTTTTGATAGGAGACTCGGACACACATATTTCAGGCTTGGCATTTTATAGAATTCAGCATTTCCATGCTGGGGAAATAGGTTTTGCAGCTGTTTGAGCTAAGATTTTCAAGTTATTCACAAAATGAAAACCCATAATGTGTTTCAGGCGAGAAACGCACTGTCTGTCTCTTAAATAAGGCGATTTTCACCAAGTCCATAAAGACAGCTGTAACTTTTGATAGGAGACTCGGACACATATTTCAGGCTTGGCCTTATAGAATTCAGCATTTCCATGCTGGGGAAATAGGTTTTGCAGCTGTTTGAGCTAAGATTTTCAAGTTATTCACAAAATGAAAACCCATAATGTGTTTCAGGCGAGAAACGCACTGTCTCGCCGAAATAAGGCGATTTTCACCAAGTCCATAAAGACAGCTGTAACTTTTGATAGGAGACTCGGACACACATATTTCAGGCTTGGCTTTATAGAATTCAGCATTTCCATGCTGGGGAAATAGGTTTTGCAGCTGTTTGAGCTAAGATTTTCAAGTTATTCACAAAATGAAAACCCATAATGTGTTTCAGGCGAGAACGCACTGTCTCGCTTAAATAAGGCGATTTTCACCAAGTCCATAAAGACAGCTGTAACTTTTGATAGGAGACTCGGACACACATATTTCAGGCTTGGCCTTATAGAATTCAGCATTTCCATGCTGGGGAAATAGGTTTTGCAGCTGTTTGAGCTAAGATTTTCAAGTTATTCACAAAATGAAAACCCATAATGTGTTTCAGGCGAGAAACGCACTGTCTCGCCGAAATAAGGCGATTTTCACCAAGTCCATAAAGACAGCTGTAACTTTTGATAGGAGACTCGGACACATATATTTCAGGCTTGGCCTTTATAGAATTCAGCATTTCCATGCTGGGGAAATAGGTTTTGCAGCTGTTTGAGCTAAGATTTTCAAGTTATTCACAAAATGAAAACCCATAATGTGTTTCAGGCGAGAAACGCACTGTCTCGCCGAAATAAGGCGATTTTCACCAAGTCCATAAAGACACAGCTGTAACTTTTGATAGGAGACTCGGACACACATATTTCAGGCTTGGCCTTATAGAATTCAGCATTTCCATGCTGGGGAAATAGGTTTTGCAGCTGTTTGAGCTAAGATTTTCAAGTTATTCACAAAATGAAAACCCATAATGTGTTTCAGGCGAGAAACGCACTGTCTCGCCGAATAAGGCGATTTTCACCAAGTCCATAAAGACAGCTGTAACTTTTGATAGGAGACTCGGACACACATATTTCAGGCTTGGCCTTATAGAATTCAGCATTTCCATGCTGGGGAAATAGGTTTTGCAGCTGTTTGAGCTAAGATTTTCAAGTTATTCACAAAATGAAAACCCATAATGTGTTTCAGGCGAGAAACGCACTGTCTCGCCGAAATAAGGCGATTTTCACCAAGTCCATAAAGACAGCTGTAACTTTTGATAGGAGACTCGGACACACATATTTCAGGCTTGGCCTTATAGAATTCAGCATTTCCATGCTGGGGAAATAGGTTTTGCAGCTGTTTGAGCTAAGATTTTCAAGTTATTCACAAAATGAAAACCCATAATGTGTTTCAGGCGAGAAACGCACTGTCTCTCGCCTAAATAAGGCGATTTTCACCAAGTCCATAAAGACAGCTGTAACTTTTGATAGAGAGACGGACACACATATTTCAGGCTTGGCCTTATAGAATTCAGCATTTCCATGCTGGGGAAATAGGTTTTGCAGCTGTTTGAGCTAAGATTTTCAAGTTATTCACAAAATGAAAACCCATAATGTGTTTCAGGCGAGAAACGCACTGTCTCGCCTAAATAAGGCGATTTTCACCAAGTCCATAAAGACAGCTGTAACTTTGATAGGAGACTCGACACACATATTTCAGGCTTGGCCTTTATAGAATTCAGCATTTCCATGCTGGGGAAATAGGTTTTGCAGCTGTTTGAGCTAAGATTTTCAAGTTATTCACAAAATGAAAACCCATAATGTGTTTCAGGCGAGAAACGCACTGTCTCTCCGAAATAAGGCGATTTTCACCAAGTCCATAAAGACAGCTGTAACTTTTGATAGGAGACTCGGACACACATATTTCAGGCTTGGCCTTATAGAATTCAGCATTTCCATGCTGGGGAAATAGGTTTTGCAGCTGTTTGAGCTAAGATTTTCAAGTTATTCACAAAATGAAAACCCATAATGTGTTTCAGGCGAGAGAAACGCACTGTCTCGCCGAAATAAGGCGATTTTCACCAAGTCCATAAAGACAACTGATAGAGAGACTGACACACAACTTTTGATAGGAGAAATAGGACACACATATTTCAGGCTTGTCTCGCTTTATAGAATTCAGTAACTTTTGATAGAGACTCGGACACACATATTTTCCATGTTGGGGAAATAGGTTTTGCAGCTGTTTGAGCTAAGATTTTCAAGTTATTCACAAAATGAAAACCCATAATGTGTTTCAGGCGAGAAACGCACTGTCTCGCCGAAATAAGGCGCGATTTTCACCAAGTCCATAAAGACAGCTGTAACTTTTGATAGGAGACTCGGACACATATTTCAGGCTTGGCCTTATAGAATTCAGCATTTCCATGCTGGGGAAATAGGTTTTGCAGCTGTTTGAGCTAAGATTTTCAAGTTATTCACAAAATGAAAACCCATAATGTGTTTCAGGCGAGAAACGCACTGTCTCTCCGAAATAAGGCGATTTTCACCAAGTCCATAAAGACAGCTGTAACTTTTGATAGGAGACTCGGACACACATATTTCAGGCTTGGCCTTATAGAATTCAGCATTTCCATGCTGGGGAAATAGGTTTTGCAGCTGTTTGAGCTAAGATTTTCAAGTTATTCACAAAATGAAAACCCATAATGTGTTTCAGGCGAGAAACGCACTGTCTCGCCAAATAAGGCGATTTTCACCAAGTCCATAAAGACAGCTGTAACTTTTGATAGGAGACTCGGACACATATTTCAGGCTTGGCCTTATAGAATTCAGCATTTCCATGCTGGGGAAATAGGTTTTGCAGCTGTTTGAGCTAAGATTTTCAAGTTATTCACAAAATGAAAACCCATAATGTGTTTCAGGCGAGAAACGCACTGTCTCGCCGAAATAAGGCGATTTTCACCAAGTCCATAAAGACAGCTGTAACTTTTGATAGGAGACTCGGACACACATATTTCAGGCTTGGCCTTATAGAATTCAGCATTTCCATGTTGGGGAAATAGGTTTTGCAGCTGTTTGAGCTAAGATTTTCAAGTTATTCACAAAATGAAAACCCATAATGTGTTTCAGGCGAGAACGCACTGTCTCGCCAAATAAGGCGATTTTCACCAAGTCCATAAAGACAGCTGCAACTTTTGATAGGAGACTCGGACACACATATTTCAGGCTTGGCCTTTATAGAATTCAGCATTTCCATGCTGGGGAAATAGGTTTTGCAGCTGTTTGAGCTAAGATTTTCAAGTTATTCACAAAATGAAAACCCATAATGTGTTTCAGGCGAGAAACGCACTGTCTCGCCGAAATAAGGCGATTTTCACCAAGTCCATAAAGACAGCTGTAACTTTTGATAGGAGACTGGACACACATATTTCAGGCTTGGTTTTATAGAATTCAGCATTTCCATGCTGGGGAAATAGGTTTTGCAGCTGTTTGAGCTAAGATTTTCAAGTTATTCACAAAATGAAAACCCATAATGTGTTTCAGGCGAGAACGCACTGTCTCGCCGAAATAAGGCGATTTTCACCAAGTCCATAAAGACAGCTGTAACTTTTGATAGGAGACTCGGACACACATATTTCAGGCTTGGCTTTATAGAATTCAGCATTTCCATGCTGGGGAAATAGGTTTTGCAGCTGTTTGAGCTAAGATTTTCAAGTTATTCACAAAATGAAAACCCATAATGTGTTTCAGGCGAGAACACTGTCTCACGAAATAAGGCGATTTTCACCAAGTCCATAAAGACAGCTGTAACTTTTGATAGGAGACTCGGACACACATATTTCAGGCTTGGCCTTATAGAATTCAGCATTTCCATGCTGGGGAAATAGGTTTTGCAGCTGTTTGAGCTAAGATTTTCAAGTTATTCACAAAATGAAAACCCATAATGTGTTTCAGGCGAGAAACGCACTGTCTCGCCGAAATAAGGCGATTTTCACCAAGTCCATAAAGACAGCTGTAACTTTTGATAGGAGACTCGGACACACATATTTCAGGGCTTGGCCTTATAGAATTCAGCATTTCCATGCTGGGGAAATAGGTTTTGCAGCTGTTTGAGCTAAGATTTTCAAGTTATTCACAAAATGAAAACCCATAATGTGTTTCAGGCGAGAAACGCACTGTCTCGCCGAAATAAGGCGATTTTCACCAAGTCCATAAAGACAGCTGTAACTTTTGATAGGAGACTCGACACACATATTTCAGGCTTGGCCTTATAGAACCATTTCCATTGGGGAAATAGGTTTTGCAGCTAAAGAGCTGTTTGAGCTAAGCTGTTATTCACAAAATGAAAACCCATAATGTGTTTCAGGCGAGAACGACTGTCTCGCCGAAATAAGGCGATTTTCACCAAGTCCATAAAGACAGCTTAACTTTTGATAGAGACTCGGACACACATATTTCAGGCTTGGCTTATAGAATTCAGCATTTCCATGCTGGGGAAATAGGTTTTGCAGCTGTTTGAGCTAAGATTTTCAAGTTATTCACAAAATGAAAACCCATAATGTGTTTCAGGCGAGAAACGCACTGTCTCGCCGAAATAAGGCGATTTTCACCAAGTCCATAAAGACAGCTGTAACTTTTGATAGGAGACTGGACACACATATTTCAGGCTTGGCCTTATAGAATTCAGCATTTCCATGCTGGGGAAATAGGTTTTGCAGCTGTTTGAGCTAAGATTTTCAAGTTATTCACAAAATGAAAACCCATAATGTGTTTCAGGAGAGAAACGCACTGTCTCGCCTTTAAATAAGGCGATTTTCACCAAGTCCATAAAGACAGCTGTAACTTTTGATAGGAGACTCGGACACACATATTTCAGGCTTGGCCTTATAGAATTCAGCATTTCCATGCTGGGGAAATAGGTTTTGCAGCTGTTTGAGCTAAGATTTTCAAGTTATTCACAAAATGAAAACCCATAATGTGTTTCAGGCGAGAAACGCACTGTCTCGCCGAAATAAGGCGATTTTCACCAAGTCCATAAAGACAGCTGTAACTTTTGATAGGAGACTCGGACACACATATTTCAGGCTTGGCCTTATAGAATTCAGCATTTCCATGCTGGGGAAATAGGTTTTGCAGCTGTTTGAGCTAAGATTTTCAAGTTATTCACAAAATGAAAACCCATAATGTGTTTCAGGCGAGAAACGCACTGTCTCGCCGAAATAAGGCGATTTTCACCAAGTCCATAAAGACAGCTGTAACTTTTGATAGGAGACTCGGACACACATATTTCAGGCTTGGCCTTATAGAATTCAGCATTTCCATGCTGGGGAAATAGGTTTTGCAGCTGTTTGAGCTAAGATTTTCAAGTTATTCACAAAATGAAAACCCATAATGTGTTTCAGGCGAGAAACGCACTGTCTCGCCGAAATAAGGCGATTTTCACCAAGTCCATAAAGACAGCTGTAACTTTTGATAGGAGACTCGGACACACATATTTCAGGCTTGGCCTTAGAGAATTCAGCATTTCCATGCTGGGGAAATAGGTTTTGCAGCTGTTTGAGCTAAGATTTTCAAGTTATTCACAAAATGAAAACCCATAATGTGTTTCAGGCGAGAAACGCACTGTCTCGCCTTTAAATAAGGCGATTTTCACCAAGTCCATAAAGACAGCTGTAACTTTTGATAGGAGACTCGGACACACATATTTCAGGCTTGGCCTTTTATAGAATTCAGCATTTCCATGCTGGGGAAATAGGTTTTGCAGCTGTTTGAGCTAAGATTTTCAAGTTATTCACAAAATGAAAACCCATAATGTGTTTCAGGCGAGAAACGCACTGTCTCGCCGAAATAAGGCGATTTTCACCAAGTCCATAAAGACAGCTGTAACTTTTGATAGGAGACTCGGACACACATATTTCAGGCTTGGCCTTATAGAATTCAGCATTTCCATGCTGGGGAAATAGGTTTTGCAGCTGTTTGAGCTAAGATTTTCAAGTTATTCACAAAATGAAAACCCATAATGTGTTTCAGGCGAGAAACGCACTGTCTCGCCGAAATAAGGCGATTTTCACCAAGTCCATAAAGACAGCTGTAACTTTTGATAGGAGACTCGGACACACATATTTCAGGCTTGGCCTTATAGAATTCAGCATTTCCATGCTGGGGAAATAGGTTTTGCAGCTGTTTGAGCTAAGATTTTCAAGTTATTCACAAAATGAAAACCCATAATGTGTTTCAGGCGAGAAACGCACTGTCTCGCCGAAATAAGGCGATTTTCACCAAGTCCATAAAGACAGCTGTAACTTTTGATAGGAGACTCGGACACACATATTTCAGGCTTGGCCTTATAGAATTCAGCATTTCCATGCTGGGGAAATAGGTTTTGCAGCTGTTTGAGCTAAGATTTTCAAGTTATTCACAAAATGAAAACCCATAATGTGTTTCAGGGAGAAACGCACTGTCTCGCTTTAAATAAGGCGATTTTCACCAAGTCCATAAAGACAGCTGTAACTTTTGATAGGAGACTCGGACACACATATTTCAGGCTTGGCCTTTATAGAATTCAGCATTTCCATGCTGGGGAAATAGGTTTTGCAGCTGTTTGAGCTAAGATTTTCAAGTTATTCACAAAATGAAAACCCATAATGTGTTTCAGGCGAGAAACGCACTGTCTCGCCGAAATAAGGCGATTTTCACCAAGTCCATAAAGACAGCTGTAACTTTTGATAGGAGACTCGGACACACATATTTCAGGCTTGGCCTTATAGAATTCAGCATTTCCATGCTGGGGAAATAGGTTTTGCAGCTGTTTGAGCTAAGATTTTCAAGTTATTCACAAAATGAAAACCCATAATGTGTTTCAGGCGAGAAACGCACTGTCTCGCCGAAATAAGGCGATTTTCACCAAGTCCATAAAGACAGCTGTAACTTTTGATAGGAGACTCGGACACACATATTTCAGGCTTGGCCTTATAGAATTCAGCATTTCCATGCTGGGGAAATAGGTTTTGCAGCTGTTTGAGCTAAGATTTTCAAGTTATTCACAAAATGAAAACCCATAATGTGTTTCAGGCGAGAAACGCACTGTCTCGCCGAAATAAGGCGATTTTCACCAAGTCCATAAAGACAGCTGTAACTTTTGATAGGAGACTCGGACACACATATTTCAGGCTTGGCCTTTATAGAATTCAGCATTTCCATGCTGGGGAAATAGGTTTTGCAGCTGTTTGAGCTAAGATTTTCAAGTTATTCACAAAATGAAAACCCATAATGTGTTTCAGGCGAGAACGCACTGTCTCGCCGAAATAAGGCGATTTTCACCAAGTCCATAAAGACAGCTGTAACTTTTGATAGGAGACTCGGACACACATATTTCAGGCTTGGCCTTTATAGAATTCAGCATTTCCATGCTGGGGAAATAGGTTTTGCAGCTGTTTGAGCTAAGATTTTCAAGTTATTCACAAAATGAAAACCCATAATGTGTTTCAGGCGAGAAACGCACTGTCTCGCCGAAATAAGGCGATTTTCACCAAGTCCATAAAGACAGCTGCAACTTTTGATAGGAGACTGGACACACATATTTCAGGCTTGGCCTTATAGAATTCAGCATTTCCATGCTGGGGAAATAGGTTTTGCAGCTGTTTGAGCTAAGATTTTCAAGTTATTCACAAAATGAAAACCCATAATGTGTTTCAGGCGAGAAACGCACTGTCTCGCCGAAATAAGGCGATTTTCACCAAGTCCATAAAGACAGCTGCAACTTTTGATAGGAGACTCGGACACACATATTTCAGGCTTGGCCTTATAGAATTCAGCATTTCCATGCTGGGGAAATAGGTTTTGCAGCTGTTTGAGCTAAGATTTTCAAGTTATTCACAAAATGAAAACCCATAATGTGTTTCAGGCGAGAAACGCACTGTCTCGCCGAAATAAGGCGATTTTCACCAAGTCCATAAAGACAGCTGTAACTTTTGATAGGAGACTCGGACACACATATTTCAGGCTTGGCCTTATAGAATTCAGCATTTCCATGCTGGGGAAATAGGTTTTGCAGCTGTTTGAGCTAAGATTTTCAAGTTATTCACAAAAT
The DNA here is from genome assembly GCF_013358895.1 of Oreochromis aureus. Lineage (NCBI taxonomy): Eukaryota > Metazoa > Chordata > Actinopteri > Cichliformes > Cichlidae > Oreochromis > Oreochromis aureus. The sequence goes on from NC_052944.1 coordinate 41,004,913, forward strand.
GAAAACCCATAATGTGTTTCAGGCGAGAAACGCACTGTCTCGCCGAAATAAGGCGATTTTCACCAAGTCCATAAAGACAGCTGTAACTTTTGATAGGAGACTCGGACACACATATTTCAGGCTTGGCCTTATAGAATTCAGCATTTCCATGCTGGGGAAATAGGTTTTGCAGCTGTTTGAGCTAAGATTTTCAAGTTATTCACAAAATGAAAACCCATAATGTGTTTCAGGCGAGAACGCACTGTCTCGCCGAAATAAGGCGATTTTCACCAAGTCCATAAAGACAGCTGTAACTTTTGATAGGAGACTCGGACACACATATTTCAGGCTTGGCCTTATAGAATTCAGCATTTCCATGCTGGGGAAATAGGTTTTGCAGCTGTTTGAGCTAAGATTTTCAAGTTATTCACAAAATGAAAACCCATAATGTGTTTCAGGCGAGAAACGCACTGTCTCGCCGAAATAAGGCGATTTTCACCAAGTCCATAAAGACACCTGCAACTTTTGATAGGAGACTCGGACACACATATTTCAGGCTTGGCTTTTATAGAATTCAGCATTTCCATGCTGGGGAAATAGGTTTTGCAGCTGTTTGAGCTAAGATTTTCAAGTTATTCACAAAATGAAAACCCATAATGTGTTTCAGGCGAGAAACGCACTGTCTCGCCGAAATAAGGCGATTTTCACCAAGTCCATAAAGACAGCTGTAACTTTTGATAGGAGACTCGGACACACATATTTCAGGCTTGGCCTTATAGAATTCAGCATTTCCATGCTGGGGAAATAGGTTTTGCAGCTGTTTGAGCTAAGATTTTCAAGTTATTCACAAAATGAAAACCCATAATGTGTTTCAGGCGAGAAACGCACTGTCTCGCCGAAATAAGGCGATTTTCACCAAGTCCATAAAGACAGCTGTAACTTTTGATAGGAGACTCGGACACACATATTTCAGGCTTGGCCTTATAGAATTCAGCATTTCCATGCTGGGGAAATAGGTTTTGCAGCTGTTTGAGCTAAGATTTTCAAGTTATTCACAAAATGAAAACCCATAATGTGTTTCAGGCGAGAAACGCACTGTCTCACGAAATAAGGCGATTTTCACCAAGTCCATAAAGACACCTGCAACTTTTGATAGGAGACTCGGACACACATATTTCAGGCTTGGCCTTATAGAATTCAGCATTTCCATGCTGGGGAAATAGGTTTTGCAGCTGTTTGAGCTAAGATTTTCAAGTTATTCACAAAATGAAAACCCATAATGTGTTTCAGGCGAGAAACGCACTGTCTCGCCGAAATAAGGCGATTTTCACCAAGTCCATAAAGACAGCTGTAACTTTTGATAGGAGACTCGGACACACATATTTCAGGCTTGGCCTTATAGAATTCAGCATTTCCATGCTGGGGAAATAGGTTTTGCAGCTGTTTGAGCTAAGATTTTCAAGTTATTCACAAAATGAAAACCCATAATGTGTTTCAGGTGAGAAACGCACTGTCTCGCCGAAATAAGGCGATTTTCACCAAGTCCATAAAGACAGCTGCAACTTTTGATAGGAGACTCGGACACACATATTTCAGGCTTGGCCTTATAGAATTCAGCATTTCCATGCTGGGGAAATAGGTTTTGCAGCTGTTTGAGCTAAGATTTTCAAGTTATTCACAAAATGAAAACCCATAATGTGTTTCAGGCGAGAAACGCACTGTCTCGCCGAAATAAGGCGATTTTCACCAAGTCCATAAAGACACCTGCAACTTTTGATAGGAGACTCGGACACACATATTTCAGGCTTGGCCTTATAGAATTCAGCATTTCCATGCTGGGGAAATAGGTTTTGCAGCTGTTTGAGCTAAGATTTTCAAGTTATTCACAAAATGAAAACCCATAATGTGTTTCAGGCGAGAAACGCACTGTCTCGCCGAAATAAGGCGATTTTCACCAAGTCCATAAAGACAGCTGTAACTTTTGATAGGAGACTCGGACACACATATTTCAGGCTTGGCCTTATAGAATTCAGCATTTCCATGCTGGGGAAATAGGTTTTGCAGCTGTTTGAGCTAAGATTTTCAAGTTATTCACAAAATGAAAACCCATAATGTGTTTCAGGCGAGAAACGCACTGTCTCGCCGAAATAAGGCGATTTTCACCAAGTCCATAAAGACACCTGCAACTTTTGATAGGAGACTCGGACACACATATTTCAGGCTTGGCCTTATAGAATTCAGCATTTCCATGCTGAGGAAATAGGTTTTGCAGCTGTTTGAGCTAAGATTTTCAAGTTATTCACAAAATGAAAACCCATAATGTGTTTCAGGCGAGAAACGCACTGTCTCACCGAAATAAGGCGATTTTCACCAAGTCCATAAAGACAGCTGTAACTTTTGATAGGAGACTCGGACACACATATTTCAGGCTTGGCCTTATAGAATTCAGCATTTCCATGCTGGGGAAATAGGTTTTGCAGCTGTTTGAGCTAAGATTTTCAAGTTATTCACAAAATGAAAACCCATAATGTGTTTCAGGCGAGGAACGCACTGTCTCGCCGAAATAAGGCGATTTTCACCAAGTCCATAAAGACACCTGCAACTTTTGATAGGAGACTCGGACACACATATTTCAGGCTTGGCCTTATAGAATTCAGCATTTCCATGCTGGAGAAATAGGTTTTGCAGCTGTTTGAGCTAAGATTTTCAAGTTATTCACAAAATGAAAACCCATAATGTGTTTCAGGCGAGAAACGCACTGTCTCGCCGAAATAAGGCGATTTTCACCAAGTCCATAAAGACACCTGCAACTTTTGATAGGAGACATACTATATCACTGTTGTGAGTCACAACAGTGATATAGTATGATGCGATCCCATATTAGATTCTTGATGAATGTGTGTTGTTGTTGTTATTCAGCCTGGTTCAATGTGCCCCTTTTTAGCTTTGAGCACTTGCCCCTTTAAACGTCTCTGCACGGCGCTGTTTGTGAAGGACTGCTAGAAAAGTTTAAAATAACTAATTGTCTGTCCTGAATCAGTGTTATTAGGTAATGTTCAAATAATTATATCATTCAAGTGTTTTCAGTGTGGGAGAAAGTACTCAGGGCCTTCAAGTTAAACACTATGAAAGGCAGTAACAAGTTTAATATTCAGAAACCTGAAGTATGTATCAGCAGCAGAATGGGCCTAAAAATAAATGTCCATGTTTGTTTCAGTTAAATGAAGCTTTGAGTGTTTTGGATTAGTAGCACTGCTGTGTTTTTTGTATCATATTGCTGTAATTGTTTATATGCTTTATGTATTTTGAGGTAAGTTGATCTATAGTGTTACATCATATTCTGTAAGGATGTTATTCGTTTGTATACTTTCTGCCCAGTTTGACCCATTTAGCAGAAGTCAGCCTGTTTAAGGCTCTGATATCTATTCTGTATGACTTAAAGCAGTTATGACATGGTATGATTTTCTCACCCAATAAAGGAATATTTAATATATCAGTCTAATCTTCATTTTAGCAGAAACAGTTATCACAGCTCATAAATTGAATTTTTTCACATTGAGCCAACTTTAATAATGTCAACATATTAAAAGAACAATATTTGTCTCTTATATATAATACATCTATATATACACTGAAACTGATACTTGTCTTCGAGCGAAGATTTAAGGTGATAGGAAATATAAATAAGTGGAACTTGAATCTTTACTGAAGCTCAGTATTTGACACAGAGTTCAAGTTCACTGCTGTAATAACTAATAATGATTACTATAATACTAACTTTAATATTGTCCATATTATATTTACATTACCAAAGTGGGATGACTTTATTCTCATGAACAACATTAGCTAATTGTTTTAGCTAATCTTAAAATGACTGTTCAGTACAGAAATTAAATGAGCCAATGTAAAAACAATCATGTTTTTACAGTCTCAGCCTCAGATACGTATCAAATCAAATAAAGCTAATAAACAAACAAACAAAAGAACAAAACAAATTTCTCCTTCATTTCTGTCAAACAATGCTGTATGAACCGTTTCTCGCGGTTTGTGTCGTGGTTGCTAGGCAGCTTGAACAGGGCGACGAAGGCCAGACCGTCCCATTTCACAGGCCTCGACCGTCTCACAGTTCTGTTTAATCAGTTTTCTTTTTGACGTTTATTAAGCTGTGTAAAAATCCCGGAGGAACCCACCCGATGGATTAATAAAGCTTTATTTAATCTAATCTAAGATAATAACTTTGATCTCAGCCCAATTAAACAGAAGTGTGAGAAGGTCGAGAATTTACGCCAGTGTCCTGTTATATTTTAGATAGCAAGGAGCACACGGCTGAGTTTATTAAACACCACCGAGACAGCGGTGACGCAACTCTGAAGGCTAGACTGTCCCATTTCACAGCCCCGCACTTCTCGCCTTCTCGGTCTTTGAAGGACCCGGCCCACATAGACCGCGAAGGCCGGGTCCTCCGGAGGATGCAGCCTACGTTCTGTTTAATCAGTTTTCTGTTTGACGTTTATTGAGCTGTGTGAAAATCCCGGAGGAACCCACCCGATGGATTAATAAAGTTTTATTTAATCTAATAATCTAATAACTTTGATCTCAGCCAAACCGATTTATTCCGGAACAAATAAAACACCTAAAAAAGCCAAACAATTACATTTTTAAGTTATCCGAGTGACTTATATATCATGTTTAACCTGAGTAGCGAAAGACAGTTTTCAGATGAAACACCGGCTTCATCTGAAAACAATGAAGCCGGTGTTCTGTCAGAGTCAGAGTGACCATTGAAACCCCCGGCTAGCTATCGAGCGGGTGAGTAACAGACGTCTCCGAAAACGTCGGTGCACTTTTGCAAATATGCGATAGCTGTGTCCCAAAACGTCGGCTGCATCCTCCGGAGGCCGCATTTGAAGGCTGATTACGTCACAGCCAGGCGACGAAGGCTGTCCCAATTCGTCGACTCCTTGGCCGTTTATCAATGCTCAAGTACGCGAGTACGTACTCGCGTTCTCGGTGAGTACGCACTCGCCGAGAACGCACGGGAGTACGCATCGCCGAGAACGCGAGCACGGACTCGCGATATGTACAATTGGAACACCTGCGACGTGATGATGTCACAGGTCCGGAGTTTTTACTGCCGTCCCCCTCCTAATTTAACTGTGAGTAACATGTTATGAAGCTTAACTTTAATCACAGCCAAACCGGTTTACTCAGGAACAAATAAAACACTGAAATAAACCAAACATTAACATTTAGAAGTGATCTAAGTAACTTATATATCATTTTTAACCTCAGTAGTGAAACCTCTATTAATACAAATAGTGTACATGTACATACGTGTACATACCTTAATAAAAACAAGCAGGTGAGATGTTAGAACGCTTTTATTTCTATTCTAGTGGACACTCAATACTATAGACAGCTGCTGGAGTTTCTTTAACCTGAGTAGTGAGAAGACCGCGAGCGGGCGGGAGGGAGGGGGGGACGATGTGCGGGGAGTCCGCTGTTGAGTTTTGGACGAAATGCATTCTGGGATATATAGCTGTCCCAAGTCTACACCGATGCATGCTCGATAAAATGGGCGGATCGAGAACACATCCGGGACTTTTTCGCGTTCTCGGCGTGATGCGTGCTCGAATTGGAACAGTACTTGGTCTCCGACTGATGACGTATCACGAGTACACGAGAACGCAAGTACGCACAAGTACGCATATTGATAAACGCCCCTTCAAATGTGGCCGACAAATGCGTCCTTCATTTCCCCGAATTTGAAGGATGGGTCCGGTGTGTCCTTCGTGGCCCACCATATCCAAGAATTCATAGCGCGGCCCAGCCAAATTTCAGCTGCCAACAATGGCGGCCGCTACTAAGTTTTAAAATTACTCTTATTAATCTTTCTGGGTCACAAAATAAACTTTTAACATATTTTCAGGCGAGAATGAACTTGAAATAAACTTGAAATATCTGCTTGGTTTATCAAGACATCGCATATTTGCAAAAGTGTGCCGACGTTTTCGGAGACGTCTGTTACCCACCCGCTCGATAGCAAGCCGGGGGGTTCAATGGTCACACAGCCGGCGAGAGCAGCGGACTCGGCTTCATCGTTTTCAGACCCCGCCCGCCGCTACTCAGGTTAAACATGATATATAAGTCACTCGGATAACTTAAAAATGGTATTGTTTTCCTTTTTCGGTGTTTTATTTGTTCCGGAGTAAACCGGTTTGGCTGAGATCAAAGTTATTAGATTATTAGATTATTAATCCATCGGGTAGGTTCAACGATATCCATTATTTCACCAAGGGGTAGAAAGCGGTAAGGGCAGGGAGAAGTGGTAAGGGCGGGAACAGCTGGTGACGCAAATGTGAAGGCTAGACCGTCCCATTTCACAAGCCTCGCACTTCCGGCCTTCTCAGTCTTCGAAGGACCCGGCCCACGTAGACCGCGAAGGCCGGGTCCTCCGAAGGATGCAGCCGACGTTTTGGGACACAGCTGATGTTTTGATAAACCAAGAAGATATTTGAAGTTTACACAGCTACTTTCTCGCCTGAAAATATGTTAAAAGTTTATTTTGTGACCCAGAAAGATTAATAAGAGTCATTTTAAAAGTTAGTAGCGGCCGCCATTGTTGGAAACTGAAATTGGCTGGACCGCGCTATGAATTCTGGGATATGGTGGGCCACGAAGGACACACCCGAAACATCCTTTAAATTCGGGGAAATGAAGGACGCATTTGTCGGCCGCATTTGAAGGAGTCGACGAATTGGGACAGCCTTCGTCGCCTGGCTGTGACGTAATCGGCCTTCAAATGCGGCCTCCGAAGGATGCAGCCGACGTCTTGGGCCACAGCTATAGTTACTTGAGCATTTCTTCTTCGATAGAACCAGCAAGGAGGAGAAGATTTTCCCCTGTCTGGCAACATTTTTTTTTTTTTATCTCATCTCTCCTAATAAGGTATGCACACAGTAATAAATATCACAAATGATAAGTACCAAAATATAAATAAACAACACCACAGATCCTATAATCTGATTTCTGTCTTTTGGTATATTGAAAAGTGAAGCGCCACACACTAGTTTGTGTCATTATCCAGATGTACATACGCATGATTGCACAGTTACACAATCATACCAAAACTCTGCCCTGATAGTTTCCATTTTCTCTTTCGTATCAGACATACTGAGACAATATTTGGGATAAATAACCATGAGAACAATTTATTTATTCCGTTTAGAGGTTTACACATCACATTATTATAATCATTGAGCCTGTTTCACTTGAGTCTCCCAGTTGATGGCGCAGTAGAGCAAATGAATCATCACAATGCTTCAAACCACGAGTCGACCAGTTGGATGGAAAGCTTCAGTTCATCACGAGGCTTCATCTCACCATCACTACTAAACAGTTTCAAAAGCTTTATTAGGGCCTTGAATCCCTACCACTTCTGTGTCCTAACCGCAAGCACCCAGCGAGAGTTCTTTTTCTTCCAATTTTATTGGCGGTTAGGAAAAAACTGAATGGAACACTACCGCCACCAACTGGTGTGGAGTGTGACTGGAACATCACTCAAAAAACAAACAAACATAAAACCACCCTAAAATCCTCCCTTTAAAAAAACTGGAATAAGGCCTGATAACTTTTACCTCTAGAATCGAGTGTTCCTCTTCTCCTTTTTGTTAGTATTTATTGGCAGTTAGCATACAGCAAAACATTTACTGCCACCAATTGGTATTGAGTGAGAACTGAAATGTCACTCAAAAAAAAAAAAAAAATCTCAAATCCTACTAAACAAAGTAGTCTGTTTGTTTTGGACAGTTAAAAAATAAATCAATAAGACCCAGTTTTATTTTCATGTAACTAAGGTTTGGGATCAGTTGCCTCCCATTCTTCTGCTTCTTGTTCTTCTTCCTCTCTTTTTATGGCTGTTGGAAAAATGACTTTCAGGTGCATTACAGACACCTTCTAGATTGGAGTACAGATTAGCATGTACCCTACTACCATCATATTTGTGCGAATGCTGAGGCATTCACTCTATTGAGTTCCTATTTTATTCTTCATTATTCTGGGTGTTTCTGTACAGTTTTTGCTGTGAGGCTTTTTTTTTTTTTAGAGAAGTACAGTACACTGGTGCAGTGGGTTGCCAGGAATATCCATGATGGATGGCGATTGTTTTCAGTTACTTCCTCTCCACCACAGTTTCAGAAGTGCAGTCAATCACAGAGCTAGCTGTCCTGATCAGTCTTTCCAGTGTTTGTCTCACCAGCTCCAATCCAGCTCCCCTAGAAGACCACTGCAAAGAGCACTGCACTCACCTCAACTGACAGAACATCTCCAACTTTTTGGTGCACACACAAGCTTCCTTAACAAAAACAGCCTGCCCATCCGCTTTTTGTATACAGTCTCAGTTTTGATCTTCCAATTCAGTCGGTTGTGTATATGGGTGCCCAGATATTTGTACTCCTCCACCACATCACATCGCATTGCATCACAATGTTTATCCTCAATTCTATACTATACATGGATAAATATTTTTGTCTGTCTCTTTTATAAAAGTTAAACCTATCTTTATGAAGATGCATACAAATGGGTTAGGGTTATGGTGGACAACCATTAGCTCCATTGATATGGGCCCATAGGGCCCATAGGGCATATGTGTAAACATTTGCATATATTTTAGTAAAGCGTTTACTATTTAAAAGATGTTAGGAAGGAAATATTAGCTTCTGCGATAGATTCACAGAAAATATCCTGATTAGTTTCAATGCATCTAAAGAAATAAGTGGGAATTCCAGTGCTTTGTTTATAATAATAATAATAATGGATTGCATTTATATAGCGCTTTTCGAGACCCTCAAAGCGCTTTACAATTCCACTATTCATTCACTCTCATATTCACACACTGGTGGAGGCAAGCTACAGCCCTGGGGCAGACTGACAGAAGCGAGGCTGCCATATCGCGCCATCGGCCCCTCTGGCCATCACCCGTAGGCGGTAGGTGAAGTGTCTTGCCCAAGGACACAACGACTGAGACTGTCCAAGCTGGGGCTCGCACCGGCAACCTTCTGATTACGAGACGAACTGCCAACTCTTGAGCCACGATCACCCCGTATAAACTGTATGATACTAATACTGACACAGGGTCAATGTAAAATAAAATCCTAGATGTCTGAACAAAGTCTGTCTCCTTTAATCATGCATGAGAAACCTCAGGATGCAGGATTATTGGCACTCTTTCCTCCTGGCACAACTGTTACACCTGAGAGTAAGTTAGAAACTTACTGTCATGTTTATGGAAAACAATACTGTAAGTGATCAGTGATTTAGATTAACAATAAACATTTGCAGTCCTCAACTTTAAATGGTACCTGTCTGTCTGTGTGTCCTTGTGGAACCATTTATAATCAAGTGTGAATCAGATTGCATCAGCTGAATCAGCTATTCGTAAATATCAGTGTTTTTTATTCAGGTGTGGGAAAAATACTCCCACACTCCAGGACCATTAAAATGAAGGTGGTGAGGAGATGTACTAGATTCTAATTCTTGACCGAAGGTACCATACTATCTGGTTAGGCCACATTAGCCTTTTGTTAGGGCTGTTTAAAGTAGACAAAAAAAAATAACTGCAGGTTTCTAAGAAGTGGACAGTATGTGCAGAAACACATGATTGTGCATTTAGCTGTAGCAAGCTTGCAGAAATTTTAAATCGATTTGTTACTCTGTCTGTTTCTCGGTTAGTCCTGTGACAGACTGGTGACCAGAAAGTCCCTAATAAAGGAACATATATTTAATTAAAAGATGAACCAATAATGTTCTGTAAATTTGTGATAAATTTTTGATTGCTGAGTCCAAGATTGTCTTTATGGAAATCCTGTTTGGGTTTTAAGATTTTATTTACGTTTTTCACCTTGCCAGGGCAACTCTCCACTGTCACTGTCCACATGGGTCAGTGGGAACAAGAAGCACTCTGCTAATGTGTGGACTCCACAATGCCACACCTCTCCCTGTTGGGCTTTTTTGTTTGTCTGTGCCTGGAGAGTCAGATTTTTGTAGCGCCCTGTGCAGGAGGAACAGCCTCACACTTGCAGAGGTAAGTCAGTATTCAGTGGTCACCTAAAAACCTTCCCACCCTGGCTTTTATGTAGTAGATCATATTACCTGAAACAGTAATATTTCAGTGACTGCTGCTTATACCACAGATTAATACACTCTACATATCCTTGATGGGATAATCAGTCCTATTTTAGGCATTACCTCTTCCAACAAAGTTTTGGTGGATGTTTGTTTATAGTTTGATAAAGGGACCACATGCCCAGCATCTTCAAAGTTTATTTCCTGTTTATTATTCATACACAGTTATGTAAAGTATAGTGATATCTAGTATAATTGGACCAAGTTGGTGCTCTTCTGTATCTTGTGTTCTCTAGGGTGACCTCTGTCTTTTTGTAGGATCAAAAAACAAAACCAGGATTACTATAAATGTACTCCAGGTGAAAGAGATGTGGTACAAGGATACCCACAGCCAAGTCCTACCCTCGTTCTTATTCATTAGTAGTTGCAGAGCACCATAGAAGGACTGAGACAGCTGAGGCATAATATGTTTGATTAAACAAAAAGGGAAATTTCTTTCCTATAATTATCACTTTTTAAAATCCCTCTTGTCCCCTCGCCCCGAGCTTGAAGGACAGACCCCTCTCGGGGTCTCCTTCAAGCTTGGGTCCTCTACCAGAGGCCTGGGAGCTTGAGGGTCCTGTGCAGTATCTTAGCGGGTCCTAGGACTGCGCTCTTCTGGACAGAGATCTCTGATGTTGTTCCTGGGATCTGTAGGAGCCACTCGCCTAGCTTGGGAGTGTGGTGGCAGATTTCTTTTCTCATGTATTAATCACATATTTAATCATATCACATTAGTTATAGTAATATCACTTTCTCACTTTACTATAGTAAGAGGACTCCTGTCACCAGTTTGCATGCATGTGGAATGTTAACACAGTGAGGCCATTGTAATGGGAGATGTTAAACAGATAGTGAGACTCCTTCTGCTTATCAGGGATGTAAATCCTTAGGTGACGGCTAAGCAGAAAACAAGGTCATAATTCTCTCTCTGAGGGAGAAGGTATAGCCCCCCCGTGAGAGGGGCCAACATGTAAGAGTTTGTGGAATTTTCTTTGTCTGTGTCTCTGTATATAAGATGTAAGTGCGGCGGCCACAATTCAGACATGATCCTAGTGTTTCATTGGGATGCTCTCTCCACTTTGCAATGTGTTTATTAAACCCACTTCAAGTCAAGCTCACTGGGTGTGTTGCAGGTTATTGTCAAATTTTCCACAACAATTTGGCGTTGTCGGGCAGGATTCCTCAGGTGAGTTTCACTGAATCAAGGGCACGCGGTGGCTGGCCATCAGTCCCACCATTCCTTTGTTTTCAAAAAGGGGGAACTGCGGGGTGTGCTTCAGCGACTCACACATGCAGGAATGTTTAAAAGAACCAAGAGACGGACTGCAAGGATCTGCAGCGGTGAGCTGTTTTGATTTGGAAGGATTTTCAATTGGTGGGGAAAGCCTTGCTTCCTTACTGCTGCAATTATTGGGTGCAGGTTCCTAGAAACTCAGTTTGGGTATTCTAGTGCAGGATCTTAGAAGCTCAACAAACTGAGTGTTAGTGTATGGTTTTTTAGCACTTTTGCACCAGTGAAAAAAAAAGGCAGAAAGGGCGGTCAGCGGACGTGCTTGTTCGTACAATGGAAGCTGGGTCCAGCAAATGGGGGCGTCCCTAGAGGTGGTCCGAGTGAAAACCCAATTTTTTAGATTTTAATTCTGTGGTCTGGTTGAAAATTCCAAGCATGTGGAAGATGGTTGTGTGAGAGGGAAGAAAGAGATGTCGACAGAGAAAAGAGGTTTTTTTGGACGGACCACTGAGAGGGAAACCTCAGGAATACGACGACTGATTTCAGGACTGTCATGGGAAGGACTCTGTCCTTAGTTTATGGTGTTTAGCACTTTTTCACCACAAGGAAAAGGCCGGATGGTGAACGTGCTTGTCCGCAATGCTGAGCTCAGCAGTACGGCCAGTGAGGCCGTAGGAGGCATCCCTCCGGGTGGTCCAGGCAAATCCAGGTTTTGATTGTATGATTTTTTTTTTCTTTCAGAATATGAGAAAGAATACATGGAGTATGAAGTGTGTAGAAACTGGGGAATGCAGTAAAGAGAAGTGTGTGTGTAAGAAGTGGTGTGGGTGTGTGTCTAACAGAGAGTGATGGAAAGAGATGTGTTAAAATGTGGATGGAAGAATAAGACGGGGAAAGTGTTACTGAGCTGTGATGGAAATGATATTAAACAAATGTCTTAGTGTGACTACGGAACTGGATCAACCTCCTCCACGAAATTCACCTAACTAGGACGCTGACCATATTAGATGGTAAGTCCTGTGTTCAAAAGGATTGTAGCGATTCAATCCATTTCAAAAGCAATAAGAATTGTTTTTATTTTTGGAATGACATCATATTGCTGTCAGTGGAGCCTTAAATTAGTGCGCGGTTTTCCACTATCGGCAATGATTGGTACGGATGCATGTGACGGGATGAATGCATGTGATGGTATGAATGCATGTGACTGGACTGTGGCTGGACTGATGATGTGGACTAAGTGTGACTGACTTGAAATTGAGAAGACAGTAACTATTTTAGAAATAGTCACTTCTAATGCCTGATTCGCCCAAACAGTAAAAAAGGGTGGATGTATGTGGGGGTTTTTTTGTTTGCTTGTTTTTGCAGGGCAGGAGGATGACAGAGACCAGAGGAGGGGAGACTGTAGGTTCACATGAGTGTGGGCGGGCCTTGCAGACTTAACCCTTTAGCTGCTACTTTTCTGTGTTACTGATTTTGTGTGAAGGAAACTGTGTTTTTACTGGCTGCTTGTTGGTTATAGTATCACACTGTATTGTTGGAAAATGTTAAATGTTACAGTGGGAAAATGTGTATTCAATGTGAAACACATACTGTGTTAAAATCAGTATCACTCCTTTCACAGAAAAGGCGGGTTGGCCACATGATTTACAGCAGCACCTCTGGAATCTGTTGATCCACACCTGACCTCCGGACGCTCCACTGCTAATGTTTTTTTTTCTCTGAGGGTCTTTGTGGAGGATTCGGCACAGACACAGACAGACATGAGTGAAGATGAAGCAGGATGTGCAGTGAACACAGAACATCTTAGTGCTGGGCTCATTATCATATCACTGTTGAGCTCATAATTTGAAAACAAGTGAGTGACATTACTTAAGAAAAGTCACTGGTTACAGTAGTTTTGATTAAGCACATGGGATGATCCATGATTTGGGCAAATTATGGCAACAGTAGTGTTTTTAATGTTTTGGGGAAATAAACTGCACATGGCACGCTTGTGTCTGTGGTGTTGGATGCCTTATTGCTATGACCCTACAGTTGTTTGCAAGTGTGAAGTTTGTATTAACTCACAGATTTTGGTTTCTAGGTAATTGTGGTGTGGGTGCAGGCTCTAGGCAGAACCAAGAGTTAGACCCACTTAACATGACATTAATACTGATTTTATTCTCTAACACAGGATTTACAGGGCTGGAGCGAAATTACTCCAGAGGAGAAGCCCTGATGTTGTCTGAGAAATGATCTAACTACCCCTTTTCTTTTGTTATTTTCCTGATTCTGATGAGTTGACTCATGGGAGAGACCATGTGTCAAACAGGAAGGATTCCAGATTTAACATGAAAACAATGTTTTCCATGATTGTACTGTGACTTGTGTGATTAATAGTTAATGTTCAGGTATTAAACCTCTACAGGTGGTACATCCATGTTCACATAAGGATTTGATGATGGTTGATACTTTTCCAAATTGTTAGAAGTTTTCCCTTCTAGTAAGGAGATACAGGTGCAGCAGCCAAAGTATTGCTGGAAGAAATCATCCCAAGGGTGGAATCTCCAGACTGAGACTGGGTGCTGATCAGAAGTCTTCAGAGAACCAGCGGGAAGCAGGGACCATTCCTGGCATAGCTGACAGCCCAGGCAGTGGTTGAGGTCAAAGGTCGTGCTGTTTGGGGCCATCATGAGAAGATTCCAGAACCACCGCAATAACCATAAAGTTGCGTTGGAACAAGAGAGTGAGGGGTGAAAAGAGCGCCCTCCTCCAGCAAGACCAGGCCAAGCTCCAACTCAGCGACTGCAGAGCAGGCTCTGTGTCACCTAAGAGGGATCAGCGAATGAACGCAGACAACACCTGCTTAAACAGCCAAGCAGTTTGCCTGGAAAGCTTAGTGTGTTTTTAAGTTAAGGAGGTCGTTGGTGTGACGTTTCTTTTTTTTTTTCTTTTTTTTTTTCATATATATATATATTTATTGACATTTTTTGATATAAGAAAAAACAAACAAACAAAAACAAACAAAAAAACAACAGACAACACAACAGCAAGGGCTAAAACACACAAATAAGACAAAAGTTTACACTGCAACGACAAAAATACTACTTCAACACTGGCAATAAACAAAAATAAAACGCTAAGGTGGTAGACTAAGTTATTGGTGATCGATCAAACAGGACTTTGTTTTAATACATGGTCTAAAAATGGCTGCCACACATCAAAGAATTTACTAAGTTTGTCCGCTAATGTATACCTAATTCTCTCCATATGTAGTAGAGCAGTCAGTTCTGTGAGCCACATTTTGAATTGAGGTACAATATCCGACTTCCAGAGAGTCAAGATAATTTTCTTAGCAATTACCATTCCGAACAAAACTGTAGTTTGTGCAGCAGAGCTGAGGTGTAAAAGGGAAGAGGAAGATCCAAACAATGCAATTATTGGGTCCGGCTCTAATGTGCAATTATAGATATCAGAAAAAAACAATTAAAATGTCCAACCAATAGTTATACAATTTGGGACAAGTCCAAAACAAATGAGTAAGAGAGCCTTCTCCAAGTTTACAACGATCGCATATCGAACTGATAGAAGGAAAAATCCTGTGCAGTTTAGTTTTTGAATAATGAAGTCTATGAAGCACTTTAAATTGAATTAACTGATGCCTTGCATTTATAGGTCAAGAATGGATCCTACACAGACTCCTCTCCCACACCTCATCTCCAATCAGCAAACCAAGCTCTTCCTCCCATGCCATCTTCAAAAAGTCAGATTTAAAATTTAAATACTCAGAAAAGGCTTTCACAAAACCAGAAACCAACTTTTTAGAATCCGGGGAACTCAGAAGGAGTGTAAAAATTGACCCCTCTTCCGGAAGAGATGGAAAATTAACAATACTCTGACGAACATAGTTTCTTATCTGTAAATAATGAAAAAAATGTGACACAGGGAGAGAGAACTTGTTCTGCAACTGAGTAAATGATGCAAACTGCCTGTCAATATATAAATCTTTGAGAGTAATAATACCTTTCTGTGTCCAGACCTCAAAAGAGGCGTCTAAACATGAGGGTGGAAATGCATGATTACCGTATATTGGAGTGTGGATCGAAGTGTCTGGTAGACCACAACCTTTTTTGATCTGACTAAAGATTTTAACGCAGTTCGAAACTATAAAATTATTGACCTTGGTTCGCGGATTAGAGGATGAAAAAAGAAGAGCAGGGAGGGAACTATTCTCAACCCCACCACTCTCTATGACCACCCAAGGTGGGGTATCGGCAGACTTAACTTTTTTGTACCCTTCCTGCCAGTAAGCAAGAGTTCTAGCATTTGCAGCCCAATAATAAAACTGAAACAGTGGCAAAACAAATCCACCCTTAAGTTTTGACTTACATAGATGTGTCATAAACAAGTTCCTATCCAGCAACTGCGTAGAGTTGGAACGCATGGTCCAGAGTAGCGTGGCCAGGGCCTACATATGCATGGACCCGACGTTCGGCGGAGGCTCCAAGTCCTGCGCCGGAGTGTGCTGCGCCGTGGAGCTAAGCGGTGGACAATTGGTGGTGAGTGCAGTGGTCTGCTGACAAGCCCGACACGAGCAATTCGTCGAACACGTAGTCGTAATCCACCTTAGCCCGTTGTTGTCGCGAGTCTCCCTGTGTGTCTCGAGGCAAGTCGTCCGCGTGGAGGTCCAGCAGTGTACAAATGTAAGCGGTCACCCTGGACTCAGATTGTAACGTCAACGAGGTTTCGGTGTCCGCAGTAGAGCACGACGCCACATCCATCACCTGAGCCCACGTTCCACAAGTACACTCTAAACCTGCCAATCTCATCATCCACCCCGTGATGGCGGTGGAAATGATTACGTGTAGATCACGTCGCTCCCACTCATCCTGACTTTGTAACACAGCCATGTATCTCAGAGCACCGCCGCGGATGCCTTCGACGGACGCGAAAGACGCCAATGTCATAGTGTCGTAACTGAGAAAATTACATTGGGCTATACAAACGTGTATGAACCGCTTAGGCACGCTGTTGCCCAACGCCAGGGTTATAACGTCCGACAGTGTACAAGGCACGGTGGGCCTGACGAGCTCGGCGGCGTGGCGGTGCTGCGCCTTGTACGTGGATGCCAATTTGTCGATCACTAGGATCCTGGCAGGGGAGTACGAGACCAGTTGTGCATACATGGTCTTAAGTTGTCCCAGGTCCATGTTAGAGTAGAACGTTATGTTGCGGCGGTAGGCGGCGAACACGATCATGAATTCGTAGTGCGATATCACATAGTCCCACGGAGCGGCGAGCAACTGGCGGATGTCTCTTCTGCACATCTCGCACGTATTGCAAAACATTGTGTCCGCGATCTATGATGTGTGACGGTGTCCTTTTCGTCCTAACAGGTGGTGGGCTTAGAGGAGTTGGAAATAGCGGACCTGGATCAAGTGACTCGCGTGTACTCGGCTCTGCTGTGCGCTCACGTCAGGCTATTGAAGGTGCTCATGCCCAGAGTCATGTGGAAGGAAGTTCCTGTGGTTATAGTATTCGAACAAAACACGTACGTCAACGCACTGGTAGACGTGAAGAACCTGATGGAACAATCGCTGTTGGGTTCGGGGTCTTTGATCAAATTCTACAACAAATGGTCTCACGTCAACAACAAATACATGCTCGGGAAACACATCAGCGCCAAGACCAAACTGGACATGGTGCTCAGCGCGGTCTCCGGATATGCAAGGTGCGCTTTGTTACTGCGACACCGTGATGTCTCTAGGCTGGGCCGTGCTTTCCGAGGCCACGAAGAAGACCAACGCTGTAGAAATGACTATGGGCTACACCAAGGGTGCTGGTTCCAGCAACCGAATGGGTTCGACTATGAACGTGGGCATGTACAAGCGATCTCGCAGGGGTGGCAACCTCCCCACAGCTATCACCGCGAGCGTGCTGGAGTCGCACGATGTGATATCGTTACCGGATCACAGGTTGACGGACAAAATGCACGCTGAGCAGGGCAAGTTGCTACTGGGTAAACTGAGAGAGGAAATGTCCATGGTCACCATAACAACATCACAGAAGGGCTTGGATGTCGTGAGCACGGGCGGCAAAAGGTCCGTGGCCGGTCAGTACACCAGAGACGACATGATTTCAGCGTTCCTTTTGTTGTGTCACACCAGAGAAGAGTTACAACAAGGGGGGGAAATGGTTCGGGTGCAGGGCGAAGTGTATTACAGGTGAACGATAGACGCTGCGAACCGTTTGTTGTTGTACAGTATAGGAACTACACTGCCTAATTCATATGTTACATCCAAATAAACGCTCGTCGAGCACATCCGTTGGTCTTGTTGTGTGGTTTTTGTTTGTGTGTCTGACTGTAGTTTGGGGATCCGACCTACCTAGGTCGGGGTCGGGGGAAGTGGTTTATTAAGACTCTTATAGTCCGAATGGCACAGACATTAATAGGAGCCACAAGTATCACACGTTAATGATAACCACAAGTGTGCTCGGTGAATCGACAGCGAACGATATGACAACATTACGCCTTTCGTGCTTTTGGATTTTACTGTGTGCCTTGTCCCTTGCTACGGCTCTCTACACAACAGGTATGTAGTCACTTGCAACGTTTAAGTGCAATGGCCTGTATTGCGCACTCTTGCCTTTGCCTTGCTTGAACACTGCCCGTTGCACGCCCAAAGTAAGGTTGTCACCTTTCGTTCGTACCCCGCTGTGTGACAACTGGAATGTGTTTTCTTGTCATCAGATCTCAAATACGTAAACGCAGTGAGCGGACAAGATGTTGGTCTTCACTGTGAGAGTCTGAGGCGTACCAACGACAACCTGGCCGCATTGTAGATAAAGCAAGGATACAACCATGGCGGTTTCGTGTTTTTCTTTTTGAATAAGTGTTCTGATGAGACGAAGCAACACGCAGACTTCCACGGCAGAGTGCGGCTGATCGACCCATCCACGAACAACGGGAACGTTTCTGTGATTGTAAGGAACGTCAGTGTGGCTGACACAGGGTGGTACTCGTGTATGGTTTGGACAGGTGAAGCCGGAGACCGCACAGAGGTTGAATGCCTTATCGACCTCACAGTCACAGAACACAGCGAGTCCACTATGCACGGAGAGCTCACAGTCTCGACAGAGATCCCGCGCCATGTCAACCCCACAACAGAAGGACACGGCGAGTCCACTATGCGCGGAGAGCTCACAGTCTCGACAGAGATCCCGCGCCATGTCAACCCCACAACAGAAGGACACGGCGAGTCCGCTATGCGCGGAGAGCTCACAGTCTCGACAGAGATCCCGCGCCATGTCAACCCCACAACCGCAGGACACGGCGAGTCCGCTATGCGCGGAGAGCTCACAGTCTCGACAGAGATCCCGCGCCATGTCAACCCCACAACAGAAGGACATGGCGAGTCCGCTATGCGCGGAGAGCTCACAGTCTCGACAGAGATCCCGCGCCATGTCAACCCCACAACCGCAGGACACGGCGAGTCCGCTATGCGCTGGAGAGCTCACAGTCTCGACAGAGATCCCGCGCCATGTCAACCCCACAACAGAAGGACACGGCGAGTCCGCTGCGCGCGCGGAGAGCTCACAGTCTCGACAGAGATCCCGCGCCATGTCAACCCCACAACCGCAGGACACGGCGAGTCCGCTATGCGCGGAGAGCTCACAGTCTCGACAGAGATCCCGCGCCATGTCAACCCCACAACCGCAGGACACGGCGAGTCCGCTATGCGCGGAGAGCTCACAGTCTCGACAGTGATCCCGCGCCATGCCAACCCCACAACCGCAGGACACGGCGAGTCCGCTATGCGCGGAGAACACGCGGCAATCGAGTGCCCTGAGAACCTTACAGTCGCAGGACACACCGATTCCGCAAAGCGCAGAGAACCCACAGAGGTCCCGCGTCATGTCAACCACACAGTCGCAACAGAGATCCCACGCCATTTCAACCCCACAACCACAGGACACAGCGAGTCCACTATACACGGAGAAGTCACAGTCTCAACAGAGACCCCGCGCCATTTCAACCCCACAATCGCAGGACACGGTGAGTCCACTATACACGGAGAAGTCACAGTCTCAACAGAGACCCCGCGCCATGTCAACCCCACAACCGCAGGACACGGTGAGTCCGCAAAGCACAGAGGTCGTGTATATTCGCGTTCTCCAATATTCACACGAAGCTCCGGTGTGATAGCCTCCCTGAGCATGTTGGCGTTCATCCTGGCGGTCTAATGTTTTTTTTAATTTATTTTTTTTGTGCATGTGTAACATAATATTAGGCTCGCTACAGGAGCACCTTGCTTGAAAGTATGGCAATTGTGTTATCGCCATTCATTCTGTATCATGTGTGTTACGCATACTATTTGGAAATAAACAGTATTATGGTTTTTTTTTTAGCTCCCACGATCACTGTGTTCTGTGTCAGTCGGTCGACGACATACCCCCTTATTCTCACAACCACACTGGGGGCTCCATAGCTACATTACCCAGCCGACCCGGCTACATTACCCAGCCGACCTGGCTACATTACCCAGCCGACCCGGCTACATTACCCAGCCGACCCGGCTACATTACCCAGCCGACTTGGCTACATTACGCAGCCTACCCGGAGTACAAGACAGCCACCCAAGAAACAAAGTCTCATCCAACACAGCTTCTCGAGTTACACCTCGTACACAAGCTATGGCTGTGCACCATTACCTGACCATCTGGAACCTTGGACATTTGTGCGATCGGTTTAAGAACACGTCTTTCACAACCTTCTTGGGCATGAATCGTCACCACGCTCTGCATCAATACGGTGAAGAATTCGCCGATCGCCATCAAAGATTGTGTAACCAACTTAGAAGCGTGTTGTACTCAAAACGACTTATGGATGCAACGCACGAGAACTCTTTACGAGTGTGGGACAAAGACCAGGGCCTGGCGACTGAGGCTGCCTGTGTTGAGACTACATCTACACTGGCTCAAGGGACACGGGGCTATCCCGCAGAAGAGGGCATTTCGCCCATGGAGCAGCTTGCCGTGTCGCCAGTGCCAACCAGAGCTCCGGTTAAAAGTCGTCTCGGCGTGAGACGTCGAGATCGGTCCGCTTTGAACCGTGCGGGTGGCGAGGACCGTATTCGCAGAAACCTGTCGTATGAGTTTGAAGCTGTGAATATGTACCGTACGCCACGCAGGAATAAGCAGTACACCTCGAAGGGGACTCGGGTTCCTGTCAAAGCCAGACTGGGAGCCCCAGTGAAACTTCGTGAACCAACGGGCCGTATGTCTCACCGATATGTGAGACGAAGGCTTGAGTTGAGAAGAAGACTGGACTTTACTTGAGAATTGTACAATGTGTGAATTGTAACAAGTGCAAATGACAGTTATTTGATTGACAACAAATGTACGACGATATTGTACCAACTGCGGCATGTAATAAAAAAATTTATTGTCAACATTTAAACAGCAGTGTGATGCTGTTTTGTTAGTGTTCAAATAAACATTGGGTTAAATGATTACAGCTCTCACACACACACAAAGGAAACATTGTATACATTCAGCACTACCATCAAAAATAGTGAATGTTCAACAGAGACACGCAAATACATGCAGCAGGTACAAACGGGAAGGGGTTGAGACGCCAGACACAGCCTCAACGCACAACCCAGACAAGCACAGTAGTATTATGAATCACAGCATCTCCAAATAGGACGCTTGCAGTCACTTGCAGGCCGTGTAACACTGTCCGCAGTCACTTCTCTGCGCTGGCTGTGTCGATCCGCTAGTAAAACAGTGGTCTGTTTCGCGATACTACACTGTGCTTGTAGAAACAGTCCGGACCGAACGCACAGTTGCCTTTAAGAAAATATTTGCATGTTATTTTGGACAGAAGGCTCGTCTTGTAGAGGCTGATAATCTCGTTCTTTTCGTCCTGATCTGTTACCCAGCAGTTAGACGGTATGAAGAAAAAGGACACAGTCCGACATTCAGGGCATCCCTTCGCCGCGTTGTATGACACAACATCTGTCTTTCTTCTCCAGGTTCGTATACAGTGCAGGCAGAAGCAATGTTGGCAGTTCGGTAAGATGACAAAGACGCGCTCCGAGGGAATCTGTTTGGTGAGTATGACGTCCATGCACACACCACACGTTCTGGCCAGGCTTTCGTGTACGTGGTGCTCAGACTTGACATACATTCCTTCACTGAAATGACCAACCTCGACTTTATTTCCTTGCAAAGCCATAGTTGTTTGACATTAGAGGTGTTTCCGTATGTGTGTTTGTGTTTATACTGTTCTCTGTGTGTGCGTGCGTGAGATAGAGAGAGCTCTAATCATCATCCTCGCTCTCCACAGCGGACTGATAAGCTCCTCCGAGCCGATGCTGCACGTGGGGCCGTTTCCCGACGCTAGCACAGGGCTTCTTTGGTGGGATCTCTGGGTTGACCTTATGCGTCGAGGTGAGTTGTCTGTTACGTTCGGCTGCTGTTTTTTCGTGTGCTAGAGTACGCCGAAGTGGGACGTTGCTGGGGTTATAGAGTTGCTGGTGTTGATGCTGTTGTTGTGGTTGAAAATCACGGAGCGTCAAGTGTTCCTGATCATGTGTAACGTTATACCTCTGTTCGTGTTGATGGGTGCTATTCATCTGTGTCATTTCTATAGGTTGAGGCTGTTGCTGCTGGCGCACACCGGGAACGCTCTGGTGTGTGATCATCATCGTAGGAGCGGAGGGAAAATTCGTGGATGTCACAGATTGCATCCAAGACGTTGGGATGTCCGTTAGATGCAGCGTGTGCTCTTTATGAACTCTGCCAGCCGAACCGTGCTCCGCTGCGCTGACACAATAACGGAAAAGGAGATATATGTAATATCTAGCCAGTTTCCTTGTGTCTACTGCAATACACTGAGGGATATCCGGAGTGTGGGATCCAGCCCTCTTATATTCCATCGCATGCAGGGATTCTAAGTCGGATTTCGGGATGTACAACCCGTCTACCTTTGTCCACATGTCCCTTAAAAGCTGTATGCCCATCTGAAGTGTCCTCACATCCCTGAACGAGGCGGCGTGCAGGTAGCCCGTGGCAGGCGAGCCGCTGATCACCAAACACTCAAACAGGTTGGCTGTTGCTGTCCCCGAAAAGGTGATCTCTCTGCGAGAGTTCATATCTATTTACCTGTGGAGAGAGAGAAAGGACGAAAGATTGCTCTGGATTCGCTGTATTTCAACAACCGACACGCAACTCTGCCAATGGCTGACCCGCCGCCCCCCGGGAGGATCAAACGACACTGCGAACTGCTTTTGGATCTGGTCGAAAACTACAATCCGTTTCACGTGGGGACGTTTCGTTATAACGATCTACAAGGGATACTGTCTGTCGTCTCGGAGACCGGCCGAAGCAGATTCGTGCCAGTTCCCAGTTGCGACACGGTGGCCGAACTGGAAAGATACATACGAGAGGACGATCGGAGCGATGTGCAGCTGTTAGCCGTACAGGAGATAGCCATACAGAAAGAGGTTCAAATCAGCAAGCAAACAAAATACCTCCTGGTGTACATAAATGCGCCATCCAGTAAGTACAACTCTGTGGTGGTGTTTCTCATGACTAACCCTAAGCGTACGGCCCCGTACTCAAAGAAAGTCAGCGACCTACTGGATAATACAAACCGGCTGATCAAATCAAAGAGCTTACGCGGTGCGTTCCTACCCACGTTCGCCTCACAACCATCCCACCAGATACATCCGCGGCCCCAGGGCAGTCACCCGATACTCCAGGTGCATCAACCGCAAAGCTACAGTTTACCCGCGAAACAAAGAAAGGGCTCCGGCTCTCTAGACAGTTTCCATAGAGTATGTCGAAGTAGCTGAATCTGAAGCTACGGTAAACCCTTGGTCCGTGTACAGCGGACTACCCAGTAACCTGCAATGTTCCATTGACGTTCAGCAGTCAATGCAAGATCCCAGTATGCTGTTGGGCCGAGGCGGGTTCGGCATCGTCGTGGAAACCTCCGCTGTGCAAGTGGCAAAAGTTAACATGTTCCCAGAAATGGCAGACTGGAGCCTGCCGTTCATAGAAGACCAGTTTTACCGATACGCGCACATCGCCACTCAAGTGGAAGAAATCGCGATAGGCGTTTCGATGAAGCACCTGAACATATTACGTACCTTTGGAGGATATTGGTGCGACATACCGCAGTATCCCTTAGGCGGCAGGGGCGTGATCGTGATGGAGAAAGCCCTATTCTCCTTACAGGAATTCATGGCTAAGATGAACAAACTGCATGCGCCCGAATCTAGTGCCTCCATCGACAACCCCGGCGATAGTGGCAGCCATACGCTGCCCATTGTGGAATTGGATACATTGAGAGGACTGGAGTACCTGCACGCGAGACATGTACAACACCGAGACCTGACGTACAGAAATATCCTCGTGTGCCATCAACCCGATAGAAAACCGGTGGAGCTGTCGTTTAAGCTCAGCGACTTCGGCACAGCCTGCAACTACTCGACTCCAGACCAGCAACGGGGCAATCGAGTGCACACGGCCCCCGAAGTGCTTTGGTGCTTAAATTCCACCACGGCCAGCGATGTGTTCAGCTGGTATTGTGTCATGTGGGAACTGTACACGGGATCCCCGTTGATAGAATACAGGTCTGCTCAGACGCAGTCCGAATTCTGCAAGAAGACCTACGGGGATAGCCTCTCGAAACTCATCGGCGTGTACACGCCTGCAAACCCCACGACTGCGTTTCTAAGCAACTACATGAAATCGTACGACGCTGAGACGCTGTACGGCAAGTACGGTCACTCTAGGCCCACCGCCGCCGTCATTGGGAGTACGCTGGGTGAAATGGGCCGCAATATTCGAGACAAAGCTTTTGTTAACATGGGCGTGCTTTGCATCACCTTGTTCCCCCAAGAACGTAGTACGCCCAGCGACTTGTTGAGATTGAACCGTTACACGTACCTGAACCGAGACGTATCACACACCACGGCGCCGGCTCATATGATCCCCAGTACTGTGCGGGTGGGCCAGTACAGAGCGACGGATGTCATCGTAGCAAACGACTGTGTCCCTGGCCAGTTGCGCAAACTAGCACAAGACAAGAAGCTTGGGGTGTATACGCACACGAGCAAAAGGTACTACGGTATAGACCTGTTACGCTTATCGCCGGATTTACAACCCGATGCGTGGTATACGGAAAAAGAAACCGAGCTGTCCGATCGCGTCAGAAAGGCATGCTCCGAAAAGCGTAGAGCTGGCAAACCGCTGGAATGTACTTTGGAGACGCTCTGCGCTGCAGATAGCGACCGCGTAGGGGCGTTTTTTCCATGTGCAAAACGAACACAGCCCGAAGTACAGGCGGGTGCGGTGCCCGGCATGCACAACGTCACGGCGGACGCGGCCCTTAGCGGCCAACAGCCCAGCGATAAAGCGGGGAGGCGAGCGCCTACGGGTGTTGTTACCGCAGAGGACACGCTTACCCGCGCACCCTCGGTCCCACAGGTGCCAGCTGCGTACAATGTAGCCGCTGCGGGAAACCATCAGTCGAGAACGCAGCAAGGGCAGACGACTAGGCCGTCTCTCAGTCAACCCAGTCGCGTCAAATGCCTTGTTCGTACTAAGCAGACCAAAGGCGAGTCCGACGTCACCATGGTCATTGTCACGAACCCCACGGAGGACGACGTTGCGTGTTTCGAACGCGACGTCGTGGAAAGAGCATGTCGGCTGACAAAAGAACATCCCTTATTGTTTGCCGGACCTAGGAAATCCGTGTACAAGCAAGCTAAGGCTCATGGGCTATACGTGTTTCAATACGGTCAGTTCTTCAGATCCACCAAGATGATCAACTGGGTGTTGCAACGGGGAGAGTCTTTTTATCCGTGTTTAATGCAAGTTCTCTTGACATTGAAAGCTGCCGCCGAGAACAACGTGCTACCTACGAACATGGCAACTGAGCACCTACTACTCGGTCGAGGGGCTGTCATGATCGACATAGTGGGTTATCTGAGCGCTCACTTTCCCCAGCCGGACCATCAACAGTTGTTAGGTACCCAGAGCCCGAGAGTTGCATCAGTGTGTTTGGAACTACTTAGTAAGCACCAGCCCGGGTCTCCCCTGGTGCCATTTCTAGAGAGATGTCAGTCTTCTTTTTCACATTGCCACGACATAGAGCGTTTGGTCACAGAGTTGAGCCGGTTGGATGTTACCAGCGCTATCGCAAGAGTCCAGCCCGTTGTGTCATCGCTAGCGCACACACACTTTACGTTCAGAGAATATTTGGCCGACGTACCAAATTGGGTAGGCTCGAGGGTCGGCGAGGCCAACTTGGATAAATGCACGGCTAAGGTTCTGGTGTGCGGAAACCCGACCCGTCTTCCGTTCACGCGGTTTTCCAAGACCGAGTGCCGCCCGGACTCGTCTCCCGGCGCGGTCGATGTGACACCTGACCATGGCGGACTCGTCAAAGACCTTGTACGAAACATTGTCTTGCGACTGAAGGCTAAGGCGCTACGGGGTTCAGCGATCGCGGTCACCACTCTAGACTGCACTCAGGGTCTGACTAAGATCACACTAAGAGCTAGTGCACTTTCAGGAATCCCAAGCGTGGACGAGCTGAAGGGACATATGTTCGAGTCCCTCGATGAACTACGCCTGTACACTCACGACATGGCAGCGCTGCTGGATTGGGCTCCTGTTATGAAAATCACAAAACATGTCACGTCGACTCCCCTGTCAAACTTCAGCTCGTATCACTACAAGATAATTATACTACTAGTGCGCATTGATGCAAAGGAGACCAACAAAGGAGCAATCAAGACACTGGACGAACTGTTTAGGGGTGTGCCACTTTACTGCACAACGGACTATTGAGCACTGTCTGCCACGCGCACGCAGGATAATCAACATGAGAGGGCTGATCAACGTTGGGACTCACTGCGCTGTAAACAGTGTATTGCAGTGTCTGTATGTCACAGATGACTTTAGGATCACGCTGACCGGAGGCCGCTGTGGCTCTGATGATGATGATGATGATGATGATGATGTTGTTGTTGTTGATGTTGATGACGTCGATGACGCCGACTGCGATAGAACCAGCTACAGCACCGTGGCGAGCGAACTGACGAGTGTCTTACGGGACATGGACCGTAACACTCCGGGAATGCCGCCGTGTAATCCGAATCCACTTGTGGACGCGCTAATTCGATACAGTGGCATGACATACGAGGTTCAACAAGATGCCGATACTGTGTTTAAGTGCGTGCTAAACGCACTAGCGGACGACGGCGATCCTAGATGCAAACAAGCATCTGGCCTGTGGACTATACGGAAACAACAATCGGCAAAGTGTTCGACGTGTAACGCGGAATGTGTCTCGCACCATGCGGCGAACAACGTGATTGTATATATTGGGAACAACGAGCCCAATAAGCTACAGGACTACATGGACGACTACTCTGAGTCCTTTAGAGTGTCCGACTACCACTGCGGCACCTGTCAAGAGGAGACGGAACTGAACGTCACTACGGATATCACAGAGCTACCCGCAGTCCTATGTTTCACCGTTGCCAGAGGGCAGCGGTGCGCGCAGCGCGGAGAGCTTATGGTCAACACCGGTGCGATCGACGTACCAGAAGAACTAGACTGTAGCAGGATGTGTGCAACTTCACAGCCTACAAAGTACGAACTGTACGGTATGATAACTCACACAGGCCCCTATGAGTTCGGTCATTACGCAGCCTTTGTGAAAAAGATGTCCAAGTGGTATTTTGTTGACGGCGATGTTGTGAAACAGTGCCCCGTGTTACCCTTATCGTACTACAACGTGCCTGCTCATTTGTACATGTTAATGTATAGAAGAATCTAAGTGCACCCCGGCGGGTTGTTGGTTTGTGATTGTACAATCTTTGTGTGTTCACTTTGACGAGATGCCTGTCATGTACATATATATATTGAATGTGTTTGTTATACAGATGCAAAATAAACATGCAATAAAACAAGACAAGACGGTGTTTGTAATGTTTATTTGCAATTAAACACAAATCAACATTTCATGCATGTGATCGGCAACAATAGAACTGAGCTGAACAGTCAACGGGCAAAATCCAAATGTATTTATTTTTATCCACCACAGTTAGGTCAGTCACATGAAAACTCTTACTGTCGGCCCAGTGTTACACACTGGACAAACCCTGGTAGAACAACCGCAGGTTGCATGGCCGCATATCATTATGTACACCCTAGGCTTTTTGCACTCTACGCAGACAATGTCTGGCTTGACACTGCTCGCGTCCACCGCACGACAAAAAGTCCATTCCGCTTTGCACACGAAACACGAGCGCTTCCTCGTCACCCTGACCGCCTGGTCGATGCATGTCGAGCAGCACATGTGTCCGCAGCTCAACATGCACATTGGCTTCCTTTCGTAACAGCAACAACACGCCAGCAGATCAGCCCCGTGAGATCCTGCAGATACATCCGCATCCGAGCGTTCTTCGGAGCCACGCACTGCTTCAAGCCGAAAAGCGACGCGTCTCTCTGCTAACAAAAGTCAATTGGCGTTCGCTTGCAAGAAATCAGTCTGGCAAGGTGAAGCTCTCCTGCGGTGATCGGTGTGGCTCCCGGACTACAGGTTGCATTTGGCCCGCATCCACGCCAGGAGCTCCCCTGCATCGAGCCATCTCTGCTGCGGTTTCGGCGTCAGTGTACTTGGTTTGTGTTTTCATAGAGTCCCACATCCACGATACATGTGCCTCCTCGTACCTTACAATACGTGCACCGAATGTAATCGCGGGGTCACTTAAGAGTTCTCGACGGCTGACAAAATAGGGCCACTTATTGTCAGATGAGTCCTGGGCGAAGGCGCTTGCAAGTGATGTCGTTGCGATCGGCTCGTTCGGGGCGTGAGATGTTATCGAGCCTTCAAACCGTGCCTTTAGGCGTAACGAGTATTGCTCGAATTTATCTGCGGGGATCACCGCATGTATGAGAGTTAAAGTCGTTTCAATGATCCTACGATCCAGGGCAAGCATACGCCATTTGCTCACGCGATAACATCGCACGTATGAACACACAGGAGGCGCTTGTCTCATATCAGGCCTCCCTCTGCGGACAACGCCGGCGATTATGTGGATCTCTACGGAAGACATGGCTGTATCTGGGATGCCAGCTTCAGCAATACCTTTACCAGCATTGTCAAACGCCCAAAGCAAGCGTGTGGCCTCTCAGGTTGTGTCGTATATACCACGGGACAGTTGTAGGTCGGCCAGTGCTGTAGGTCGGCCAGTGCTGTGGGTCGGCCAGTGCTGTGGGTCGGCCAGTGCTGTGGGTCGGCCACCTTGATATTTTGGAGTAGGAGTGGGGGTTTTAGGTGTAACATGTAATGATATATATGTATAATAAATAAAATATCACACTGAGCAAAGTGATCGTGTTTTGGCATCTGTTTATTATTTCTTTTATTGTTTCAAATACACACAAAGAGCAAAGAGCATTGTGACATGGTAACAAACATACACAGTTTCACAGCACACAATGGTCTACGTGTGTTGAATACACATTGCCTACAAATGAATGTCATTTCTTGTCAAAATATTTCCACAATGTACCGTCGTTATTGCTCACACGGGTACGTTTCGCGGCTGGCTCGCCGTAATCGGAATGTTTCGCGAGGGGTGCTCGATCAGAGCAAGGTTGCAGTGTTTGGCTTACATTGATTGTTTTTGCCAGCGACTCTAAATATTTGATCATGACGCCACTTTGAGGACCAGGGCACGGTTTGCTTTTCCTGTGCGCTGCTGACATAGTGGCCACGGTGTCACAGGGACAATCAACGTTTGTAATCACACACTCAACCCACCTCACATAGCAACGATGTGTCCAGAAAAGTCCATGCTGTCCTCCAAATCGCCGTCCGACTCTACAGGTGCCACTGGGTTTTCTTCCACAGGGCGATGCGCATCCACAGCGTGGTCGATGGATTCGTCTTCTGTAGGTGCGCTCGTTCCTCGGCGTTGAATCTCTGGAGACTCACACGCACTGGACCCGTCGTCCGTGCTTGAGCTCAGTCTTGGGCGTTTAATCTTTGGAGACGCGCACTTGCTCTCAGGATTACTGGCATCCGAATCCGAATCCGAACGAAAAGAAGGTGACTTTCTCCGACGCTTGCCTGGAATGTGCCGGACCGACGACCCGCGTCTTCTCTTATTAGACGTTTGTTTGGTCGTCTTATTTACATCAAAATCAGATGAACATGACGGTGCTGGCGGTCCTTTTGCTCGATCGCCCTTGTGCTGCTTCTTCCTGCTGGTTGTTGTCTTACGGCTTACGCGATCAATCCTAGATTCCTTTGTTTTTCTAGGCGACTTTGTAGGAGACTTTGTGGGAGACTTTCTAGTCAACTTTGCACTTGTCGTCGGTTGATCGTCACCATCCGTGTCATCTTCATCGTCGTGCTGTTTGATAACACAAGGGCGTCGTTTTGCTATTCTCGCCGGCGCGGGTTCCTCTTCGGAGTCAGAGGAAAATATCACGCCTTTGTGCGCACCAGAGTGTTCGGGGATGTCGTGGTCCGACTCAGTGTCAGAGTAGTCAACGTGACGGCGACGGTCAATTCGGCCGAAGGCCGTGCGTTTTACAGGCTCACAAGCGTCAGAGTCGCTCTCTACGATGCTGTAATCGTCCTCGCTCCTATCGTCAATGAAGTCGTCCTCCAAGTCGTATTCATCTAGATGCTTTTCATCGTCGTATCTGCCCGACAATTCATTGTTGTCATACTCCTCCGTGGCCAGCAACTCTTCGCCTTGGGCCGCTGTGCAGTCGTACTCCCCTTCTTCGTCCTGGCCAGATTCCTCAGCGTCGTCGGTGTCATCCTCGCAGCTCATTGCTTCCTGGTAAAGCAGGTCTCTGGCTGCGTTGGAGCGGGACGTTTTGTTGGATCTGATTTTCTTGCGCTTATCAAGGTCCAGCGTGGTCTTTCCGTCATTCTCACCGTCCGATGAAATTGTGGTCTTTGTTGCGGGTGTACGTGCAAAAGCTCGTTTGATTTTTCTTATCCAGCTTTTGGTTGACATGCAGCCCAAGCGGTCGATCAGAGCCAAACTCAGTTTATCTTGTAAACCATGGGCCTTCAGCTGTTCTACCACGATGGGATTGCTAGACACCCATTGTTCCAACACCGAACTGTATTTTCGTGCAGCAGCGTTTTCTCCAAGCCGAGGCTACACACAGCTTCTCGTCTTGTGTTATCTGCGTATAACCAAGGTGCGCTTTGTAACAGAGTCCCTATGTTTTTGACCCACGTGCCTAAAGGGGGGTTGTCGGGCACTATCATAGAAAAGCACCAGGGTTTTTGGGATGGTGATACTGGTGCTTTTTCTGACCTAGGCGAGGCAGACCTGACTGAGACATTCGCCGCTTTGGAGTAACCACGGTTGGAGTAACCATGGTCTGGCGGCGTGTTGCTGTCGTTGTCGTCGTCGTTACCATCGGCAGTCTTTGTGCTCTTCTTCAGCTTGTTCATTTTGTTGTGGTACACCCTCAGGTTGTGGAAGAGCACTTTCATGTTGCTATAGTCCCTGGCTCTCGCACTGTCTTTTGCAGCCGGAGTGTCTTTTATCAGCTGTTGCCACTGCCTAAAGGTGTCGTTTATGTTGTGGGTGCCCAAGTTCCTGAACAGGTCTCTCGTCGCATGCCTTTGCGCTTTGTTGATGACACCGCTGTTCGATGCTCTAATCCGCCTGTCGATGCTGGCCAGAGCGCTCCAGTCATCCTTGAACTGTTTCTGCAGTAAAGCGATGTTGTTCCTATGAATCTGGGCGCGATACGCGCCGTCTTCGTTGTAGCACTCGTAGGCTCGAACGTACTGATTGGCCTTTTGCGTATTACAGAGTAACAGCTCTGCAACCGCAAACACATTGGGTACCCTGTCGTCCATGAGCTTGATGCCCAGATCCACTATCTCGGACATTATCAGATCTTCGATCGCGCAGGCCACGTGTTTTGGGGTGTAGTTGCACCAGTTGCTGGCGGGAGGGCTCACCCGTTTTAGGAACGCGGTAAGCGCTGGGTTGGTTATCTCCTGATGCAACTCGGGTCCGGTCAGGAAAGTCTCTCTGCCACTGAGCTCGTTTAGCAGTGTGTAGCAACACTGCAGCAGCTCTCCGCTACCTTTTACACAGGAGCATTTCAAGGCTCTGCAAAAGCGTGCGGTGGTAGATATGTATAGGGTTCGCTTGTCCTTTTGCTGGTCCCGCAACGAAACCACCGCTGTCATGTTACCTCGCGCCGGCCACACATGCGTCCCCCGTGCGTCTGGAGTACACCATTTTGCCACGCCCGGCGTGGCACGTGAATCTCGACAGATCGCATATCACGCCCCTCGTCCGAGAAACAGTCCACGCTTCCCTGTCGTCTACTGGCTTGCAGATCGGCCGATTCTGCGTCCAGTACACAACACATGGGTTCCACATCGGCACCGCCGTCTCCGCTGGCCCCACACGTCTGCGTAGCAGGCGTTCGGTCCTTGTCCTCGCCGCCGCGCAACAACTGCATCGGTTGTATCTGCTTGAACGATGGAGTGAGAGCATCCGGATGAGTGGGGACTTCTAGAGACATGTCCCAGAACTCATATTTATCGCCCGTTATAGCCTTCAACAGGTTTAAGCTTTGGACACCCGGAACGATTAGGACTTGCTGCATGAAATAAGCAGCGCTGCCGCTCATCAAATTCACCGTGTACGTGCCCAACATCGATCTGGGTTTGTCGCAGAACCGTAGCTCTAACTCCTTGTCCATGTGGGACCACATTGTGACGACCGGGATGACAACGCGGTCTTCTGCGGCGGACTTCAGCGCTGTTGTGGGTATGTAAAAGAGAGTGTAGTTTTTCAAAGCCAACATTAGCTGTTTCATACCGGCCCTGTCTTCAGTCGACATACATTCCAAGCCATCGGCTCGCAAGTCCATGATATCCATCAACGCAGTCAAAAGCGACTTGGAAGGGTTTTGTTTGAAACGGCCGATGTCTTCGATCACCATGTCTCTGATGATTTTCCGTGTCGTCTTGTGTTGAAACGCTTTGCATTTCTCGGATAACATCGACTCTTTCACTGTCATGGCTTCGGCTACCTGGTTGAATAAACCAACGGTGTCCGCGCACGTGAACGCCCGGCTGTCCTTTTGTTCATCTGAGTACCAGGCAGGCTTGTCGGTCACCACGAACTGCATATTCGTCCTGTGTGTGATTGCTCGCCGGCTACCAGACTTGTGTTGGGTTCGCAGGTGTGTTTGCTGCGCGCTCTGATGTACAAGGGAAAGCAATGCCCCCGGTTTTACGCTCTCGCTCCAACCGAGACGTTATCAATTGCTGCTTGGGATAAGCTCCCTCCTTAGCTTCAAACTCCTGCGAAATGTCTCTGACTCACAACAAAACACTGCACACAGTGAGGTGAAACCCCTTTGACTCAGACCAAACCTCTCCCAAGTCAGAGTGTACATGCCCTAGACTTAGGGCAATATGTGTTCAACCCACAGTAGATTCCTCCCCAACGCATTCCTGTCCGACTCACAGCACCTTCGCCGCCGACCCAGCACACTTCCTGTCCGACTCAGAGTACCTCTTGTCCGACCCACAGCATTTCTTGTCCGACTCACAGCATCTTCGCCGCCGACCCACAGCACTTTCTCCGTCGACCCAGCACACTTCCTGTCCGACTCACAGCACCTTCGCCGCCGCCGACCCACAGCACCTTCGCCGCCGACCCACAGCACCTTCGCCGCCGACCCACAGCACTTCTTGTTTTGCTCACAGCAGCTTTGTTGCTGGGCGCAGAGTAAAAGTCACCAAGTTAGTGTGTCACTCCCAGATCGCAACCCGCTCAACTAGGCCTCGTGCTCCTTGTAGTGTTTGCAATTTCTCAGTGCTACACACTTAACTACGGCCGTTGTGAAGCATGGATGTAGACTGGATTTCTACATTACAAACGCGTGCAGCTCGCATGCATCTTAAACTTGTGTATAGCGAAAGCGTGACCGGTGTGAAACATAGACTGGTCCACGTTGTCGACGTACACGTGGAGAACGTTGCAGATCTCAAGGCCACGGGCCGTGGTTCGAAAAAGAAAGTGGCCAAACACACAGCAGCTAAAGCGCTCTATGCCTTACTACAGGACAAGATCGACCGGCAAACGGCTTCCAAGGCCACCAAATCCAAACCTTACGTACTCGATAATAAACGAAAAGGGACTGACCGAGAAGCATCCGAGTGTGAAGAAAGTCAACCCGACCCCGACGACTGCACAGAGACACCTCGGTCACAGGAGCACCACCCTCAACAGTCTGAGAATCACATTGGACAACTGCAGGTGTGTCAGGCCACTTGTGTATTTACACACACACACACACCGTTACAATTGTAAATATGCTGTGCGTATATAACACATTGCCTCTTTCAACAGGAAATCTGCCAGCAGAACAAGTGGCCATTGCCCAAGTATAACTTTTGCTTTACAGAGGGTCCTCGTCGGTACGCATGTCAATGTCAACTTACTATACCCCTGGACATCCACGCGTGTGACGATGACTGTGCAGTAGACGCCACGACTGATCGCGTTCATACAGAACTACACGGTGAGCAATACGGTGTGGAGGCGCGAGGTTGCATGTCATATCCATAACATAAATCGCTGTAATAGTGTAGTAATTCGTTGACTTTGTGTTTCATCGCCATAGGCACGGCAGACTCTAAAGGAGAGGCTAAACAAGCGGCGGCTGGGAACACTCTCCTTTGGCTGTACGGACACAAGCTCATCTAACAATCCAGCCGCGCACACCATGCTGAATAACAGCACAATGTGTACTCATCACCGGGATATGTGGTGTACATGGTCTATGATACTTGTGATGATGGTGTCCGTCCTACTGTTTGTGTATGGTGCGTACTGCATGTGTACGCTTTGTGTCCAAAGAAATAGACGCAGGCGAATCATCAGGTTTCATAGCACTCGTATATAATTTTTGTTTGAGACATGAAATAAAGACAAAAAGTATATAATTTTTGTGTGAGACATGAAATAAAGACAAAAACATTGTCACATTACATTGGTGTACGTCGTCTTCTTTGCACACATACTCATAATAAACAACACACAAAAGCACAAAGAAGGCTTGTTCCTGGACCGCGGGCGACGGACACACGGTCCAGCAGCGTCATATCCAGAAGCAGCTCTATCACAGTCAGCTGTAATGTTTTTGCGTTGACGGGTGCAATGTCTAACGTCTTGGTCATGGCTATTAGGCAGCGCGCTGCTATGCACGTGTAGATCTAATCTAGTGTAGATTAACACACAATGAAAATATATGAAGTAATGACGACAAGTTTTTATTCACTGCACAACAAAGTATACAACTGGAAACATGTAGCATGTAGTGGCAAGAGTAAAGCAACAAAGGTACGCACAACCGGCACATCGTGAACGATATCAAAACAATATCATGGGTTACACACAACAAAATCTCGTAAACCCTTTACATCTCTAATAATAATATAGCCTTGACGGCATGATAGAAGACAGCAAAACAATATCATGGGTTACACGCAACAACAAGATCGCGTAAAACCTTCACATCTCAAATGATAATACAGCCTTGAAGGCATAATAGAAGAAAAAAAAACAAATCAAAAAATGAACATACAGCTTTGATGGGCACAATGAAAGAAAACAAAATAATATCATGGGTTACACGCAGCAACACGATCGTGTAAAACTCTCAAATCGTGTGGGACACCACCACACTGGTTACAATCACATGGCCTTTATCGTTTGCTGTTCACCGGATCACAGTGCAAGCTTACGAAGGCCTCTTGTGAGGGATTTCATGTCTGGGCAGCACGACGGTATAGCCCTATCCATGGTAATAGGCGCCCAGGCTACACACGTGCCTGTTAGAGCGTGGACGGCGCGTCGAAAGTCCATCAACAGCTTGAAGTCGGTATCAGTGATGTACTGTTTGAGAGCGTTGAGCACGCACCCTGCGAACGTGCGGTTGTTCTCACAAGGAAAGCGGATGGTCTTGTACCTACCGAGCCAGTCTACAGCAGTGTTGAGATCCTCTTCCTTTCCCCTTTCCAGGATACAGGCCAACCCGTCCACAACGGCCTCTATGACGGCCGACTCTGTCATTTCCGCGCCGCCTTTGTGCTCTGGGTGATGAGGATTGTGGGTGTAGTGGTGATGGAATCCCTGGTTCGCCATTTCGGTGAGAACCGTTCTTTCGTCGACGTGAGCATGCTGGTCACAACCTGCCTCCGCCTCCATGAAGTATGCCATGATGCCCGAGTAGGCGGCGGATTCTATGTCGCTCGTCTTACTGGAGTCGTGAATCAGTAGGTCTCTCACGTAGTATCTGTCGGCCAGTAGATCCGACCAGGGACTGTCAGTGACACCGACACTTGCTTGCTCCAAGGCTCTGGCCACTATACTTCCGACCATGGTCACGAACATGGTGTGCGTCAGGAGCGCTACATGATGTTCCCGTATAGGCAGACAGGCTTTCACGGCGTCTTCGCATTCGTCCGCGTAACCTGCATATGAGGGTTACTAAATTGGCGGTTTGGTAACCACGCTCATCTGTGACAGGTTCGAACTTCATACGGTGCGCCTTGGAGATCTGCAACAGCTTCTTGTAGTGCTCCTTCATAAGCGCCTGGTCGTAGACATACGCAAGCCTTTCGGGGATGAGGGGAGCTGGAAGACGTCCAGCTCGGCCTCGCGTGGCTCCTTTCGCCTGGCTTGCAGTTGTCGGTGAAGGCATAGCGACCGGTGCCTTGTCGGCTGATGCACCTTTGGCCGTCCTGGGTCGAGGGGTGGTTGTTTTTCTTGACGACATGGCGTGTCCACAGTCGATGTGTTCTAGCGGCGTGCAATGGGCAATGATGTCGAGTGTACAGTATGCGTTACATGTTAGTAGTTAATATCGGTGACGATAACACACCGTACCAGCCGCGGAAGAAGGCGACTTGGTAGATGGTGCCTGTTAATGTGAGTTTGGCTGTTCTGGGCCTGGGCCGTGGGATGAAACCATGGGTTGTCCACAACAAAAATGTTTCCAGTGGTGTACAATGCAACAGAGACAGAGTGTGCGTCGCGTTACATGTTGATAATTAAGGTGGTAATGCACATTATACGCCAGACCAAAGCTGTGAAACATGTTGATAGATTAACGTGATGGTGGTGTGTTTAGTATGTTGCTTTGGTTTTTTTTTTTTTTGCTTGTCTTCTCCTTTTTCTCTCAACAGGTGATCCAGGAGATTTTTTTTCTTTCTCTTTGTCTTTGTAAGCCACCCCAGTCAGTCTGTCCCATCTGTAACAACTGAAAATAAAATAAATAAAAATAACTAAGTTTGATCAAATGACCAAAGCAAAGGCGCAAAATTCCATTGGTATCCTTGTTGGTCTTCAGACAACAATTTGACGACTAAAGAACCAAATGGGACAGACGGTGACGTCCTCGGTAGACCTCGGCGTGCACTGGCACGGATATTGGGAGGTTGGTGACATGTCCACAGTACAGTTCTTTATTCTAAAGAACCAACATTGGTTCTGCCGGCCGACCTTCGCCCAGCGTCGACACACATAGACCCGGTCCTGTGAGCACATGTCACGCTCAGTTATGCTGAGAACAGTGCTATATGTGATATTGTACATCCCCGCTGGCGCAAGATGTGACACATTGGAGTATGTAACCAGGTCTCCGCCGTTGTCAATGCGATAGATCCCATGAAGCTCATCGTTGTTCGAGCATGTGTACCAAGCCGTAGTCGTGAAATGGTCCGCGTTGTCGGTAGGACATGCCAGCTGTACCCATGTAGCATTGTCTCTCGCCTGAGTTGGGTGTCCGTAATCGATGGTCGCGAGCTCCTCGTCACCAGCACTAGCAGGCCGGGGTGTAACCGCTGTCGGCGCGAGTTCCTCGTCTCCAGCACTAGCAGGCCGGGGTGTAACCGCTGTCGGCGCGAGCTCCTCGTCGCCAGCACTAGCAGGCCGGGGTGTAACCGCTGTCGGCGCAAGCTCCTTGTTTCCAGAAGTGACGGACCCGAGGGTGTTAGCTGTTATGTTGTCCGAAGGTCTATGCGATTCCAAGGGTGAGCCTCGACACAGCGTGAGGTCGAGCAACAGCACAACCGTCAGTGTGTTCAGCACAATGCTTGCCATGGTAACCCTCGCTGGTCGTGAGATTGTGATGCGTCCAACGGTATGCCAGGCTAATATATAGAGTGCTGCGTGTGAAGCAATAGTCCTGCACGTGCAGAAGTGTGCGCTTTACAGCAGTGGGTATTCCGCGATATCCCTGCGTCTCGTGGTGGTAAGTTCGTCCGAGGAGCGCATTTTTGTGCAAATGAGAATCAACAACGGACATGTCAGAATTGAAAATGCAACAGATAGAGAAGCCATAACGTTCAGACGTGTGAAGGACTGCTGGTAATCGGCTGTCAGCTGTTCGCAGTGAGACCGCATAGCTCGGTCCACTTTGTCCATATACTGCAGGCTTTGACTTTTTGTGTCTTTGATGAGACCGTGCACATCCTGGGCTCGCTGCCACAGACTCGACGTTTCCACTGTTATATCATGGACGTAGGCGAGGGTCTGGCGTAGGTCTGCGTTCGAAAGGGCGTGCGCTCGGGTGAGCAATCTGGGCTTTGCGGTGCGACTGAAGCCGTGCTCAGAGGCTGATGTTTCCTGGGATGTAAGAAGACTGTACATCTCCGTCTGCGTATCGTAACACACCGGTCCGTTGCAACGTGCTCCGCATTGTATCGGACACAGCAAATCTAGCGTACCGGTGACAGAGACCTCACAAGAGGGGATCGTGGTCTCGTCGAGTTGCAACGGGTCGCACAATCCCCTCGAATCGCAGTATGGCATTTTGTAGTTTTTGCTGCCGTCTGTTATCACGGAACTAGTCAGCCAACACACTCTGTTGTTTTGCGAGGTGTCGACGAATGACATGTACCACCTAGATAACGACAAAGGCTCCCAGGTTTCCCGGTGTGTGACCAAAGTCAGTTTGGACGCAGACACCGATTTGCTTGCCACTGTCTGTGTGAAACTTTACGCTCAGGTTCGGCTCACAGCCGGTCATATCCGATCGCACTACGCCTTCGGCGCACAGTATCAGCCGCCGTTCGGCCGCTTGAATGATTGTGACCATAGTGGTTAGCTGAGTGGAAAGTGTGTACACTCCGATCTTCCACGTTTCCAACATATGTGTCAGGCGAGTACCTTTGTTGCTGAAACGCGACGCTGTGTCGGTTTGCTTTGCAGGTAGAACTTTGGCAATTTCGCTGAGGCCTTCTTCTATCACGACCCTGTAATATTCCAAGACATCTATGCTTCTCGGTGAATTGTACTGCTGCGAGCCTCCGGCGTCGTGCGTTCGCGACTCGGCCGTGTGAGCCTGTATCCTGTTCACGATGTGAGTGTCCAGTATTGCGGCTAGGTCATTGAAACTGCCGTCCAAAGACTCCACCGCGCGGTTGTATCCGAGAAGCGCGGTCCGGAGAAGCACGTCGACCTGATTCCAAGTTCCACTCAAACACAACGAGTCGCATCCCGTGTGATACTTGACAAGTCCTTTGCATGTGATCTGTGCACATGAAGGGTGTGTGATTCGCGACTTTGAGAGATCCAGACCCAAATCGAAGTTGTACGTTATGTATATAGGCGGGTCGCTTCTTTGTATCTTCCACTGAGCGGGAGTCAATATGACCCTGTGTTCCTCCTCCGTAGTTGTGTGAGCATCGGTTGTGGCGTTGGGTGCGATTCCGTCGGTGCCACTGCAGCACACGCACAGCGCGCAGCAGCATAATAAGGTGATTGCATCGCTCGCAGTCATTGTAATTTTCTATATCGGTGTTCTCTGGATCGAGGGCCTGAGTGCACACAATATAGCATCACAATGCACACTATGTTGATTAATAAAGCCAGTACAGTAGCGACCAAAGAGAGCGCTGCGACACGACTCTTGGCCGAAGCCACACGAGGCACGTTGCTTTGTAAGCGCGCCTCAGCCTCATACGCAACTGCGCCAAAGCCCACGACCATAGCGTTTGCCTCAGCGGCAAGCTGTTCCGTTGCAGAAACACAGTCCCTTGCCCACGTCACATAACCCCCGTGAGATCTGGTCTCGTCGCCGCAAGTCTCATCGTCACACAACCGTTCCGTAATGACGCGTTGCACGCGGGTGTTGACCGATTGTATCTTTCCGATCTCGGATGCGACCTGATCTAGCAACGGTCTGCCTTTGCGTTGGTAGTATCCGCACCCTTGTCTATTGACCCTGGTGTCGTGAGAACCAAAGGCGAACGGCTTCAGGTCGCAGGACAAAGTAACTGTGAGCGCTCCGTGGTTCGCGACGACGATCATTTTTAGCACCACTCCCGCTTCCACCGCAAACGCCCGAACGTCTACGGGGTACCCGGTTCCACCTTGAGGCCAACCGTTCTCAACCATATTAGCCAATGCGAGGCACGAGCTGGAGCGCTGCAGACATTGAAGGACGAGGGCAACCGCGTGCATTTCGGCGAACACACCAGCCTCTCCCTTTGACTCGACAGACCTGCGCTGCTGTTCAATGTCGGCCGCGTGAGACAACCAGATCGTGTCTTCGAGTGACAATACGGGCTCGCTCATCGATCGGCGTATAAGCCGTATGTTTTCAAGTAATTCAATTCAATTCAATTCAATTTTATTTATATAGCGCCAAATCACAACAAAAGTCGCCTCAAGGCGCTTTATATTGTACAGTAGATCGCACAATAATAAATACAGAGAAAAACCCAACAATCATATGACCCCCTATGAGCAAGCACTTTGGCGACAGTGGGAAGGAAAAACTCCCTTTTAACAGGAAGAAACCTCCGGCAGAACCAGGCTCAGGGAGGGGCGGCCATCTGCTGCGACCGGTTGGGGTGAAAGAAGGAAAACAGGATGAAAGACATGCTGTAGTGTCTCTTTCTCCATTTTAGTCCACGCGGGTAATGTCACCGCGAGCCTAGTGTGCCGACGGTCGCCGGGTACGCTTTGAACGCACCCGACGCCCAGTAGATTGCGCTCCGTGTTTTTGACGGCGACGCCAAAGGGCAGCGTTCGAAGCGCTTCCCCCGGTGTTGTCGGTGGAACGTGGTAACATATGACATCCTTGTCTGTGTCCACAAACACGACAACTCCGCTCCGATTTATGCGGACCGTCTTGGCCCCGTATGGTATGTAGTTCATTTCTCGTGCGGCGTTGGCCATTGTGACTTTGCTGATAGGCAAAGTGGAGCCTACGTTCATATCGGAAGACAGCCCGAATTCCAACTCGGGCACACCGGGTATCGACACGAAGCTTTTCACTCGACGAGGTTCGTCCGATACACGTCTAAAAAACATTCCTGCCTCTAGCTTGTACACACCATTAACTTCTGACGAAAACCCCCCGTCGCCAAAGGCGAGGTTCCTCGTGTAGCGGTAGTGTAACGTCCTGAAACGGGCGGCGGCCACCTCGACCGCGTTGGCCAGCACGGTGAACAGCGGCACGCTATTAGCCCTAGCGAACGTATAGTCGAGGTAGCCTACGCCATACCGAGCGACACCCCATCTAGCCATGTCCAATGCGAGCACCGAGAGTTCTTCTGCGCTGTACATCAACGTGTTCGCCGAGCGTGCGTTGTATCTGTTTGTCGGATTAGGCAGTCCTACGCAATCAGGTCCCAGTTCGTACGCAGAAGACGGCAGAGATACTATTATGCCGGCTCGATTGTTCGAGCGTCTGCTCAGCTCGTCGAAAACATAGAGGCCCGACAGTTGCAGCCGCCTAACGTCCGACACGTCGACGACGAGCTCGTGCTCTTCGGGATACCGTTCGGCTCTCCATATCTGGGGATTGAGCGCATCGCAGCCCTTTTCGAATGGGAGGCGCACGTTGGTTAGGTCTAAAAACGCACCGTGTCGGGACACCACATGTCCCAGCGTCCGTAATGTGTCTTCCGCGGAGGTCTGCCTGGGCGTCAGTCCTGCGAGCAGTTCGGCGTGAATGCCCCTCGCGAGCATTAGCTCTGCCAATGCGCTAGAGGTCAATCCCGGTTTCACATCAAACCTAGATGCGTACGTTGTGCTGACAGCATCCAAGTCGAGAAGGGGGCCTTCCTCCAAGTTCACATCAATCACAACAATCTGAACGTCGCTACTCCAGAGCGCCAGCCAGTCTAGCACACCGTATAGTTCCTCCTGGGTTGGAGTCGTCAGAGCGTTGCTACCGTTGTGAAATCGGAGTTTCACTCTGATTGCAGTCGTCCACCCTTGGCGATCGACGATAGACATCAAGCGGTTAACCGCGCTAGGAACGCACAGCTCGCCGTTCGCCAGAGCCCCCTCGAGTGACCTCACCGGTATACGGGTGCACTCAGATCCCCTTGTAACGTTGTCTTGATTGTCCCTGATTGTGAGAATGTTAAATTCTAGCAGCGTGACATCGCATCGCATCAAGTCCAAGGGAGCGGAGGGTGCTTCTGCAGTCGGTCCTTGCCAAGATGAAAAAACTGCCGGTGTGACGATGCAGAAGATCTCGGTGTTCGGTTTAACGGATCCGTGTATGACTCTGCTCCGTTCTAGCGCAGATTCTCCATTACTGTAAAAAACCTCTAGCTTCCAATTGTCGTCGGTGCCGGGGAGGCCTGAGATCGCGCGCGAGAACGGCACACAGCTGGGTGAACAAGGCCCGTTGCGGTCCGTGTAGTCCGCCGTGTTCGCGCAATGGCAATCGGCGTGTCGTTTGTGTTTCCAAACGTATTTCAAGTGTATTTCTCGTGTGATTATACTATCTGTAACGTTGCCATCAGGGCCGACCTGGTCGTACCACAACTCCACTTCCACGTGTCTGAATACACGGACACACGGAGGCTTGATGGTCAACGAAATGTCCAACACGTAGACAAAGAAGCCCCTTGCGTAGTCCTTAACCCACTCGTCACCCTTGGTGATATCACATCTGCGATCCACGCGGTTTACGGTCGAGCCGGTCGCGGATACCAATAGAGGGAATGTCGTTTTCATAGGCGAGACACGTTGTACTCTGTACCACTTGACGTCCGTGGGTCTGAAAAGGTGTTCAGCGCCCAGCGGTATGGTCGCGCGGGCTTGTACGATTAGCGTGTCGCCGAAAACGTCTACCGTTAAAGGGTCTTCGTGCGCTAGTTCAATTTTAACACTGGTAGGATCCAGTCTGGGTGACATAAACGGTTTCAATATGTCTTTGTGCATTCTAGCTGCCGCGTCGAGCAAAGACAACGCGTTTAGGGCATGGTACAGACTTTCGGCGACCCTCGACCCATCGGCAAATAAACTGTCCACGTCGATCTTGCCGCACTCATCGGATATCGTAGACGGTGAAAAGTACTTGCATAGTTTCATAAACTCTTCCTCGGTCAGAACCACCATCCAGAGTTTAGTCAGCTCGTTCAAGGTGTCGACTAATGCCGTCGACGCGGGGGGTTCGACTAACGTGCGTATAGGTGTGTAATCGTCCGGGTGGCCGCATATTGTATCGTGCCAAAGGGAACCGGGTAGGATGACTTGCTGGTTCGACGGACACGTTTTGTGCAGGGCACATTTTTGGACGAGGGTATCTTGGCGGTCGGCCGCGCTAACGTGATAACCATTAGGGCATACGTCCCCACATCCACCGGCAAGCAGATGAGGTTGCCCCAGCGGACACCGATATCTGCAGATCGGCCTCCTGGTGTTGTCGCAGTAGAGTATCACGTGCGTCGGGTTTGGACAGCCGACGTTATGCTTACAGGTGCTCAAAGTAGACACAGTGTGTACATACGGAGCTCTCTCTTGGGCCGTTGACAGTACAGCCGACATGGACAAGCAGATGAACGCGATCGAGAACAGAGCCATTGGCGTACACTTTCACGCACGCACCACGACAACCCGTTCGGTTAACATAAACGGCTTAGTAAAAAAGAAAATGTCTACTCCACAATGCCTAACGCCTCCCCCGGTCGGACACTGTTGAGTCTGTTCGATGGCACTGGCAGTATATGTAAACCGTTCGTGGATAACGGGTGGCTGGTGCGGAGGCTAGACGTCGACGGTCGACACGGGGCTGATATCGTTGTGGATATCTTGGACTGGGATCCGTCTAAGGACTGGTCCGGACCACCTCCCGATGTGATATTCGCAGGTCCGCCGTGCGAGCAATATAGCA
Organism: Oreochromis aureus; assembly: GCF_013358895.1. NCBI lineage: Eukaryota > Metazoa > Chordata > Actinopteri > Cichliformes > Cichlidae > Oreochromis > Oreochromis aureus. The sequence continues at coordinate 41,048,513 of NC_052944.1, forward strand.
TGGCCAGAAGTACGGCTAAGACGCCGCGGAATCTACCGTTGGCCGATTTGCTGGTGGCTAAAACCGTGGAGATAATCGACTATTTCCACAGAAGAAACCCCTCGCTGCAGTACTTTGTGGAGAACCCTGACACGAGCATGGTGTGGAAACGATGGGTCTCTCACAGGCTGTATCACGAAGTAGGCAAACACCCAAAGAGTGTGACCGCCGCAATGCTCAGCAGGAACAGGAAAGTCAGTCAGTGGAAGCTGGCAGCTAAGGTTCTGAACGTGTCTCGTGGAGACAAACATGTGATGCGGCTTGATTATTGTCAGTACAAGGCCAAGTACAGGAAGCGAACGAGACTGATGACCAACAACCCCTTCGTGGGCTTGATGTGCAACGGGAGGTGCGCTAGCATGGTGGGAGGAAGACATGTAGAAGTGGCCCAGAGAGGCCCGAGGGCCCACACTAAAGCATCGCCTGGTGCACCAGGAAAACTGTACCATACTCGCGATCAGCTCCACGCTTATCCGGCGGATTTGGTCGAGGTTATTTTCCGACACGTCGACTCTTCGCCCTCACGCACTAGGGACGGCGTACAAAAAGCAAAAGCGGAGTCAAAGTGGGATACTGTGAATGCGCGATAGATGCAACCCTTTGTCTCGCACGTCTGTGTGTTGTTGTTTTTTTTATTTGACGTTGAGTTGTGTATTGTGCATGTAAAAAAAATAAAGAACATTTGAGGCATGGTGCGTTGTCAGTGAAAGTTGTCTTTATTTTTATTTTTTTTGTTACGAGACACCACAATTATACAGCGTGATTTATTGCAACACTACACACAGCTCTTCGGCGTAATCGTAAGGTTGGCCGACCTGCAGATCGGGGGCTGCCGAACTGTGTATTGTGCTTGTAAAAAAAGAAATAAAGAAAAATAAAGAAACTTTGAGGGATGGTTTGTCAGTTGTCCGACATGGTCCCAAAAGCTTACCGATTTGCCGACAAACGTTGGCCGACACGGGCCCAAAAGCCTACCGGTTTGCTGACAAAGGTTGGCCGACATGGGCCCAAAAGCCTACCGGTTTGCCGACAAACGTTGGTCGACATGGGCCCAAAAGCCCACCGGTTTGCAGACAAAGGTTGGTCGACATGGGCCCAAAAGCCAACCGGTTTGCCGACAAAGGTTGGTCGACAGGGGCCCAAAAGCCGACCGGTTTGCCGACAAAGGTTGGTCGACATGGGCCCAAAAGGCTACCGGTTTGCCGACAAACGTTGGTCGACATGGGCCCAAAAGCCTCTGTGTGTTGTTGGTTTTTTTTTGTATTTGATGTTGAACTGTGTATTGTGCTTGTAAAAAAAAATAAAGAACATTTGAGGCATGGTGCATTGTCAGTGAAAGTTGTCTTTATTTTTTTTGTTGTAAGACACTACACTACACTACACACAGCTCGATGGATCTCACCACACTTCTTTGTGTTGTTCATTTTTTTTATTTGATGATGAACTGTGTATTGTGCTTGTAAAAAAAAAATAAAGAATCTATGAGGCATGGTTTGTCAGTTGGTCGACATGAGCCCAAAAGCCTACCGGTTTGCCGACAAACGTTGGTCGACATAGGCCCAAAAGCCTACCAGTTTGCCGAAAAACGTTGGTCGACATGGGCCCAAAAGGCTACCGGTTTGCAGACAAACGTTGGTCGACATGGGCCCAAAAGCGTCTGTGTGTTGTTGGGTTTTTTTTGTATTTGATGTTGAACTGTGTATTGTGCTTGTAAAAAACAATAAAGAACATTTGATGAATGGTGCATTTTCAGTGAAAGTTGTCTTTATTTTATTTTCTTTTGTTGAAAGACACCACATCTACACATGTGTGATTTTTTGAAACAATACACACAGTTAGATTTATTGGAACACTGGACACAGCTCTTCGGTGTAATCGTTAGGTTTGCAGACCTGCAGCACTTTCCTCGCCGACCTGTAGGTTTGGAGTTGCCGACCTGCAGGTTTGGAGCCGCCGACCTGTGGGTCGGGAGCCGCCGACCTGTAGGTTTGGAGTTGCCGACCTGCAGGTTTGGAGCCGCCGACCTGTGGGTCGGGAGCCGCCGACCTGCAGGTTTGGAGTTGCCGACCTGCAGGTTTGGAGCCGCCGACTGCAGGTTTGGAGCCACCGACCTGTGGGTCGGGAGCCGCCGACCTGTAGGTTTGGAGTTGCCGACCTGCAGGTATGGAGCCGCCGACCTGTGGGTCGGGGGCCGCCGACCTGCAGGTTTGGAGCCGCCGACCTGTGGGTCGGGAGCTCCCTGCGTTTGTCGACATGGGCCCAAAAGTCTACCGGTTCGCCGACAAATGTTGGTCGACATGGGCCCAAAAGCCTACCGGTTCACCGACAAATGTTGGTTGACATGAGCCCAAAAGCCTACCGGTTCACCGACAAATGTTGGTTGACATGAGCCCAAAAGCCCACCGGTTTGCCCACAAACATTGGTCGACATGGGCCCAAAAGGTCTGTGTGTTGTTGGGGGTTTTTTTTGTATTTGATGTTGAACTGTGTATTGTGCTTGTGAAAAAAAAAATAAAGAACATTTGAGGCATGGTGCATTTTCAGTGAAAGTTGTCTTTATTTTTTATTTTTTTTTGTTGAAACACACCACATCTACACATGTGTGATTTTTTGAAACAATACACACAGTTAGATTTATTGGAACACGGGACACAGCTCTTCGGTGTAATCGTTAGGTTGGCCGACCTGCAGCACTTTCCTCGCCGACCTGCAGGTTTGGAGGCGCCGACCTGTGGGTCGGGAGCCGCCGACCTGCAGGTTTGGAGTTGCCGACCTGCAGGTTTGGAGCCGCCGACCTGTGGGTCGGGAGCCGCCGACCTGCACTTTTGGAGTTGCCGACCTGCAGGTTTGGAGCCGCCGACCTGTGGGTCGGGAGCCGCCGACCTGCAGGTTTGGAGTTGCCGACCTGCAGGTTTGGAGCCGCCAACCTGCGGGTTTGGAGCTGCCGACCTGTGGGTCGGGAGCCGCCGACCTGTAGGTTTGGAGTTGCCGACCTGCAGGTTTGGAGCCGCCGACCTGTGGGTCGGGAGCCGCCGAACTGTAGGTTTTTAGTTGCCGACCTGCAGGTTTGGAGCCGCCGACCTGTGGGTCGGGAGCCGCCGACCTGCAGGTTTGGAGCCGGCGACCTGTGGGTCGGGAGCTCCCTGGGTTTGTCGACATGAGCCCAAAAGCCTACCGGTTTGCCGACAAATGTTGGTCGACATGGGCCCGAAAGCCCACCGGTTCACCGACAAACATTGGTTGACATGAGCCCAAAAGCCCACCGGTTTGCCCACAAACGATGGTCGACATGGGCCCAAGAGGTCTGTGTGTTGTTGGGTTTTTTTGTATTTGATGTTGAACTGTGTATTGTGCTTGTAAAAAAAAATAAAGAACATTTGAGGCATGGTGCATTGTCAGTGAAAGTTGTCTTTATTTTTATTTTTTTTGTTGAAAGAAACTACACTACACTACACACAGCTCGATGGATCTCACCACACTTCTTTGTGTTGTTCATTTTTTTTATTTGATGTTGAACTGTGTATTGTGCTTGTAAAAAAAGAAACATAAAGAAACTATGAGGCTTGGTTTGTCAGTTGGTCGACATGGGCCCAAAAACCTACCGGTTTCCCCACAAACGTTGGTGGACATGGGCCCAAAAGCCTACCGGTTTGCCGACAAACGTTGGTCGACATGGGCCCAAAAGCCTACCTGTTTGCCGACAAACGTTGGTCGACATGGGCCCAAAATCCTACCAGTTTCCCGACAAACACTACACACAGCTCGATGGATCTCACCACACTCCTTTGTGTTGTTCCTTTTTATTTTTATTTGATGTTGAACTGTGTATTGTGCTTGTAAAAAAAAAAAAAAAAAGAATCTATGAGGCATGGTTTGTCAGTTGGTCGACATGGGCCCAAAAGCCTACCGGTTTCCCCACAAACGTTGGTGGACATGAGCCCAAAAGCCTACCGGTTCGCCGACAAACGTTGGTCGACATGGGCCCAAAAGCCTACCGGTTTCCCGACAAACACGACACACAGCTCGATGAATCTCACCACACTTCTTTGTGTTGTTCCTTTTTATTTTTATTTGATGTTGAACTGTGTATTGTGCTTGTAAAAAAAAAATAAAGAATCTATGAGGCATGGTTTGTCAGTTGGTCGACATGGGCCCAAAAGCCTACCGGTTTCCCCACAAACGTTGGTGGACATGAGCCCAAAAGCCTACCGGTTCGCCGACAAACGTTGGTGGACATGAGCCCAAAAGCCTACCGTTCGCCAACGAACGTTGGTTGACATGAGCCAAAAAGCCTACCGGTTTCCCGACAAATGTTGGTGGACATGAGCCCAAAAGCCTACTGGTTTCCCGACAAACGTTGGTCGACATGAGCCCAAAAGCCCACCGGTTCGCCGACAAACATTGGTTGACATGAGCCCAAAAGCCCACCAGTTCGCCGACAAAAGTTGGTCGACATGGGCCCAAAAGCCTACTGGTTTCCCGACAAACGTTGGTCGACATGGGCCCAAAAGCCTACCGGTTTGCCGACAAACGTTGGTTGACATGTTCCCAAAAGGTGTGTGTGTTGTTGTTTTTTTTTTTTTTTTTTTTGATGTTGAACTGTGTATTGTGCTTATAAAAAAAAAAGAACATTTGAGGCATGGTGCATTGTCAGTGAAAATTGTCTTTATTTTTTTTTGTTGAAAGAAACTACACTACACTACACACAGCTCGATGGATCTCACCACACTTCTTTGTGTTGTTCTTTTTTTTTATTTGATGTTGAACTGTGTATTGTGCTTGTAAAAAAAATAAAGAAACTATGAGGCATGGTTTGTCAGTTGGTCGACATGGGCCCAAAAGCCCACCGGTTTGCCGACAAATGTTGGTTGACATGGGCCCAAAAGCCTACCGGTTTCCCGACAAACGTTGGTGGACATGAGCCCAAAAGCCTACCGGTTCGCCAACGAACGTTGGTTGACATGAGCCAAAAAGCCTACCGGTTTCCCGACAAACGTTGGTGGACATGAGCCCAAATGCCTACCGGTTTCCCGACAAACACTACACACAGCTCGATGGATCTCACCACACTTCTTTGTGTTGTTCCTTTTTATTTTTATTTGATGTTGAACTGTGTATTGTGCTTGTAAAAAAAAAAAATAAAGAATCTATGAGGCATGGTTTGTCAGTTGGTCGACATGGGCCCAAAAGCCTACCGGTTTCCCCACAAACGTTGGTGGACATGAGCCCAAAAGCCTACCGGTTCGCCGACAAACATTGGTCGACATGGGCCCAAAAGCCTACCGGTTTCCCGACAAACGTTGGTGAACATGAGCCCAAAAGCCTACCGGTTCGCCAACGAACGTTGGTTGACATGGGCCCAAAAGCCTACCGGTTTGCTGACAAAGGTTGGTCGATATGGGCCCAAAAGCCCACCGGTTTGCCGACAAAGGTTGGTCGACATGGGCCCAAAATCCTACCGGTTCTCCGACAAACGTTGGTTCACATGGGCCCAAAAGCCTACCGGTTTCCCGACAAACGTTGGTGGACATGAGCCCAAAAGCCTACCGGTTCGCCAACGAACGTTGGTTGACATGGGCCCAAAAGCCTACCGGTTTGCGGACAAAGGTTGGTCGACATGGGCCCAAAAGCTTACCGGTTTCCCGACAAACACGACACACAGCTCGATGGATCTCACCACACTTCTTTGTGTTGTTCCTTTTTATTTTTATTTGATGTTGAACTGTGTATTGTGCTTGTAAAAAAAAAAATAAAGAATCTATGAGGCATGGTTTGTCAGTTGGTCGACATGGGCCCAAAAGCCTACCGGTTTCCCCACAAACGTTGGTGGACATGAGCCCAAAAGCCTACCGGTTCGCCGACAAATGTTGGTCGACATGGGTCCAAAAGCCTACCGGTTTCCCGACAAACGTTGGTGGACATGAGCCCAAAAGCCTATCGGTTCGCCAACGAACGTTGGTCGACATGAGCCAACAAGCCCACCGGTTTGCAGACAAAGGTTGGTCGACATGAGCCCAAAAGCCTCTGTGTGTTGTTGTTTTTTTTTTTGTATTTGATGTTGAACTGTGTATTGTGCTTGTGAAAAAAAAAATAAAGAACATTTGAGGCATGGTGCATTTTCAGTGAACGTTGTCTTTATTTTTTATTTTTTTTTGTTGAAACACACCACATCTACACATGTGTGATTTTTTGAAACAATACACACAGTTAGATTTATTGGAACACGGGACAGAGCTCTTCGGTGTAATCGTTAGGTTGGCCGACCTGCAGCACTTTCCTCGCCGACCTGCAGGTTTGGAGGCGCCGACCTGTGGGTCGGGAGCCGCCGACCTGCAGGTTTGGAGTTGCCGACCTGCAGGTTTGGAGTTGCCGACCTGCACGTTTGGAGTTGCCGACCTGCACGTTTGGAGCCGCCCACCTGTGGGTCGGGAGCCGCCGACCTGCAGGTTTGGAGTTGCCGACCTGCAGGTTTGGAGCCGCCAACCTGCGGGTTTGGAGCCGCCGACCTGTGGGTCGGGAGCCGCCGACCTGTAGGTTTGGAGTTGCCGACCTGCAGGTTTGGAGCCGCCGACCTGTGGGTCGGGAGCCGCCGACCTGTAGGTTTTTAGTTGCCGACCTGCAGGTTTGGAGCCGCCGACCTGTGGGTCGGGAGCCGCCAACCTGCATGTTTGGAGCCGCCGACCTGTGGGTCGGGAGCTCCCTGGGTTTGTCGACATGAGCCCAAAAGCCTACCGGTTTGCCGACAAATGTTGGTCGACATGGGCCCGAAAGCCCACCGGTTCACCGACAAACATTGGTTGACATGAGCCCAAAAGCCCACCAGTTTGCCCACAAACATTGGTCGACATGGGCCCAAAAGGTCTGTGTGTTGTTGGGTTTTTTTTTTGTATTTGATGTTGAACTGTGTATTGTGCTTGTGAAAAAAAAAATAAAGAACATTTGAGGCATGGTGCATTTTCAGTGAAAGTTGTCTTTATTTTTTATTTTTTTTTGTTGAAACACACCACATCTACACATGTGTGATTTTTTGAAACAATACACACAGTTAGATTTATTGGAACACGGGACACAGCTCTTCGGTGTAATCGTTAGGTTGGCCGACCTGCAGCACTTTCCTCGCCGACCTGCAGGTTTGGAGGCGCCGACCTGTGGGTCGGGAGCCGCTGACCTGCAGGTTTGGAGCCGCCGACCTGTGGGTCGGGAGCCGCCGACCTGCACGTTTGGAGTTGCCGACCTGCAGGTTTGGAGCCGCCGACCTGTGGGTCGGGAGCCGCCGACCTGCAGGTTTGGAGTTGCCGACCTGCAGGTTTGGAGCCGCCAACCTGCGGGTTTGGAGCCGCCGACCTGTGGGTCGGGAGCCGCCGACCTGTAGGTTTGGAGTTGCCGACCTGCAGGTTTGGAGCCGCCGACCTGTGGGTCGGGGAGCCGCCGACCTGTAGGTTTTAGTTGCCGACCTGCAGGTTTGGAGCCGCCGACCTGTGGGTCGGGAGCGCCGACCTGCAGGTTTGGAGCCGCCGACCTGAGCCCAAAAGCTCCCTGGGTTTGTCGACATGAGCCCAAATGTTTGCCGACAAATGTTGGTCGACATGGGCCCGAAAGCCCACCGGTTCACCGACAAACATTGGTTGACATGAGCCCAAAAGCCCACCGGTTTGCCCACAAACGATGGTCGACATGGGCCCAAGAGGTCTGTGTGTTGTTGGGTTTTTTGTATTTGATGTTGAACTGTGTATTGTGCTTGTAAAAAAAAAATAAAGAACATTTGAGGCATGGTGCATTGTCAGTGAAAGTTGTCTTTATTTTTTTTTTTTGTTGAAAGAAACTACACTACACTACACACAGCTCGATGGATCTCACCACACTTCTTTGTGTTGTTCATTTTTTTATTTGATGTTGAACTGTGTATTGTGCTTGTAAAAAAAGAAACATAAAGAAACTATGAGGCTTGGTTTGTCAGTTGGTCGACATGGGCCCAAAAGCCTACCGGTTTCCCCACAAACGTTGGTGGACATGGGCCCAAAAGCCTACCGGTTTGCCGACAAACTTTGGTCGACATGGGCCCAAAAGCCTACCTGTTTGCCGACAAACGTTGGTCGACATGGGCCCAAAAGCCTACCGGTTTCCCGACAAACACTACACACAGCTCGATGGATCTCACCACACTCCTTTGTGTTGTTCCTTTTTTTTTTATTTGATGTTGAACTGTGTATTGTGCTTGTAAAAAAAAAAAAAATAAAGAATCTATGAGGCATGGTTTGTCAGTTGGTCGACATGGGCCCAAAAGCCTACCGGTTTCCCCACAAGCGTTGGTGGACATGAGCCCAAAAGCCTCACCGGTTCGCCGACAAACATTGGTCGACATGGGCCCAAAAGCCTACCGGTTTCCCGACAAACACGACACACAGCTCGATGAATCTCACCACGGTTCCAGCGAACGTTGTTGACATGGGCCCAAATTTTTATTTGATGTTGAACTGTGTATTGTGTTTGCCGACAAAAAATAAAGAATCTATGAGGCATGGTTCTGTCAGCGTTGGTTCGACATGGGCCCAAAAGCCTACCGGTTTCCCGACAAGCGTTGGTGGACATGAGCCCAAAAGCCTACCGGTTCGCCGACAAACGTTGGTTGACATGGGCCCAAAAGCCTACCGGTTTTGCGGACAAAGGTTGGTGGACATGGGCCCAAAAGCCTACCGGTTCGACAACGAACGTTGGTTGAGCTCGATGGATCTCAAAAACACTACTTTGTGTTGTTCCTTTTTTTTTTATTTGATGTTGGTGTATTGACTTGTAAAAAAAAAAAATAAAAATCCTGACATGGTTTGTCGACAAATGTTGGTCGACATGGGCCCAAAAGCCCACCGGTTCGCCGACAAACGTTGGTTGACATGAGCCCAAAAGCCCACCAGTTCGCCGACAAATGTTGGTCGACATGGGCCCAAAAGCCTACTGGTTTCCCGACAAACGTTGGTGGACATGGGCCCAAAAGCCTCATCCTTCGCCAATCCAACGTTTGCCGACACAAAAGTTGGTTTGCAGACAAGGTTCCCAAACATGAGCCCAAAAGCCTCTTTTTTGTTGTTTTTTTTGTATTTGATGTTGAACTGTGTATTGTGCTTGTGAAAAAAAAAAAGAACATTTGAGGCATGGTGCATTGTCAGTGAACGTTGTCTTCTTTTTTTTTTTTTTGAAAGACAACACTACACATCTACACATGCTGATTTTTGAAACAATACACACAGTTCTTTTTATTGTTCGGGACAGAGCTCTTGATGTTAATCTGTGTAGGTTGCCGACCTGTAAAAAAATCGCCGAAACTATGCAGGTTTGGTTTGTCAGTTGGTCGGGGAGCCGCCGACATGCAGGTTTGGAGTTGCCGACCTGCAGGTTTGAGTTGCCGACCTGCACGTTTGAGTTGCCGACCTGCAGGTTTGGAAAAGCCCACCTGTGGGTCGGGACCGCCGACCTGCAGGTTTGAGTTGCCGACCTGCGGTTTGGAGCCGCCAACGTTGGTTGGTTTGGAGCCCAAAAAACCTACGGGTTTGGAGCCGCCGACCTGGTGGACATGACGCCGACCTGTGCCTACCGGAGTTGCCGACCTGCAGGTTTGGAGCCACACCTGTGGATGGATCTCACCACACTTAGGTTTGTGTTGCCGACCTGCAGGTTTTTATTTGATGTTGAACTGCCCGACCTGTGTTTTGAGCCGCCGAATAAAGGGTCGGGCATGCTTTGTCAGTTTGTCGACATGGGCCCAAAAGCCTACCGGTTTGCCGACAAATGTTGGTGGACATGAGCCCAAAAGCCCACCGGTTCACCGACAAACATTGGTTGACATGGGCCCAAAAGCCCACCGGTTTGCCCGACAAGCGATGGTGAACATGGGCCCAAGAGGTCTGTGTTGTTGGGTTTTTTTGTATTTGATGTTGGTTGACATTGTGCTTGTAAAAAAAAATAAAGAACATTTGAGGACATGGTTTGTCAGTGAAATTGTCTTTAAAAGCCTTTTTTTTTGAAAGAAAACACTACACACACAGCTCGATGGATCTCACCACAGTTCTTTGTGTTGTTCCTTTTTTTTTTTTTATTTGATGTTGAACTGTGTATTGTGCTTGTAAAAAAAAAAATAAAGAAACTATGAGGCATGGTTTGTCAGTTGGTCGACATGGGCCCAAAAGCCTACCGGTTTCCCCACAAAGCGTTGGTGGACATGGGCCCAAAAGCCTACGGTTTGCCGACAAACGTTGGTCGACATGGGTCCAAAATCCTACCTGTTTGCCGACAAACGTTGGTGGACATGGGCCCAAAAAGCTCATCGTTCCCGACAAACACGGTTTGCACACAAAGGTCGGTGGACATGAGCCCAAAAGCCTTTGTGTTGTTCCTTTTTTTTTTATTTGATGTTGAACTGTGTATCGTGCTTGTAAAAAAAAAAAAAAGAAATCTGAGGCATGGGCATTTTCAGTGTCGTTTGTCTTTATTTTTTTTTTTTGGCCCAAAAGCCACACCGTTTCCCCACATGTGTGTGAACATGAGCACACAGTTAGACCGGTTCGCACGGGACAAGCTCTTTCGGGTAATCAGGTTGGCCGACCCAGCAAAGCCGACCTACAGGTTTTCCGGCAAAACGACCTGTGGGTCGATGAATCTCACCACACTTCTTTGTGTTGTTCCTTTTATTTTTATTTGATGTTGAACTGTATTGTGGGTAAAAAAAAAAATAAAGAATCTATGAGGCATGGTTTGTCGACCTGCAGGTTTGGGCCCGACCTGTGGGTCGGGAGCCGCCAACCTGCCAGTTGCCGACCTGCAGGACATGAGCCCGGGTTTGGAGCCGCCGACCTGTGGTTCGCCGACAAACGCGTTTGGAGTTGCCGACCTGCAAAAGCCTACCGACCTGTGGGTCGGGAGCCGACAACCTGCAGGTTTGAGTGCCGACCTGCAGGTTTGGAGCCGCCGACCTGGGTCGGGGAGCCGCCGACCTGCACGTTGGTTGCCGACATGAGGCCAAAGCCGCCGACCTGCGGGTTTGGAGCCGACGAAGGTTTGGTTGGACTGCAGAGCCCAAAAGCCGACCTGTGGGTCCGAGCAAAGCGTTTGTCGACATGGGCCCAAAAGCCCACCGGTTCGCCGACAAACGTTGGTTGACATTCCCAAAAGGTGTGTGTTGGTTTTTTTTTTTTTTTTGTATTTGATGTTGAACTGTGTATTGTTCACCCACAAAAAAAAAGAACATTTGCCCAAAACCCCACCGGTTCACTGACAAATTGTCTTTACATGAGCCCAAAAGCCACTACGGTTACACCACACAGCGTTGCTCGACATCTCAAAGGTCTGTGTGTTTTGTGGTTCTTTTTTTTGTATTTGATGTTGAACTGTGTATTGTGCTTGTAAAAAAAATAAAGAAAATGAGGCATGGTTTGTCAGTTGAGGCATGGTTTGCCGACAAATGTTGGTTGACATGGGCCCAAAAGCCTACCGGTTTCCCGACAAACGTTGGTGGACATGAGCCCAAAAGCCTACGGTTCGCCAACGAACGTTGGTTGACATGAGCCAAAAGCCTACCGGTTTCCCGACAAGCGTTGGTGGACATGAGCCCAAATGCCCTACGGCCGACAAACACTACACACAATGGATCTCACCACACTTCTTTGTGTTGTTCCTTTTTTTTTATTTGATGTTGAACTGTGTATTGTGCTTGTAAAAAAAAATAAAAAAATGAGGCATGGTTTGTCAGTTGGTCGACATGAGCATGGTTTGTCGTTGGTGGACATGGGCCCAAAAGCCTACCGGTTCGCCCACGAACGTTGGTTGACATGAGTCAAAAAGCCTACCGGTTTCCCGACAAACGTTGGTGGACATGAGCCCAAAAGCCTACTGGTTTCCGGACAAACGTTGGTCGACATGAGCCCAAAAGCCCACCAGTTCGCCGACAAAAGTTGGTCGACATGGGCCCAAAAGCCTACTGCTTTCCCGACAAACGGTGGTCGACATGGGCCCAAAAGGTGTGTGTGTTGTTGGTTTGTTTTTTTTTTTGTATTTGATGTTGAACTGTGTATTGTGCTTGTAAAAAAAAAAGAACAATTGAGGCATGGTGCATTGTCAGTGAAAGTTGTCTTTATTTTTTTTTGTTGAAAGACACTACACTACACTACACACAGCTCGATGGATCTCACCACACTTCTTTGTGTTGTTCTTTTTTTTTATTTGATGTTGAACTGTGTATTGTGCTTGTAAAAAAAATAAAGAAACTATGAGGCATGGTTTGTCAGTTGGTTGACATGGGCCCAAAAGCCCACCGGTTTGCCGACAAAGGTTGGTCGACATGGGCCCAAAAGCCTACCGGTTCGCCGACAAACGTTGGTCGACATGGGCCCAAAAGCCTACCGGTTTCCCGACAAACGTTGGTGGACATGAGCCCAAAAGCCTACCGGTTCGCCAACGAACGTTGGTTGACATGAGCCAAAAGCCTACCGGTTTCCCGACAAACGTTGGCCGACATGGGCCCAAAAGCCTCTGTGTGTTGTTGTTTTTTTTTGTATTTGATGTTGAACTGTGTATTGTGCTTGTGAAAAAAAAATAAAGAACATTTGAGGCATGGTGCATTTTCAGTGAAAGTTGTCTTTATTTTTTATTTTTTTTGTTGAAACACACCACATCTACACATGTGTGATTTTTTTGAAACAATACACACAGTTAGATTTATTGGAACACGGGACACAGCTCTTCGGTGTAATCGTTAGGTTGGCCGACCTGCAGCACTTTCCTCGCCGACCTGCAGGTTTGGAGGCGCCGACCTGTGGGTCGGGAGCCGCCGACCTGCAGGTTTGGAGCCGCCGACCTGCAGGTTTGGAGCCGCCGACCTGTGGGTCGGGAGCCGCCGACCTGTGGGTTGGGAGCTCTCTGTGTTGGCCGACATGGGCCCAAAAGCCCACCAGTTTGCCGACAAACGTTGGTCGACATGGGCCCAAAAGCCTACCGGTTCGCCGACAAACGTTGGTCGACATAGGCCCAAAAGCCCACCGGTTTGCCCAGAAACGTTGCTTGACATGGACCCAAAAGCCTACCGGTTTCCCGACAAACGGTGGTCGACATGAGCCCAAAAGCCCACCGGTTCGCCGACAAAAGTTGGTCGACATGGGCCCAAAAGCCTACTTGTTTCCCGAGAAACGTTGGTCGACATGGGCCCAAAAGCCCACCGGTTTGCCGACAAATGTTGGTTGACATGGGCCCAAAAGCCCACCGGTTTGCCGACAAACGTTGGTTGACATGGGCCCAAAAGCCTACCGGTTTGCCGACAAACACTACACACAGCTCGATGGAAAAAAAACAAAACAAAAAAAACCCAATAAAGAACCTTTGAGGCATGGTTTGAGGAAAGTTGTCTTTATTTTATTTGTTGTCTTTATTTGACCCACAGGATCCACTCGATCGTAGCTGTCGTCGGCCTACTACTTGTATATTGTTCTCGTCCCATTTGCTCATGTTACACCGGCGTTAGACGCATTAGCGTTTTAACGCCAAATCCTCCTCGTACTACATGAGTATGCAGTTACGACAATGGCATCGTCCTTGCCACTTACTGTGTTACTTAATTTGTTTTACGATCTGTGCTGAGAGCATACGTTCTAATGTCAATGATGTACTTCGTGATCAATTTACGCTTGTACCTTTGTGTTTCCTGAATCGAATAAAGTGTATATTTTGTAGTAATATCACGGTGTGTCTCTTACTTATTATTGCTATCAGACATGTACTCAATAACAGCAAACACGAGTAGTTCCACAGTGAATTTTTTATTTCATAACAAACACCCAACGCAATATTACTGTTAAGTGACAAAACATTTGTGTTTGGTTTGTGTAGCAAACACTAGAGCGCTGAGTTTAGAGGTAGAGTGCACTCTGTTATGTTTGGGGCACGGGTACGTCGTCGACTTCTCCGTGGCTTGCACGCAGAACAACCCCGTTCCAGTTTGCCTAACAGTCACAGGCACCCCCCACAATCCCATAAGTCGTTTAGCCTCATTATCCACCCGTTCGCCGTCAGGGCTGTCTTCGGCGTCAAATTCGACTGCAGGCAACTGGCGTTCTTTCAGTAAGTCCACGAATCGGTCACCCAGAAACGTGACATCATCGGCGATGGGATTGGAGGAAAGTCCCACAGAAAGGGAAAGATGATGGTCGAACCCGGACCCGGGGAGATTGACCTGATCGTTGAACGTTTCTACGTATTCGAATCTGGTGCCCTGTTTGTAACAGTTGGGCAATCGCACTGATTTTCTGAAGGAATACGGAGCCTTGTCGATGGCCGAACGCCTTGTCATTTTGCGAGGCACGTCCGCGCTCAGTCGCAAACAGCGAACGTCGTTCTTTGAAGCGCTCCACGATATCGCCTTGCTCAGATCGCACAGGCTGCAGGCCCGCGTCTCCTCTGGGTACGAAAGTAACACGTAGCGCAGAGAGACCTTCTCCATTTCTTGCAATAACGGCCTGTACGCCTCTATGCCACGGACACTGCACAGTTCCACGGGCAGATACCATAGCATCCTAAGGCTCAACTTGGATTGCACGGACGACGATCTGATGTACACGGCCACTTTACCGATTGCTCTCGTGAGCTCCTTCAGGCTTACGCCATCGGGGCTATCGGTCCGTTGGGCCGTTGGCGTCACGTTCACCATGGACAGTAACGACTCGGCTATCACCAACAGCAAACTACTCGCCATCGCTCGGCTAACCTTGCGTCTCGTCGCCCAGTTGGCCTTCACCGCATACCGCGCGTGACACGACGGGCAACACTTCATGTCTACATCTAGATTCAACCGAGTCACGGGTCTTCCGGGCAGAAAGACCTCATTGTAACAAGGCCGAGTTGTCAGCTCGCTGAGATGTCCTCTGGATGTTACAACGTAAGAATGCGTAGTCTTCCCGGTAGCAGGATCGACATTGTCCTCCATAAGCAGCACTGGATTCACGGAGCCCCATTCTCTACGCGTCGGCAGCGATCCAATCTGAGCCTGTGGTTCTCGTGTCACGCAGTACTGAATCAGATCGTTGAACGTGACACCCTGTCCCACGTGCACGGCGAACCTGTAAGGGAACGCCGCGGGTCTGTCCGTCAAAGTCCCCGGGTGGTTATTGATCCAGTGTATCGTGCCTTTGCGTTCTACCTGCTGGTCCGAAGGCGCGGTGCGAGAGGGCGCGTTTGTCGTTAGACACGGTGGACCGGGGGCTGTGGGGCGTTGGCGTATTCCATCGGTCGGTTTGACTTCCCGTTCCACCACCGAGTCTCTGTTCACAAAGGCGGCGCGGTCGGATGTAAGCAACTCGGAATTGGGATCGGACTGCAGCTTGAACGTTAGCTCCGGCGAAACCTGAGTCGTTTCAGCTGGTTCGTCTTCGCTACGGGTCACGTCAACCGAGTTGTCTTTCACGTAAGGGTAATTCCATCGTTTGAAGGTTAGGTGGTCCACGCCCGTGACCGAAAGTCCGTGCAAGGACTCGTGTTCGCCGACACTCTTGTCTAACAGCCCTCCGTTCTCGATTACATCTTGCAGCGAAGGGGGGGCTGCGGTGTCCTTTTCCGCATAGTGCATGCTCATCATCCGGTTGAATAGGGGGTAATGGTGCATTATATCGTACTTCCTGGTCAGCATTTCTCGTGTCGCACAAACAAACAGCGAATGCATGCGTTCGCCTAGGTTCAGCTCCTCGGTGTCATCGCGTTTAACGTAATGCTCCAGGAACGCAGCACATTTTATTCCCTTCGACATACACATTCGCAACAGCTCGCTGTCAGCGGCAACCAGCGAGACATCGGCGAGAGGTTCTTGGAGCTCCATGTCATGGCCTGCCACACACTGACGATTCTTCAGCCCGGGCACCGCCATGTCTCGCACGATACGTATTTGACAGAACGTGGTACGTTCCATGTCCGACCTCACCGCGTGGACACGGGTGATTTCGTCTTTGTGTAAGGCTAAGGCCGAACTAGACGAATTCCACAGGTGCCACACATTGGCCTCCGCTCCTCTTGTCAGGAAGCAGTGTTCCTGTAGACTAGGAGCCATCTCGTCAGTAACAGCGGGCTCGGCGTCCAAGTCCATCAGTACGCTGGAAGGTTATGTTCGTGTAGCAACTGTAGCAACACAGCACTTACCATGTGTACGCCACTTACCCGGTTTTATATATGTATATGCACGTGTGGGTGTGAAGAAGAAGAAGAAGAAGAAGAAAAAGAAGGAAAGTTTGAGGAAACAGAAATGAGGTCAAGTTGACAAGGCGTTGAAACGAACACAGCGATACTTACGTCGTTACTAGAAGCTAGAAAGTGGATAAACGCCGAGCCCTTGTACCCATCGCGGAATCTGTAGATCCTATTCTCGGGACTACCGTACACGCCGATTGGTTTCTCTTCCTCCTTGAATGACGGTAACCTCTGCAGTTCTTCCATGGCAGATTCTACACCCAATCTCAACGTAGTGCACATGTGGTTATTTTGAGCCTGGACCATAACGTTGATGTCCAAGTGCAACAACACAGACGCTAGGAGCAGTCTCATCATCAGACTCTTGCCGCACTGCCTCGGTGCTAGGCAAAGCGTGTACGGATTTGCGTAACGCTCAAAGTCCTTCTCTATGTGATACCAGTGACTTTGCGTGGGTTTCGCGTGGTCGTACGCCTCGGATCCCAGGGGAGCTAGTCCGAGTTTGGACAGTAATGCGTGTTTGTACTTGTAGAGATCATCGCCCAGCTGAGTGAGCGTAACACCTAACACCACACCTCGCAGGAGTTCAATTTGAAAGGGTTCCAGTCTCATGTCTTTGACTTGGAAATATTCAAACACCCGGTCGATCATGCTGCCGAATCTCCGCATGACAGAATGCGAGTCCTGCTTACTAAGGGCGTTGGTCGTTTGCAAAGTCCGCATTCTCGCTCGAGCTCCTTCTAAGCCGAGCCGCTGTATCAAAAGGGCTTGCGCCGTGCGATTCGTGAGCAACTGCTTGTACTCGGCGATCATTTCGGTGTGTTCCCTCTCCTTCTCGCTGTCTCTCGTCATCTTGGACAGTCTGATTCGGATACAGTCCACCGACACCCCGATCGGAGCTACTTGAGATGTAACGATGGGATCCCTGGCGAATTCTGTCAACAGCCACTGGGTATCCTCCGCGTACGGGGACAACGCACCGCGGTGCAACATCGCCACAGCCGGAGAGTGTCGAGCGGACGGAAGCGAAAAGTATTTCGTCCAGAACGACGGCGTGGAACTCTGTCCCGCGCGACTTCTCGCGAATAGTCCTGCGTTGTGTCACACGGAAAAAGAACTGAGGTGTCCCACCAAGGCCTCTCTGATGCAGTTTGTCCTTCCGCATAAAATATACTTCAGATACTGCTGGTTATTTTCGGGTACACCTACAGACAACGGCTACATTTTCACCAACGGAGGGGATGCATTAACCGATAGAGATTTGGTCGAACGTAACAGAATTATGATGACAAGCGAGCTGCCCAACGACGTGGATCTCGAACGCCGGTGCGATCGGCGACCCAGGGCGCTCAGGGCCTTTTGGTTAACCAGCGAAGGCGATTTGGTGTACGTGACAAGTAGTTCGGAGGACATGAAATTCCGGTCGATTAGAGCTAGAAACCGCAGTGTGGCACTATCGCTGTGGACCAGCAATCCGGAGCTGTGCAGTCAAACGATGAGGGAGTCCGCGTCGGCCTATTCTAACCTCATCCGCATATGCGAACACGCTAGCGTGTCTAGCAACGGGAGGTTCTATAATCTGTATGCCAACTACCCGCTGCCCGTGCAGGGTGAACCGGACGAACTCGCTGGCTGCGAGCTACGCGTGTGTGAGGAAAGGGACGTGCGCGCCATTCGGATTCACGACGGGGATCAGCTTTTGGTGTACCTCAGTCCGATGTACGAGAAATACTTTGACTTTATAACGGACCAGAACAACGCCGTTGACCTACGGGATCGAGTCGAGGCGCTCGGGGCTCGATGGTTGGTGGAACACGATCGTAACGAAACGGTGTTCACCTTGCGCGTAAAACACAACTGGTTCACAAGAATGTGCATCGGAGTCACGATGTTAATGGCCGCCATGTAGGCTAGACCGCATGTACCGACGAAACAGTACTAACACTCATCGGACAACTAGTCGTACACATGCTGTAACTCAGTGTATCCACGGTGGACGTATACATCTAGCTTCACACCATGACGGAGCAGCTTAACCGAAAAGGAGCTTTGAGGATTAAGATGCGAGAACGTGACATGTGTGCCTTTGCCACTTGGCGAGGTGCCGTCGTTGCCGGTGCGACTCCCTACTTCCTAAGCAGAAACCAATGCTTTTCTGAAATGGCTAAACGGGGACCGGGGTATATTGCCCTGACGCATGGCCCCGATGGCGACCTAGCCACGTTCGAGTTGTTTACTAAAGGCAAGGGGTGCAATAAAGGCAAGGGGTGCATCTGGAAATACATAGTCGGCCCAGACGAGACATGCACAGAGTACGTCTTGTCTTGTGGCAGTGGGTCCACCGATCGGATTGTGTTTCGGGATCCAGACGGGAAATGTGTGGAGTATGTCTTGTCTTCTGGCATCGAACCGCCCGATCGCTTTGTGTTTCCGAACATGGAGTTGCTCATGCGGTATTGCAGAAAGCAGGCCACCGAGCGCTCGGTTGATAAAGATCACTACGACATGATCAGAGGATTGGAAAAGGCCGACCGAGACGCCTGGTCGAGGGATCAAGGGATCTGCGATATGATGGGAGACTTACAAGTAACATCAGACCGCAACGCTGCTTCCTACGACGGTGGACTACGCCCGGTGAAGCCGACGTCGCCACCTCTTGTCAACAGAAAGAATAAACCCTCCCTGGACCGGGTTGAGCGCGACACACACGGGGATCGGGCTGTTGTTCGGAAATCGCTGAAGCCCCCGTCTCGTACTCGCGAACAAGAGGAAGGCTATCCTCAACCGCCACCGAGACGCACCCCTGGGGCTGCTGAGTGGACTGGCAGCGAGGAGTACGAGTGGCTGGCGGCGTATCGCGACTGAGAAAAGTGCCGCGGTGAGATCACACCGCAGAGCTCCCCAAGTTGGGGAGACATGAAAGCCATACTGAAGAAGACAGCAACTATCAACCGTCCTCCAATAAATGCCAAACGTCACCCACCTAGTGTATCGCAAGTGATTATGTGTTGATGTTTCTGTGCTGACACTGACCTGTAGATCATGGAATTTGCATGCTTTCTGCTTTGTATCACATTTAACAATAAATGACCACCGTGGAACAACGTGTTGAATGTCCCATCTTTATTTATTCTTGTGCCGTTCAAACCACACGCATCAGTTACCAGACGCGTGTGTGACTCGTACATTTTGTGACAGCTGGATGTTAGGTTATGCATGCTTGGGTGTTTGTCTACATTTGTCCGCGTGCAAAAAGTATAACCACATCATCAAGACTCAATGTCTCAAAATCAAAATGAAATAAGGCCTGAAAACAATGACACTGTCCACATTGTACACACATCTCAACGGCTTTATTCGAGGGGTTACACGTAACGTATTATAGTACAGAGAAACATGTGACATTCTGCGTTCCGCCAGCAACAGAGGCACCGTTCTCTTGCTCCGTGTTACGAGCAGGACACGCATGCCACTGGACGACATCGTGGTCATACATGACATCGTGGTCAAAACACATATGCCACTGGATGACATCTTCATCTTCCATTGCTTCCATCAGCGACCGTAGGCGGTCGAGCGGTTCGCCACGCTCGTGTGCGAAACACATAGGACACTCCCTGGGGGTTTCGTCGAGACCCAACGGCGATTCCACTGTCCTAGGTCCATCGGACGCCTTTGAGCTTATACGGTCTGAGTCCGAGTCTTGTTTGGACGGACGCCCATCAGCATCCAAAACCTGCGATTTGTCCGTTGTAAGTCGGTTGCATTCTCTGAAACACATTGTCGGTAAAAGAAAAACATCGTGAGGAAAAGCTCAATCCCACACTGCAGGTCAGCATCAACGTTAAAAAACACAAGGCCCTCTGTGTATGATAGTAACGGAGGGACTTATTGTAGTTTCTTTCTTGTGTAAAGCACCAGATGCCCTTGATGCGATGTCCCACCCCAGCCTGCGAAGCTGACACGTATGAGCTCGGTGAAACACCCGGTGATTTGTCTCAGCAGCTCAGATGGAGTTGCGTGTCCGGTGAAACGCAAGTCGCCCGTGTAAATTATATAGTCTCCGCGAAACATGGCGATCAGACCTTCGTAGTCATCCGACATGATGCTAGGGTACGTGAACATGAGACCCGATGCACCCTTGTAGCGAAGAACCGCATCGCGACAGGACAGTGCTTCGACCAAATCGTTGGCAGGTTTTACGTCTGTGAGATGCACCACCTTTGCGGCAAATAGCTTGTGTGCTATGTAGTAATCCGTTACGCCGGAACGGCTCTCCACTGACAATATCTCAGGTATGGTGGGGAATCTGATCCCGTTAGCCTCGGTGATCAAGCTAGACAGGCAGCCGGCTCCGTGTTCGAAACACACCGGGGTGGTTCTAAGCAAAGCTGCTATGCTACCGCATATTCTCTTCCACCGATTAGCAGGATGCTTCTCATCGGGGTATTTGCGGCTGATCGCGATGCCGTCGCGAAGCAACACATGGTCACTGTGAGTGCATTGTGTAGGTGAACCCCAAACCAACCTGGTGTCGTTCTTCTCCATAGTTGCGAGCTGGGGTCTCGGAGCAAGTGCACCGTAAGCCATCCTCGCGCTCCATACATACAGCCAGCATATTCCTAGGTCGGCCAGTCTTGACGTCTAGGTCGGCCAGTCTTGACGTCTAGGTCGGCCGCTCTTGGCGTGTAGGTCGGCCGCTCTTGGCGTCTAGGTCGGCCGCTCTTGGCGTCTAGGTCGGCCACCCTTGACGTCTAGGTCGGCCACTCTTGCGGCCGTCTGTGAAACATGGTACACAAAACACACACACACAAACACACACAAACGTCAGTGTCCACGTACCGACCACATATGTACCAATTGATGTAAAGTACGCAGCATACACAAAATACATACACTATACACAATCTTCAGTGGAAACAAACAGAACAGTGTGTACCGAACAAAAAGTCTCTGTCAGCATTCTAGGTCGGCGGTTGCTCGTTCTCAGTCGGTCCGACTCACTACACCGAACCCTTTCACAAGGGTATAAAGCCCAAAGGCTCATGGTGTGTTCGTCGATTGCGAGTGGGTTTGCTGGAAAACATGTGGCAGTCAAAAGCTTGCGTTCGCGTGCTCCTCAGCCTGCTAGCACTTTGGCTGGAGTGTTGTAGCCAAAGTGCGATTGGCTACGCTGGCCAAGAACAACTAGCTGTATTTGGGAAACTGTCTTATTCACTCCGATTACCTGGCTATTTGGAAAGCCCTACTTCTGTCTTTCGAAAAAACGGTCAGATCGTCAGGCCAGCTAGCCACCATCTGTATGAAGTGATGGACACTGGATTGGGGTACCAGGTCACCATTCGATTTCTTACTTGCAACGACGAAGGGCAATATGTGTTAGGCGGGGAGAGATTCACTGTCATCGCCACGCCAATCGATCGAGGTCAATATTATTACACGTCAAAGGCACGCTGTGGAACGGGAAGGACGGGGTGTAGCGTAACAGAAAGCACGGCAGTTATCACTCCGCTAGATGGAGTCAGCGCAATTTACAAGTTTCACCTTGAGACTCCCGACATCTGGCGTGTAATAGAGATATGGAACCACACTATGAGCTCAGCACAAAGGCTGACCGGTGGCTGTTTTATAACCCCAAACGGTACGACGTTTGTGGGGCGCGGCAATGTAAACTACAAGTATTTCATTTACACACGACAAAGTGCTAAAGCGGATCAGTCCTGTTCACAAGTCAGTCGGTCTCTCGACGCTAGTCCGGACGCCGATCCACTCGATGATCCTGCCACTGGGAGCACGGCAGAGGAACCCGAGCACATGACACCCCAGACTACCACTCGCTGTACGTAGTACGCACATATGCCCCGCTGCGATAACGGCATCACCGCGGTTGTTGGATGGGGTGTCAAGTAAAAAACAAACAAAAAAACAATGCACTCTTGTCTTCCTTAGCGTGTACAGACGACTCCCGCATTGACATACCCAAATTGGACCCCCTGCAGCCCGTGGACACCACCAAAGTGCAGCTGTATGCCATTTTAGCCAAACGTAAGCCCGCAGAATGCCACTCGTGTGTATGTTTGTGTAATTTATAAACTACGTGTTAGTTACCATGGTATATGTTCACAGTTGACAGCATAGAAGCCACGATCAACAAAGTCAACGTTTGCTGTTCCAACGCCAGCCGCAACGGAGGACTCGACGCCAAAGTGTTGCTCGTGCCACTGTTTGCGTGTCTCTATATGTGAACAACGATGCTGTTGGGGTCTGCTCAGTGTCAACATGTGGTATTATATGGACTCTGGTTGTATGCATAACAATCTTGTCTTCCACGCAAATAAAACAAACATGACTGCACAATGACAAAGAGAGTGAGATGCTTTATTGGATGAATGCACAAACATATACATATACATATGCGCGTCCCCACATCGCAACATAAATGCACACTAGTGTGTGACAAATGAGCGATGGTGGTGGTACAACTGCAGAAGCACTTCGCAGGTGTTGATGTTGAACAGAGTCTTAGTGGTTTCGCACGTGTCGATGTCTGCCGAGGTAATGGGTTGCGATTCAGTGACGCACCTACGGCGCATCAACCAGTTCATTTCTCTGTGAAACGCACTGTTCCATCGATGACTATTGGAATCGGAATCTGAATTGCGCAGGACCCCTGACCGTTTAGCTCTTTTTGGGGGCGTTGAGCGGCCATGTGACCCACGGGGTTGCTGTGTCCGCAGCCGACTGTGTCGATCCTGTACAATACCCCTTGTGAGACAGGGGCGAGCTAGAGTACTCGCCGATAGAGGTTCCGGTCTCTGCGTCTCGGAAATCACAGCGGGCGACTGAGACTCTGGTTGCTCCAGTATCAGTGTGCCTGCTGGCGGATCACGTATAACAATGACATCACAAGATCCGGGTTTGTTTTCAACGTGATATCTTCGAACCAGCAGCTCGGATTCCCCCGTCGCAGTCGAGCTGTGTATCGGAGCGATTGCGTTGTTCACGTCGTCCGTTCTTTGGTCTTTCACACATAGAACGGCAGCGTTTCCATTGGACACCACAGACTTGTAGAAGTCAATGGCGTCCCCGTCAGTTGTGCCTGCGTGGACTGGCTCGATATTCAGGTTGCCGCTTAATGATTTTCTAATGCGCCGCGAGCACTTCACATCCTTTGCATGTATGAACCCGCACGCGGTATCTTCCTGTAATAATACTATGTACGATACATAGTTGGATGTCTCCAGGTCGGCCACCAGACACGATAGATCCGTAGGCGTGTAGCCTGTTGCAGCAAACGTATACCGTGTCACCGTTCTGATATCGAATTCCTCTCCGTGTTGCTGTTCTAGCACACCACCACCCTGCTGCACAAGCAAGGAGCACTCCCGGAGTAACGTGTCAGGGGAGTCACGCCAAGGAATCGGCGTTACCTTTACCAGACAGTTTAACGCTATGCTGTTCAAGTACGTGTCCACGCTGTCCGTAGTACCTCGGGTTCTCAAATAAACAAAACCACTGAGCGTTTGGCCACCCGTAGATCTGATCACCGTGGAATATGTAGCAAACGCCTCGTTCCTGAGTCGTTCCAACAAGTCATTTGTGAAGCTCTCTGAGTATATAGGTGTACTGAATCTAAAACGGGTTAGGTATCTCATCGTTGCACAGTAATGTAACCCTCATGCCGTCCCTATGTATGATCGACAAACACAAGGTAAAACAGCACGTTAGTGCCTGCCGTCCAGCAGGTCGGCGACACGATGTGCGCCGGGTTGGGGCTTGCCGACCCACAGGTCGGCGACACGATGTGCGCCGGGTTGGGGCTTGCCGACCCGCAGGTCGGCGACACGATGTGCGCCGGGTTGGGGCTTGCCGTCCCGCAGGTCGGCGACACGATGTGCGCCGGGTTGGGGCTTGCCGTCCCACTGGTCAGTGACTCTAGAGCCATACATGATATATATTACGAAGCTGTGCTAAACACAAACATGGTCTAATCCAAACTGCCTTTCCTTGTCTGTTATTTTGTATCATATTTCTAAATATACAAAAGTTGTATTAATTATTCGTATGTAACAGTTAAAACAGCGCACCACATACAGTCTCCACAGAACGTAACTACTTTGTGCTCCGGTGTACCAAAAGAACTTGTGATTCGAAGAAACTACCGAAGTGACCATGTTTTCAAATGCCGCAAGCCGCAAGCGCGCTAACGCGCAGCCCGTGGACGACATGACCAGGGGGCTATTGCCACCTAAGAAAACCTGGCGAACAGTGACGTTAAGCAGACCGGATTGGGACACTGGAAACGCCTTTACCATCACTTACGATGTCATACAAGGTCTCCCTTGTGTGACGTTCGTGAGTACGCATCCAACCGTGAATTCTGGCCATAAGGTTCTACTCATGCTTGACAGCGCTGGTGAGCAGCTGTTTGCCGACAAAGTGGTCATCCCGCTCAGGGTCTTTCTGGATTTACTGCACATGCATCTCACGCATAATGAAGACAAATATCTGTACTTGTACACCGATGCATTTCCTAGTACGGAAGACCCCGACGTTGTCGTACGGGACATGCCTGCTAGCTGTGCAGATGTAGGTTGTTTCCACACGGTGGCAATACATGGTCCGACTGAGGACGAGGAGGAGGAGGAGGACGACGACGAGGACTACCCCAATGGCAACATCGCCGAACACATACGCATGCCTCAGGATGAAGAGGGGAATGACAACAACTGGCCTAAGATCCCCGAAGTGTCAAAGGAACACTTAAGATACACCGGTGTTCCAGGCGTATGTTGTACTATAGTCAGACAGCCTAGAGGGCCACTCTTTCTCACCACCAGTCGCTGGCTCATTCAAAATGAGGATGGAGAGAAAACAACCATGATGGCCGGGGACTGTGATGAGACGGAGTATGTGTTTCCTTTATGTCACACTGAACACCTACCGGGCCTGGTGGCTGTTATTCACCAGTGGTTGAAAGGAGATTACCAGAAACTGGGCTTGTTAATCACGTGCAACGTGCCGAGCAACATGACGCTGATACCCAAGCCCATGGAAGCGACGGATTATCAGTATACCCTCGCCGTTATAGACCAGCACTGGCCCCTGCTCTCCAAGCCAACGGATTTGTGGCACACGTCGTACGAGGGTAACGTTGTGCCCGTCGAACCGGAGCACGGCATATGCCGTACTGCAATGATCAAGTGTCCCCACAGCAAGAGACACTGTCCCATCAAGAAGCGTCGTTAACATAGGAGACATTGAAATGCGACACCGTTGTCAACAACAATGAGAGTTATGTATTGGGGATACGTGTCATGGCTTCAATGTCTGTGCTGTTTTTGTGCATGTAACAATTAAAAACAAAACAGATTCAACTCTATACTGTGTCTTTGTGTTTCCTTGTCATACCCGCGGTCTGAGTTTATTATATATGTCAAAGCGTTCTTTCTAAACACACACAGGCACACGCACGCAGACACACACACGGATATCTATCTGTGTATACAGCAGAGATTACCACCAGACCGCACTAGAGAGCCACATGGCGACATTAAAGCGCAACATCGACGACGAGGACGCATCGGAGTGTAACGCCACTCCGAAACGACAGAAAACACAGCAAGATCCACAGGGCACCGTCGACCGACACCAATGGGTATATGTTGATGTAGGACCCAGCGAGTGGAAGATCGGACATTCTTTTACCATTCAGTACATCACACCGACAATTGGTGTGCCGTGTCTGAAATTCACCTCCCTCACAGAGTCCGTCTCGGAGAGCTGGCCTTGCAAAGTGCATGCCAAGGCGCCCCTGGGGTATTTTGCAAAAGTGCTATGCATGCCGCTGAGAGGAGTGTTGGATTTACTACATGTGCTCCTAACAGGGAATGTAGAGTTGGTCGAGCACGTTGGTTACAACGGTGCTTTCCCTAAACCCGATACGCACAGTGACGGATGTTACTTCAACCTAGCGGCGATTGCCTCTAGGTTAACTGGTATGATGGTCCCGGAGTGCATGAACATCTCGGCGAGACACGGCGATATAGCATGGCGTGTAACCGGATACTGGGGTGTGTACAAGCAACCTAAAGGCCCGGTGTTCATCAGCAGTGACACATGGGTTGACTGGGAAAACGAGCCACTAGTGTACGGGGAGAATACTGCAATCGAAGATTCAGTGCTAGAACCGCTCATGGGTGACGCTCAGGCCTGCGAAGACTCTGGGTTTGAAGAAGACTGCTGTGAACTGATAGACTACGAGGCCGACACCCACCGCGATGATACAGACTGTGATATACGGTTCGACGAAGAAGACGACAGTGGCATACAGTACGATGAAGAAGAAGAAGAAGAAGAAGACTATGACATTCAGTCCGATGACACAGGCGACGACGATCCCACCGAGGAGTCTGTGTTTCCCTTGTGTCACAGCGCGCAACTACCAAGACTGATAACCGTTATACACACGTGGTTGGAAGACATGGACCACAAAGCTCGAGGTCTTCTGGTGCGCTGTAAAGTACCGGAGCATATAACACTTGTCCCACAGCCCACAAAGGAAGCTGGTTACGAATACACACCGTTCAATTGTGCTGTGCACTGGGTACATTTGACGGACGAAGTTTGCGCCATGAATATGGTCACCTACAACGGTATATGACAGAGCAACGGCTCACTTGTCAAATGTGATGACGACGATGATGATTTCAATGTACTTGCTTGGCCATGCTAGTGTTCACTCAACAGTGTTTCAGTGTCTTTTTTGTGCAATTGGGTAACCGGTTGAATAAAGAGAATGTGTGCCACATCCCATCGTCTCCTATCTCCTGTTTGCTAATATCATTCAATTTTATAACTGCTAGAATCACAGACACGCAGACAAAAACTTGGGCAGTTGACATTAAAGTTTATTTGGCTTGCTATTACCATCGCATACACACTTTGTAGCATACATTCAGAAAGGCATATACATATACAGTCAGACAATATCATCACCATGGTACTTTATGTTTGTCTTATCGGGTAGCCACAGGCGAGATGCGGGCGCTTTGTAACGAGGATCGTTGGTGTCACACCACAGCATGCATTCTCCGTGTTGTAAGTGGGTACGATACACATTGCCCAGGGTGGGGATTTGGCTCAAACGACCCTCTATCAGATTGTCAAAGTCCTCCGGGTTTTGACAGATCAGTCGCACCCTGCGATCCTCGAACTCCCGGTCCTCGTACAGCCGTGTCACATCGTACGCCGTGGACTTTGTGACGCCTTGGGGTAACCAGCTGCGACTAAAGTAGTCCTTGTAGGCTCACCACAAGGTCTCCACGAAACGCTCCGCGTCGACCTCGGTCCTGTCGACATCTGCCAGCACCACGTGGAGCCGCCAACAGCCATTGGGACTTCGGTCCACCTGCATATACCACCGGCCCCAATCCAGAGTGCAACTCAGGCGATAGTCCATCCAGAACTCCGCCATGTGGAACCCGAGCAGGCTCTCGGTGTTCAAGTCGGCCACATCCAGAAAGTAGTCAATGTAATTGCCTCCTTGGCAAAGGTCTAGCTCCTCAGCCGTGAACTTCTCTCTGATCTCGGTGTGTAGAACGTGTAATGCCATTATATCGTCTGACCCTTTGTATGTGAATCGAGATTCGGTGTCCACCTTTCCAGGCCGTAACACGGCCTCCGGGTGGGAGAGTGTAATGTGGTAAGATGAGGGCATTGTGTTCTGGTGGATCGGGTGGATCTGTGAGTCTCCGTCTAAACAAGTTGAGCTTTTATATCTGGCAGCCTAGGTCTGGGTCGTCACGCTCTCTCTCCAAACCTCACCGACTGACGTGCATCTGTCTCCGACTGAGAGTGTCCGACTGAGACACATCTTTTCGACGCGAGGGTTTTATATTGACACCCAAGGCGTTCATAATATTATGATTGTCAATGAAATATACATGCGACACGCTGTAAGCACTATGAGTGTGTATGTCTTGAATAAACACAGATACTGTATGGGAACTGTTATGGTTTAGGGTTGTCTTTATTTCATAACAACATGAAATTGTGTAAACTACATAAACATTGGAATCACAACACACCATCAGCATCAGTATCATCATCATCATCATCATCATCATCATTATCATAGTAAGAAGGAGTATTCCGGTTAGTCAGAGTCGTCGTATCCGCACTCTGCGTCGCTGTCATCCACCACGGACAATTCCGCAGGTGCAGAATGTTCTGTCTCACCGTAGCTATCGCGGGCCACGTTGCTAGCTGAAACGTGTGCAATCTTGCTACTCTTGTTGCCGCCGGAGAGCGAGTTGGCGGGTTCTTCCTCGTCCCTGTCCTTTCTCTTCAAAGAATATTCCGCCCGACGGTTGTCGCTTCGATCGGCCTCCTCCCGTGCGCGTGTCGACGTCTGCGAGGCAGGTGACGGGCTCGGCTTCTTGGCCGAAGCCGAGGGCAACGAAAACAGACCGGTCACTTGGATGTGTTTCTTCTCAATAGCGCAGATCAAAGACTCAAAGTCCTCCGCGCTTAAATCCACCGCCAACATTCGTACCCGGTCGATGTCTATGCGAGGCACCGTGAAAGATACCTCCTTCTCGATATTTTCCAGCACATCGTCCACTGTGCTTTGCGTGGGCCACATCAAACACTGGAGTTCCGACGAGTCGTCTCGGTGATACAGCTGTGTCTTTATGCAAGTATTGCTAAACACGTTGACCAGGTAGTAGCTGCCCTTGTTGGAAAATTTACAAGCGGCGTAGCTCTTGGTGCTGTTGGTGAACAGCCTCATGTTACACATCGCCAGCAGAGGGGCATGCACCATACCCTTTTCGTTTTCGTACAACTGCGTCATGCTCATCCTACTATTGTTGCTGAGGAACACGACCCTGTTGTAGGACAAGCTATTCTCTCTCATGATCTTTTCCACTAGCTGCCTGGTGTCCCCCAACATGTTCAGCGACGTGCGTATGTATTCGGGCAGCCTGTAGTCTTCGGCCTCTAGCCATTCCAACGCGTTGAGATCGAGGCGCCCTCTATTCGAGGCGTTGCTAAACATGGGACCTGTCAGTTTCAAGAGTTTGCCGAAAGGGGTTGCGAGCGTGTTGAGCGTTTCCTGGTTGTCGTTTTTAGGCAGCTTGAATTTACAGCACATGCTCAGGGCTGTGATGCTCCTGCATACGGTCATCATGTCGCCGGACTTGGTCCCGTAGATGCACCGCGCCATCTCGACGCACAGAAAGCCAGTCACCATTATCATCGTCTGCCTAAGGGTAAGCGCCAGCGTTAGCCCGCACATAGGCAAGGCGCCGTGCACCGCGGTGAGCTGGTACTTGCTGTTTGGGGTCAGAGTGGGCTCCGTGAGCATATTGGCCACGGGGGACTCCTTTGCGGGTTTCACATGTGCAACTTCGGTGAATTCCCCCGAGTTGAATCTGTGATGATATCTGGCGTACATGTACACGTCTGTCACGGTGTCGGCGCGGCGAAGCACGGGTTTGTACGGCGAGGCCAACGTGGCACGAGCACCTTTGTTGGCAGGGGGCGGCTGGAGACTGTACGCTGCGAATAGCATGTTACTCATCATTGTTTCTTCCATTACGCCTAGGACGACGGAGGTGAACGTCCCGTAGGACCCCTGGCCATGGAGTCTCTTCTCTTCGGATCCGGTGAACACTCGACCGAAATGGAGGACCGCTCCACTGTCTTGCCCCGCAAACCCAACGCCCGTCACACAAAGGCAGCTCTTGGTGCGCGTTCGCAGTTTAGACCACAGGTTCCTGCTCTGATGTCGTATGGCCTCGGATAACTTGGTCATGGAAAAGTTGACCGTGGCCATGACGGGTTCGTCGAACTCACTGTTGGCGTGACAAGGCAACATATTACTAAAAGTGCTGATGACGCTCGACTGCATGTAGGCCATGACATTGTCGCACACTAGGCATTCTGCTATCTTGACGGCCTTCTCGCCGGTTTGCCCCCCCATCAACTGCAAGGCCTCGGTTTTGATCATCGTAACCCTGTCGCCCATCTGAGGCGCCACGAACCACAGTTTCCTGGCATCACGCTCTTGTAGCTTCCAGCCTTGCACGCGGTTCAGAATGCTGCGCTCCGTCCATTCCAGATCGCCAGAAGTCGACACGTCCTCGCCCTTGTCGTTCAACACGTACCCCGTGAACAACCTGTAACCGGCCACTCTGGGTGTGCGCTCGGCGAGCGATTTCCCGTCTGCCTTTTTCTTCGACCTACTGGATTGCTGCTCGTAGTAAGGGACGAACATAGGCTTCAACAGCGTAGCTGCGCACAGGGGGTGACAGAGGTTCGTCTCGAGAAACACAGACGATGCCACGCTCATAATAGTAGCCAGGTCGGTCTCAGGCATTTGGCTACTCACGAACACCACCATGAGCTGAATGAGATACAAGAATAGCATGTGTTCGGGTTCCTGTCTGGGAGTATGAGGTATCTCTTTTTCGATGAGGTCGGTCTTGTTGAACAAAGACAGAAGGCCTCGCAGTAGAGCCAGAACGCTTTGTTTTGCTTTACTTTTAGTGAAAGAGGCAAACACTCGAGGGGGTTCGGCGTCGTTGTTTTCGTAGTCCTCCAGTCGTTGACCGCAAGGTAGATCCTCCGGGTCACAGGGAGGATCCCCTGTGGTCTGGGCGTACACCGCAAGGACCCTCTCTCTGGTGAACAGTCGACACAGGCCGTGGAAGAGCGTGCTCTCCAGATCGACGTTGACTTTGGGTATACTCTGCAAGGCTAAGAAGTGCCCCAAGTGTTCGGCGTGTATCTTCAACACTTCGTCGGGGAACAGGACCGGTAGGTACAGATGGAAGACGACGGGAGAATCGAGGATCACCGGCGCAAAAGAACTGACCTTGCAAGGGTACCCGATCCCATCGTCGTGTGGTCCGGTCGGTATGCAAAAGGGGTCTTGCTGCAGGCGTACCTGGAGTGTCTCAGTTTGGCGTGCCATTATAAGCAAAGAGAGTCAGGTTCCCCCTCGACGTTAAGATCCGAGCTTATAAAATGTTTGTCCGCTAAATCCAACGTCCCTCTCGTGGACGAAGTGAAGACCATCTGCCTATCTTTGTGGCGTACTCTGTCGTGCAGCCTGGTCGAGCGTACGGGCGAGTCCTCCTTATCGGACGAATCCACGGTGGTGCAACTGGCCGGGTACGAGGGTGTCCTACGCTTAGCGCTGCTCGCCGATTTCTACAGTTTTCAAAAGCAAGTGTTATATTTCGATCAGGAACAAGCTGAACACAAACTCAGGCTTGTGACAGTCGAGGCTTTAAAGTTTCTGGCCAGCCAAGGAAGGCGCGGGACTCCGCCTCCTGGACTACATAGGTCGCCTCCGACCGAGCAGTCGGTAGGGGCTGCAGGCAATACAGCCCCACGCGCAAACGCCACAAAGGGACACTTTGACGAGCAGGATATTAGCTTTCGCACAGCTCAGCCCGTTTACCGCGGGGCGGACTACCGAGACCGAAGAACCTACGAATCGCACGAGGACCACGGCCTCATAAAATGGTCCAAGCTCGTGTACTCTGCGACGAGAAAGTCCTATCACACCAAGTTGATCAACGCCTTTCAGGTAGTTAAGACTCTGGGGCATCCAACGCTAACGTTAGCGTCCGAGTGGGAGCTGAGTTGTTATTACAAACTCGCGCTCGCGTACACGACGGACACCCCGTTGGAGACGGCAGCGGGCTGCATACCGAAGCTACGCGAAAGCGTCAAGGCTTTCCACCTGGAGCAATTTCAACGGCTGAGGCAACTGCCCCCGGAATCGCAGATGCTACTGTATGCCGTGCTAAACTGCCACATCAATTGGGTCGACCACAACCACAAGCAGATACTCCTCATCCCCGGAGCGCCCGCGCCTTCTGTGCAGCCAAGAGTCGAAGGCGATCTCAGGTGTTCCAAGTGTCTGAAAAACCAAACGTTCCATTCCTCTGAAGTGAAAGGCAACCCTAGGAATATAGACGTCGAATACGACTTTGAGTGCATGTCGTTCGGGTCCTCGTGTTGCACGGCTCCAATGTTCAATGTGCCGCTTAGCACCAGAGACGTCAACACGTGCACATTCACTGAGATGAAACAAATGTACATAGCCTGCCCCAAATGCACGCAACCGATTTTTTCTGAAGTACTAGTGGATATCGAAACGCTATACTCCCAGTGCGTAAGCTGCCAAACACTCGCTCGCGCCTAAGACATGGCCACGACGATGGAAACTAACCTCGCCGTAATGAAAGCCGTCACAGGCATGCTGTACACCGAGCTTCTAGATACAATAGGGAGACATTACCCAAACATGTTTGACGTGAAGGCCTGGGAAAGGGATTGCGCTCTGCAGGGCTTAGGTGCACAAAACAATTTGATGTTGTATCTAACCGTTATAAACAACATGGGTGTCAAGGACGAGTTTATCAAGGAACTGATGAAAGTAGCATCACAGCAACAAGAAGGATTCGGCTCCTCCGCTGGCACAGTGAGCACCGTAGCGTGTGTAGATGACTACGATCTAGAATCCGATCCCACGTACATGAGGAGTTTGGCCTGCAACACTACTCGGAGCTGCATATTTGATCTCGAATGCGAGGATGGCGAGGATGTTGGAGACGACAGCAATGTCACCGCGGTCTCTGATAATACAACACAGGACCAATCCAAAGCGTCTGAGGCACTGGATGTGTTAGATGTGACAAGCGATCCATCTGTAAAAGACAAGGAGATGGACTCTCCCGGGCAGGAATGCCCAGACTCAGCCGAACAGGGCTTAGAGACTCTGACACCCGCATCTATCGCAGAGGAGGCTTCCGAACAGGGCTTAGAGACTCTGACACCAGCATCTATCATAAAGATCGACAGTGAAGAAAGACCAAAGACTGTCATGGATGATGATGATGATGATGATGATTACCGATGATGATCACTGTCATGTGTTTGTTATAGACTGTGTGTAATCCCATTTGCAGGTAGTATATCTCACGTTGTTGGTGTTGTTTTTGTGTCACTGTACATACAATAAACTGTTTTGTGTGATACCAAGCGCGTGTGATTATTGTACAACTTATGCTTTGTGTATGACGCACAACACGCCACATTATTCCTTCACATATGCCATTATCACCGTTGTGTAGTTGCAAACATGAATCTGAGTCAAGCGGGTGACTGGAGCGGAGCGTATCATTTGACGGTGCGTTTGGCCCAACACACCTCTAGCGTGCAACTCGTGGAATATTTTTGGTCGCACACGGTCAACATTGAGAAAGTGATACCAACAACGGTTATTCTCACAGAGCCGGGTGAGGATGGTCTCTATCGCATCCCACTGACCAAGGCGCAGTCCAGAGTCGGCAACTGTCTAATAATTCGGGTCGCGTACATAGAGAGCAAACAGGACGATCGCGGTCTTATTACAGCCAAACACCTCACCGGAATGTACACGAACTCTAAGGGCCACGAAGTAAGGACGGTTAGCATCCTAGCAAGAGCACCGTTCGCATGGGTGAAACCGCATGTCCCGTCACACGTAATCGCAAACTCCTGGGACGCGGTCGACGGTCATCGTCCGGAGTCGATTGTGTCTAGGATATACTCCGCCGCGGATATGGAATTTCGGAACTTGCTATTTCACGTAACTGGCGAGGACAAAGACATGTACATAGCAGAACTTGTCAGAGATACGCTGTCTAGGCTGGCGGCTCCTTTGGCATTCAAAGTCGTGTACGAGCAAAGCAGACTGACCCTAGAGCACCTGCGTCGCGAAACGTCGCAAGGCGCCGACGGTACTTCTTTCATCGAGCCCGAAAGGGACCTGTGGGGCACATCCGTGTTATGGACACTCTCTAGCGACATAACACCCGTGGCATGTACGACTGTTAACCAACACGACCTGTGGCCCATGCGTGCAGCTAGTGAGTCCGCTAAACGATCCGCTCTAGGTTGGTTGGAAGTGGAACTGACGCGCACCGGTCTAGCTATATCGAAGCGCGTATCGCAAGCCGCTACCCGGGAGGTCATAGACGCTCCGTACTGGGCCGTGATACTCGCGGCTTTGTGCTGCGGAGCGCTCGACCGTTGGTGTAGTGCGACGGAAAAACTGTTGGCTAGCCTTAAGGTAGACGCGAAACAGTACGGTCGCGTTAAAGAGCTCTGTCAACGGTGCGGGCACGACTACCGCGATATGCCAATAGCCTGCCCCGCAGAACCCAAGAGAGTTTTGGCCGTGAAGCAGATTGACAAAGTGCTCTTCGGTGACCTGTGTACGTCTCTCTGTGCTAGAGTGTTTTCGGCACGCTCGTCTTCCGAAGATGGACACGCGTGCGCGAGAACCCAAGGACCAGGACGATGCCTTAATCACAAGCGCCCCTACACCACGAGCCTCGAGGAGGAATGGGAAAGCGAGCACAGCAGCCACCGGAGTGCAGCAGAAGACACAGGATCAGCGGCGCGAAAGCAAGTCGAATTCACGTCGGACCAAGAACACAATCCAGACCTCTGCGGCGGACAAGGCGGCGACACGTCAACAACACACAGGGCGCACTACAGCGAGCGAGACGAGTGCCACGGCCACGAGCAAACATACCCGTGCGCGAAAAGACAGAAAAGACAGAGCGAGCCGCCGAAGAACGAGC
Organism: Oreochromis aureus; assembly: GCF_013358895.1. NCBI lineage: Eukaryota > Metazoa > Chordata > Actinopteri > Cichliformes > Cichlidae > Oreochromis > Oreochromis aureus. The sequence goes on from NC_052944.1 coordinate 41,083,411, forward strand.
CAGACCCAGGCTGGTGGATGTGGCAAAAACGGTACCGAGACCACGCGCACGGACGAACAGGAGGCGTCCAGTCGCGGAAACACAGAGTCTGGGAACTGTACAGGGAAAACTGGGAAGCTGCACAAGAGTCGAGTGAAAAATCGACCTCCGTTCAGTGCTGGCGAAGATTCTCGTGTCGCTCTGTTGGATATCATGTCAAGACTCTTCCATTTGGACACCCAGACGGACCCCTCGCCATCTGAGGAGACTATCGATGTCACACAAAGGCCTTTGGCGGCATACACGATAACGAGTACGCTCAGGGGAATGACAGAGACTTTCGCCGAGTTGACTAGATGGTTAGAGTCATTCGAAACAACCGACGCTCGTGAGACTATAGGATTCGATTTGGCTATGGAAATATGCGGTTGTTACGACATGACGATCCGCAGATTAGAGAGCTGTATAACAACGGGCTTGTTCTCGGAGTGTAGGCACATGCAGAGTTTAGCTGATATAGCCCTGGCTGACAATGTAATAGCTTGTTGCACAAGACTGTGTGCAGAAAATGTACCCATCGAGACCACGGGGTTCAACGCCATCACCGAGCATGCCCGCAAGACTGATGCCAGTCTCTGTGAGAAACTGTTGTCCATCGTGCAGCGATTGAAACCCGTCGTGTCACAAAACATGCCCGACACCAGTGGTAAGTTGACGGAGCGCTTCCAAGCGCTGGTAGAGTTGGTAGTCCAGCTCACGACTGTCATCGTAAACACTACCGATGAACTCACACGTAAAACAGCGACATGCGAACAATTACGCAATGAGAAAAAAAATCTAGACAACGTATTAGCAGCAAAGGAGGAAGATCGCCAGTCTCAAGCTGACGCACAAAAACTGACCTCGGAGAGGCGAATCCGAGATCTGGCCGGGGAAGTCGATGAACACAAACGCACGGTTCAGAAACTGACACGGATACACGAGCAGTACAAGCGTACAAGCGAAGATGGCAGACAGAGGCTTGTGCGGGAATTAGAAAAAGCTAAAAAAGACACCCTTGAAGCTAAGAGAGAGTTCCTTTTATTCCAAGAAGACAGCGACCAAGCTAAAGCTTGTCACAAGGCGTGGATAGATGATCTCAGCCACAAGTTAGAGAAACTTGTAGTCGACAACAAACAGTCACTGCAGAAGAGGGAGAGTGAAATCCAAACCCTCTCTGAGGAACATGAGTCACTGCGGGCCAGCCTGGTCACTTTGACAAACCTGAACGGCGCACTGGACAGAGAGCTAACAGAGAAAGTTAAACACATTTCCAATCTCGAGCGTGCACTCGAGAGCGCGAAGGCCGAGGTTGACCACATGGAAGCTAAAGTAACTGAAATGAACACATTGGCGTCATCGATCCGCGTGTTGTCTACCGCACTAAATGTGGAGCTACGAGACATGCACCCAGATGACATACTTCGCATGATCCGCGAAAAGACCGAGGCGTCGGCATTGCGGCTACAAAATGTGCTGCAGCAAACTTGTGTCGCCCGCGAAGATGCAAGAGACGCAATCGCTCATGCGACACATAACACCGACATAGTGTTTGACTTGTATGAGAGTGTGCTGACGGCAGTGATTTGGTCACTTGGTACGGAACAAGCCCCCATGGATGTCAGCGAGGCTAGTAGGCTCCGAATTAAGCGTAAGAAGGCGAAGGCCTCTGGCACCATAAAATACGACAAACAAAGGAAACGCGAGCAATCGCCCCAACCACTAAAGCCCAAGATCGAATCGACGAGTTATGGCTTTAAAAACATTGGGTCTGACTTAAAGACCGAAACAACATTCTCTGATCCCACCACGTGGATCATTGGTAAAGCTGAGCGAAAGAGTACAGGTTTCACACTGCATAACAGTGGCCAACTCAACAAAAAGTACATCGGTGTACCGAGTTGTATAGTACAAAAAGTGTCGAGTTCGTATGATAGGGTCATACTTGTGAACTTGGGATCGGACTCGCCGCTATCGCGTCTTTACGATATGCTGACACCTGACGACGACCCACACCGTGACACTCGCAGTCAAACATCATCATGTCATTGCTTACAATTCGCTTCCCTGGCAAAAACATATCAAGCATGTGTGCTGGTATGCTGGTCTCCAGGGGGCATCTACGAACTGTACGGTCTGGATCGCATGAGCGAGGGTGTGTATATAATAGTGGTCGAAAGCGGCGGCAACCCAGGCCTGGATTCGAGCCTCGATCTTGTGAAATGTTATTTCATTATGGCCGGAGGAAACAACGCGGACGCATACACTTATAACCTACTGAACATGGGGTCCCTGACTACCAGTGTTGGGACTAACGCGTTATTAAGTAACGCGTTACAGTAACGACGTTATTATTGTGGTAACGAGCACGGTAACTAGTTATTATGCCAAAACCAGGAACGCGTTACTCGTTACTGGGATTTAGATAGGCTCGTTACTCGTTACTCGTGTGGTGGATATCGCGGGCTTCCACAGATTCAATAACATTAGCAAGTGGTGGAAGCCAGCAGGTGGATGAAGGAAAAGGGAGGCAAAAGGAGAGACCCGAAGCGGCCGCCGGTCCGCGTGTCAGGTGAACTGAACTTCAGGTAAGAAGTTATGACCTGCAGTCTATCAGTCAGATATAAACCAAGTTTAGGTGGAGTTTATTTTCGGTATGCTGACATTTTCGTATCTGCGTGCTAGCTAGCATGACGGAGTTTCTATACAGCTGGGTGGGTGCTATGTTACTGATGTTGAACTTTATTTTGTTCATACGGTTAATTATTAGAGTTGCCAACCATCCCGTAAAAACAGAATCGCCTGGTATTCAGAGAAAATATTATGCATTTCGTACTGAGGTGAAAAGGAACACAGTTTGTCCCGGACTTCAGCTACAATGAAAAGACACAAAGCTGAAGCTGCACAGCTGCCCCTTCTTCTCTCATTCTCTCCCGTTTCTAGTTCAATCACGAAACTGATCAATGATCAGCTGATCGGCTTTTCTCTCTTGTTTATTTATCGCCCACTTTGCGCCAGAAAGAGGAAACCAGCGGATGTCGCGTTAAACAACAGCAGCATGTTTAAGCTTGATCAGCTGTTGTTAGAATTTATTTAATATTAATTGCTAGTATCAGCTGATGTTTGCTGGAGCCACAGCTGTAAAGCTGCTGGTCATGATATCGGTTTGGTTATCTGGTGAGAGGGAAACATGCAGATGAAACCAGGAGATGTCCTTACTGAATCATCAGAGCTGAACAGGTGATGGAGAAACAGGTTTACCTTTTAGGTGACATGGATGAGTTGAAGGAAGTTATGAACTGTTTCTGAGAGACAAATAACACCAGGATCCTTTTCTAAGTAGCTGACAGCTGGTAACTGTGCAGGGGCGGATCTAGCAAAGTTTTGCCAGGGGGCAGGTAGGGCATTAACAGGAAAGGGGGGACAAGGAAATACTTTTCTTTATTATTCTCATTTAAAATGTCTCGCTTTTAAAAAAAAAAATAATTATCTGAGTCTTACAACAAACAATTGATAGATTGATACATATATACCATCAGAACAGTGTACATCACTGTCACAACAGTGTTTATTTTCATTCAAAGGCTTTATGATTTTTCCTATAATGGTGGGCCAGTCTCTAGTCAAAATGCCCAGTCCAGCTCTGTATGCAGCTCATCTGCAGTCTGGTGTTACCTACATCTTCCTATTCAGAAGGCAGAATTTCCAAGTTCTGAGTACAATCAAAAGCACCACGACTGCAGTTTTTGTGTTGGATGTAAAAAGCAGGCTAGAATCATGGCGGCGGTCAACGACGGTCCAGGCGTGGGATTTCTCTCGTGGAAATGTGCACATTATTTTTTCCTTTCTATTGGTAGGTGGCACAGTGCACTTGTGGCAAGTAAGCAAGATAGAAGACTGGCAGTCTGGCTGGGTATCCAGTTATGGAAGCAACACATTAACAAGAGAATTCTGAGTAAAACCAAAGTTACTTTCCTTAGTAACTAGTTACTTTGAAAGTAACGAGTAACTTGAAGTAACTGAGTTACTTTTTTAGAGAAGTAACTAGTAATGTAACTAAGTTACTAATTTAAAGTAACTTACCCAACACTGCTGACTACAGACTTACCGGCGAACCAGCGCTTTACACATAATAGCAGCATGGCGTGCGTGGGACCAGTAAATGTGGCTATCGAGCCTGTCGCAAACACAGATGTTACGACGGTTACAACCATTGATATTGTGTTGAATGGATGTGAATGAAAATCACACAGACAGTTTGTATGTACACATGGTTTTATTGATGAATAAAACATTACCTGCTAAACATACATCAAGGCTTCTTTACTGTGAGTACTTTCCATTAACCGATCATCCAAGCAATGTTACATGTACATTCTCAGAGCTTTTTTAACACAGAGGGCACAGACTTTACAGGTAGTATCACAAGAAACACAGCACACATGACCGCAATCCGACAGCCAACACTTGTCTTTTCCACACGATGTGCAACTCCTGGAGGTCACGCCTGCGGTTGTAATGTTTTTCTTGCCAACGTGTTGCTTGCAAAGAGGACATGCGATCAGCATGGCCTCTTTGTTTCCCAAAGAGGTTATGCACGCTTGGCAGCAAAGGTGGCCACACTCTAGGTAGACATCACTTTCCTCTCGGCAGACCGTGCATTCGTAAGGGTACGTGAACATGTGATCCTCATCAGGTGGGGGTGTTGTTGTACCTGCCGAGCACACGAAACAACCGTAAGCAACTATGACACACACACACACACACACACACACACACACACACACACACACACACACAGTGTCTTACCCACAACGCACAGCTGATTGTGCTGCCACTGACAAATGGGTGACTCTCCCGAAATGGCGACATCAGCTGCGTCCACGTTATGGTCGTCATCGTAAGATGCGGAGAGTCGACAATCATCACGAAACCGACCATCGGTCTTCAGCACATCGGTGACCGTGGACAGCGGGTCGCTGTAATATAACACGGTGGGTAACGTTGGGTTGGAGTCCTCCTGGGTTAGATCATCGTCCAGGAGCGACGCACCTCTCGGTACATGCTGCGGTGTCGTAGGTATAGAGTGCGGCTTCTTTTTCATGGTGCGGTGCTTTGTACGAACTTTCAGGTGTTTCATGCGATGATCAAACGTGTCTTTGGGCCCCGCTGTGGACCGCCAGTTATCATACCGGGTGGCCTCCGTGTAGATGAGGTCCATGCCATGGTCAGTCAGGGCTATACAGGGAGAGTTGGATGACAGGGACATGGTGTCGTTCCACACCGTATCACAATGTATGTCATATCTCTTCAGCAGGTCTCGGATACATGTTGGTTCATCGCATCGGATTTGCAGCAACTTAGTATCACCCGAGTGGCTTTTGATGAGGAGAGTCACACTGTGGGGCTCCTGCACAGGGGATACATTGTAATAATATTATTATTATCATTATTGTTTTCATGTAAACACACATAGCTTACAGTGGGTCAACAGACACTACGAAACAAAATAAAAATCACCTTACATGCTTACAATGCAGCTGGAAAATAGTGTGAGAATCACAGGCGATTGTTTTGGCATCCTTTGTCCAACCCTTAGCAGTGACAAGGGCGTTGCAGTCATTCACGTGCTTGTAGAACGAGGCGCCGGAGCATGGAGTCGTCAGTATAATGTACGTATGTGACGCTGTTTTGCTTGCGTCTACATAGGTGTTGAGGATTGTATCAAACGAACCCTCCGTTATAAGAACGCAACTAGGGTCCACCCACAGATTTCTTGCTCTGCGTAACAGTTGTTTCTTAATGGCACTAGCCAACAGGGTGTTGATTTGCATGCATACTATCGTCAAATGTTGAGTTGGCAGTTGATAGGGTTCTGTGTCCCATCGTGTCAGGCTCCACTTTATAACACCTGAATCCTCGGGCGACCACACATTAATGTGAGCTTTGGGTTCCCAGCACCATCGAATGGCCAATGTTATGTACTCCATGGTTGTCAGCGAGCGATAAGTGGGGAAACAGCCTGTGGTGGTGTTTGGGTTTGTTGCACTACAGAAGAGTCTAGCTGAAAACACACTATGTTACTTCTAAACTACGAAACTTAAATGTATCTGGGGTTGAGCTACCCAGCCGACCTGCAGCGCAAAGCTGGCCGACCTGCAGCGCAAAGCTGGCCGACCTGGCTACATTATCCAGCCGACCTGGCTACATTATCCAGCCGACCTGGCTACATTATCCAGCCGACCTGGCTACATTACCCAGCCGACCTGGCTACATTACCCAGCCGACCTGGCTACATTATCCAGCCGACCTGCAGCGCAAAGCCGGCCGACCTGGCTACATTACCCAGCCGACCTGGCTACATTACCCAGCCGACCTGGCTACATTACCCAGCCGACCTGGCTACATTATCCAGCCGACCTGGCTACATTACCCAGCCGACCTGGCTACATTATCCAGCCGACCTGGGGTCTAATCTCATTGTGAAGAACGTGTGATGATCACATTGGACATTCTCGGTGGATCACTGAGAAATATGGCCATGTTAAGCTGGTTGTTCTTGTGGTTGTTGTGCGCTCCAATCCTGTCTTTGTACACAAAGGCTCCTTCTTCACACTCTCCACAGCCTAGAGGACGCCCTGGTGTAATAGCAGCCCTGATCCTGTTGCTGACCGTCATTGCCGTGCTGTGTGGTGTAGAGTGGATCCGCGCAAACCAAAAAAAAAAAAAACATAAGACCCCTGAGGGTGAAACATGTTCCAATGTATGAGTCTGTATGAGTCTCACCACGTAATGAAATGTATCTGTACCAAGGGTTTTGCAGAGGTACTTGTTGGTATCATGTATCAAAAATAAAAACACTGTGTTGCAATGTGCAATGGTTGTTATTTTATTTGTCAAATACAGTCAAACACCACGTTTTACACTCATGCTGGTACACCACATGTCTACACAGCCGAATCCCCCGCTTGAGGAGTTACAATCTCCAACAAGCTATAGGGGTCATCGGTGAAGATGCCAAAGATGTGTAAGTTGTACACAGCCAGAATCAGCGAGATGCTGGCCTTTGCCTTGTCGGGTACCGTTGGGCATCCAAATAGTTTTCTGAGCGCACGGACTTTCCCAGGGCTGCCTTTGTTCATGTTGTATATGCTATAATATTCATCCGGTAGGATCAGCACTTCCTGCATCATGACGTCCAAAGCTCCATCTACAATCGTGATCTTGTCCAGGAAGCTGTGGTCTCTGACGGCACGATTGAACGCGGGCAGCGTCGAGCCGATCATGCGCTCGGCTGTGTGGGTTAACTTCAACTGTGTCAGTGTCCGTTCTGCAGAGAAATAGACATAAGTATAAAAGCAAAAAGGCGTTTGTCAAACATGATGGTTATTGGACAACGCAAAGAAGTACAGTACCTGTCTTCCCCTGCGGTCCCTGTTCCACCAAGTCCTGGTACAAGTAGGTATTCATTTCATGAACCACTGACAGCAACAGTTGGGCTCGGACCTCATCCTCCATGCTGTATTCGACTAGAGCCCGTAGGCGATGCACATGGTTTGGTATTTCCATCATATCTGTTGTATCTGGGAACTCATCCATGTATCTGGCGGAAATACGTTCGGTTAGGTGAGTGCACCGCTCTGCAATGTCATGTTGCCACGACCTGAGTTGTTCCACAGCCATAAAGGTATCGTACGTGGGGTGGCAGTGTATGTATATACGTGGATGGTTATTCAAGCGATAGAGCGATGCCGACTCTGTATAACTCGTACAACTTCAGGACCGCTTTATTTAGCAAGTTAAGAGGTACCCGACTGGGTTTTGTACAGTGTCCCGATCTAGACACACTATGTCACCTCTGTATCTGGGGTTGAGCTACCCAGCCGACCTGCAGCACAAAGCTGGCCGACCTGGCTACATTACCCAGCTGACCTGCAGCGCAAAGCTGGCCAACCTGGCTACATTACCCAGCCGACCTGGCTACATTACCCAGCCGACCTGGCTACATTACCCAGCCGACCTGCAGCACAAAGCTGGCCGACCTGGCTACATTACCCAGCCGACCTGCAGCACAAAGCTGGCCGACCTGGCTACATTACCCAGCCGACCTGGCTACATTATCCAGCCGACCTGGCTACATTACCCAATCATTCTTGTATGTACTGTTAATCACGCATAATACAATAAAGTGATTTATACAATCCCAAATCTTTGGAATAAGTACTGTCAGTTGGGGACTCTCGCCTCGGTCAGGGGACTGAGAGTTAAAAGAAAATCCCACACTCGTTCTAGTGGAGTGTCGTGTTTTGATTTGATGTTTTGGTTTTTGCTGTATGTTCGGAGAACTGTGCTTGTGATAAATAAAGACACATTGAAACACAACAGGTTCCATCGAGTTTCTCTTTTTTATTCAGGACCGCTTTAGTTAGCAAGTTAACAGGTACCCAACTGAGTTTTGTACAGTGTCCGATCTAGACACACTATGTCACCTCTGTATCTGGGGTTGAGCTACCCAGCCGACCTGCAGCGCAAAGCTGGCCGACCTGGCTACATTACCCAGCCGACCTGGCTACATTACCCAGCCGACCTGGCTACATTACCCAGCCGACCTGGATACATTACCCAGCCGACCTGCAGCGCGCAAAGCTGGCCGACCTGGCTACATTACCCAGCCGACCTGGCTACATTACCCAGCCGACCTGGATACATTACCCAGCCGACCTGCAGCGCAAAGCTGGCCGACCTGGCTACATTACCCAGCCGACCTGGCTACATTACCCAGCCGACCTGGCTACATTACCCAGCCGACCTGCAGCGCAAAGCTGGCCGACCTGGCTACATTACTCAGCCGACCTGCAGCGCAAAGCTGGCCGACCTGGACTACATTATCTAGCCGACCTGGCTACATTACCCAGCTGACCTGGCTACATTACCCAGCCGACCTGGCTACATTACCCAATCATTCTTGTATGTACTATTAATCACGCATAATACAATGAAGTGATTTATACAATCCCAAATCTTTGGAATAAGTACTGTCAATTGGGGACTCGCTCTCGGTCAGGGGACTGAGCGTAAAAAGAAAATCCCCACACTCGTTCTAGTGGAGTGTCGTGTTTTGATTTGATGTTTTGGTTTTTGCTGTATGTTCGGAGAACTGTGCTTGTGATAAATAAAGACACATTGAAACACAACAGGTTCCATCGAGTTTCTCTTTTTATTCAGGACCGCTTTGTTAGCAAGTTAAGAGGTACCCAACTGAGTTTTGTACAGTGTCCGATCTAGACACACTATGTCACCTCTGTATCTGGGGTTGAGCTACCCAGCCGACCTGCAGCGCAAAGCTGGCCGACCTGGCTACATTACCCAGCCGACCTGGCTACATTACCCAGCCGACCTGGCTACATTACCCAGCCGACCTGGATACATTACCCAGCCGACCTGCAGCGCAAAGCTGGCCGACCTGGCTACATTACCCAGCCGACCTGGCTACATTACCCAGCCGACCTGGATACATTACCCAGCCGACCTGCAGCTCAAAGCTGGCCGACCTGGCTACATTACCCAGCCGACCTGGCTACATTACCCAGCCGACCTGGCTACATTATCCAGCCGACCTGGCTACATTACCCAGCCGACCTGCAGCGCAAAGCTGGCCGACCTGGCTACATTACCCAGCCGACCTGCAGCGTAAAGCTGGCCGACCTGGCTACATTACCCAGCCGACCTGGCTACATTATCCAGCCGACCTGGCTACATTACCCAGCCGACCTGGCTACATTACCCAATCATTCTTGTATGTACTATTAATCACGCATAATAAAATAAAGTGATTTATACAATCCCAAATCTTTGGAATAAGTACTGTCAATTGGGGACTCTCGCTCTCGGTCAGGGGACTGAGAGCTTAAAAGAAAAATCCCCACACTCGTTCTAGTGGAGTGTCGTGTTTTGATTTGATGTTTTGGTTTTTGCTGTATGTTCGGAGAACTGTGCTTGTGATAAATAAAGACACATTGAAACACAACAGGTTCCATCGAGTTTTTCTTTTTATTCAGGACCGCTTTATTTATCAAGTTAACAGGTACCCAACTGAGTTTTGTACAGTGTCCGATCTAGACACACTATGTCACCTCTGTATCTGGGTTTGAGATACCCAGCCGACCTGCAGCGCAAGCTGGCAAAGCTGGCCGACCTGGCTACATTACCCAGCCGACCTGGCTACATGGCAGCCGATGCAGCCCAGACCTGGCTACATTACCCAGCCGACCTGGCTACATTACCCAGCCGACCTGGCTACATTACCCAGCCGACCTGGCTACATTACCCAGCCGACCTGGCTACATTACCCAGCCGACCTGGCTACATTACCCAGCCGACCTGCCGAGCGCGCAAAGCTGGCCGACCTGGCTACATTACCCAGCCGACCTGACCTGGCCGACCTGGCTACATTACCCAGCCGACCTGGCTACATTACCCAGCCGACCAGCCGACCTGGCTACATTACCCAGCCGACCTGCTACATTACCCAGCGCGCAAAGCTGGCCGACCTGGCTACATTACCCAGCCGACCTGCAGCGCAAAGCTGGCCGACCTGGCTACATTACCCAGCCAACCTGGCTACATTATCCAGCCGACCTGGCTACATTACCCAGCCGACCTGGCTACATTACCCAGCCGACCTGGCTACATTACCCAATCATTCTTGTATGTACTATTAATCACGCATAATACAATAAAGTGATTTATACAATCCCAAATCTTTGGAATAAGTACTGTCAATTGGGGACTCTCGCTCTCGGTCAGGGGACTGAGCGCAAAAAAAAATCCCCCACTCGTTCTAGTGGAGTGTCGTGTTTTGATTTGATGTTTTGGTTTTTGCTGTATGTTCGGAGAACTGTGCTTGTGATAAATAAAGACACATTGAAACACAACAGGTTCCATCGAGTTTTCTTTTTATTCAGGACCGCTTTATTTAGCAAGTTAACAGGTACCCAACTGAGTTTTGTACAGTGTCCGATCTAGACACACTATGTCACCTCTGTATCTGGGGTTGAGCTACCCAGCCGACCTGCAGCGCAAAGCTGGCCGACCTGGCTACATTACCCAGCCGACCTGGCTACATTACCCAGCCGACCTGGCTACATTACCCAGCCGACCTGCAGCTCAAAGCTGGCCGACCTGGCTACATTACCCAGCCGACCTGGCTACATTACCCAGCCGACCTGGCTACATTATCCAGCCGACCTGGCTACATTACCCAGCCGACCTGCAGCGCAAAGCTGGCCGACCTGGCTACATTACCCAGCCGACCTGCAGCGCAAAGCTGGCCGACCTGGCTACATTACCCTGCCGACCTGGCTACATTATCCAGCCGACCTGGCTACATTACCCAGCCGACCTGGCTACATTACCCAATCATTCTTGTATGTACTATTAATCACGCATAATAAAATAAAGTGATTTATACAATCCCAAATCTTTGGAATAAGTACCGTCAATTGGGGACTCTCGCTCTCGGTCAGGGGACTGAGAGCGCAAAAAAGAAAATCCCCACACTCGTTCTAGTGGAGTGTCGTGTTTTGATTTGATGTTTTGGTTTTTGCTGTATGTTCGGAGAACTGTGCTTGTGATAAATAAAGACACATTGAAACACAACAGGTTCCATCGAGTTTCTCTTTTTTATTCAGGACCGCTTTATTTATCAAGTTAACAGGTACCCAACTGAGTTTTGTACAGTGTCCGATCTAGACACACTATGTCACCTCTGTATCTGGGGTTGAGATACCCAGCCGACCTGCAGCGCAAAGCTGGCCGACCTGGCTACATTACCCAGCCGACCTGGCTACATTACCCAGCCGACCTGCAGCGCAAAGCTGGCCGACCTGGCTACATTACCCAGCCGACCTGGCTACATTACCCAGCCGACCTGGCTACATTACCCAGCCGACCTGGGTACATTACCCAGCCAACCTGGCTACATTACCCAGCCGACCTGGCTACATTACCCAGCCGACCTGCAGCGCAAAGCTGGCCGACCTGGCTACATTACCCAGCCGACCTGCAGCGCAAAGCTGGCCGACCTGGCTACATTACCCAGCCGACCTGGCTACATTACCCAGCCGACCTGGGTACATTACCCAGCCGACCTGGCTACATTACCCAGCCGACCTGGCTACATTACCCAGCCGACCTGCAAAGCGCCGACCTGGCTAAAGCTGGCCGACCTGGCTACATTACCCAGCCGACCTGCAGCGCAAAGCTGGCCGACCTGGCTACATTACCCAGCCAACCTGGCTACATTATCCAGCCGACCTGGCTACATTACCCAGCCGACCTGGCTACATTACCCAGCCGACCTGGCTACATTACCCAATCATTCTTGTATGTACTATTAATCACGCATAATACAATAAAGTGATTTATACAATCCCAAATCTTTGGAATAAGTACTGTCAATTGGGGACTCTCGCCTCGGTCAGGGACTGAGAGCGCAAAAAAAGAAAATCCCCACACTCGTTCTAGTGGAGTGTCGTGTTTTGATTTGATGTTTTGGTTTTTGCTGTATGTTCGGAGAACTGTGCTTGTGATAAATAAAGACACATTGAAACACAACAGGTTCCATCGAGTTTTCTTTTTATTCAGGACCGCTTTATTTAGCAATTTAAGAGGTACCCGACTGAGTTTTGTACAGTGTCCGATCTAGACACACTATGTCACCTCTGTATCTGGGGGGTTGAGCTACCCAGCCGACCTGCAGCGCAAAGCTGGCCGACCTGGCTACATTACCCAGCCGACCTGGCTACATTACCCAGCCGACCTGGCTACATTACCCAGCCGACCTGGATACATTACCCAGCCACCTGGCTACATTAGCCAGCCAAAGCTGGCCGACCTGGCTACATTACCCAGCCGACCTGGGTACATTACCCAGCCGACCTGGCTACATTACCCAGCCGACCTGGCATTACCCAGCCGACCTGCAGCGCCAAAGCTGGCCGACCTGGCTACATTACCCAGCCGACCTGCAGCGCAAAGCTGGCCGACCTGGCTACATTATCCAGCCGACCTGGCTACATTACCCAGCTGACCTGGCTACATTACCCAGCCGACCTGGCTACATTACCCAATCATTTTTGTATGTACTATTAATCACGCATAATACAATAAAGTGATTTATACAATCCCAAATCTTTGGAATAAGTACTGTCAATTGGGGACTCGCGCTCTCGGTCAGGGGACTGAGAGTTAAAAAGAAAAATCCCCACACTCGCTCTAGTGGAGTGTCGTGTTTTGATTTGATGTTTTGGTTGTTGCTGTATGTTCGGAGAACTGTGCTTGTGATAAATAAAGACACATTGAAACACAACAGGTTCCATCGAGGTTTCTCTTTTTATTCAGGACCGCTTTATTTAGCAGGTTAACAGGTACCCAACTGAGTTTTGTACAGTGTCCCGATCTAGACACACTATGTCACCTCTGTATCTGGGGTTGAGCTACCCAGCCGACCTGCAGCGCGCAAAGCTGGCCGACCTGGCTACATTACCCAGCCGACCTGGCTACATTACCCAGCCAACCTGGCTACATTACCCAGCCGACCTGGATACATTACCCAGCCGACCTGCAGCGCAAAGCTGGCCGACCTGGCTACCCAGCACCCAGCCGACCTGGCTACATTACCCAGCCGACCTGGATACATTACCCAGTCGACCTGCAGCGCAAAGCTGGCCGACCTGACTACATTACCCAGCCGACCTGGCCACATTACCCAGCCGACCTGGCTACATTACCCAGCCGACCTGCAGCGCAAAGCTGGCCGACCTGGCTACATTACTCAGCCGACCTGCAGCGCAAAGCTGGCCGACCTGACTACATTATCTAGCCGACCTGGCTACATTACCCAGCCGACCTGGCTACATTACCCAATCATTCTTGTATGTACTATTAATCACGCATAATACAATGAAGTGATTTATACAATCCCAAATCTTTGGAATAAGTACTGTCAATTGGGGACTCTCGCTCTCGGTCAGGGGACTGAGAGTTAAAAAAAAATCCCCACACTCGTTCTAGTGGAGTGTCGTGTTTTGATTTGATGTTTTGGTTTTTGCTGTATGTTCGGAGAACTGTGCTTGTGATAAATAAAGACACATTGAAACACAACAGGTTCCATCGAGTTTCTCTTTTTTATTCAGGACCGCTTTATTTAGCAGGTTAACAGGTACCCAACTGAGTTTTGTACAGTGTCCGATCTAGACACACTATGTCACCTCTGTATCTGGGGTTGAGCTACCCAGCCGACCTGCAGCGCAAAGCTGGCCGACCTGGCTACATTACCCAGCCGACCTGGCTACATTACCCAGCCAACCTGGCTACATTACCCAGCCGACCTGGATACATTACCCAGCCGACCTACAGCGCAAAGCTGGCCGACCTGGCTACATTACCCAGCCGACCTGGCTACATTACCCAGCCGACCTGGATACATTACCCAGTCGACCTGCAGCGCAAAGCTGGCCGACCTGACTACATTACCCAGCCGACCTGGCCACATTACCCAGCCGACCTGGCTACATTACCCAGCCGACCTGGCTACATTACCCAGCCGACCTGCAGCGCAAAGCTGGCCGACCTGGCTACATTACTCAGCCGACCTGCAGCGCAAAGCTGGCCGACCTGACTACATTATCTAGCCGACCTGGCTACATTACCCAGCCGACCTGGCTACATTACCCAATCATTCTTGTATGTACTATTAATCACGCATAATACAATGAAGTGATTTATACAATCCCAAATCTTTGGAATAAGTACTGTCAATTGGGGACGCTCGCTCTCGGTCAGGGGACTGAGAGCGCAAAAAAGAAAATCCCCACACTCGTTCTAGTGGAGTGTCGTGTTTTGATTTGATGTTTTGGTTTTTGCTGTATGTTCGGAGAACTGTGCTTGTGATAAATAAAGACACATTGAAACACAACAGGTTCCATCGAGTTTCTCTTTTTTATTCAGGACCGCTTTATTTAGCAAGTTAACAGGTACCCAACTGAGTTTTGTACAGTGTCCGATCTAGACACACTATGTCACCTCTGTATCTGGGGTTGAGCTACCCAGCCGACCTGCAGCGCAAAGCTGGCCGACCTGGCTACATTACCCAGCCGACCTGGCTACATTACCCAGCCGACCTGCAGCGCAAAGCTGGCCGACCTGGCTACATTACCCAGCCCGACCTGCAGCTCAAAGCTGGCCGACCTGGCTACATTACCCAGCCGACCTGGCTACATTACCCAGCCGACCTGGCTACATTATCCAGCCGACCTGGCTACATTACCCAGCCGACCTGCAGCGCAAAGCTGGCCGACCTGGCTACATTACCCAGCCGACCTGCAGCGCAAAGCTGGCCGACCTGGCTACATTACCCTGCCGACCTGGCTACATTATCCAGCCGACCTGGCTACATTACCCAGCCGACCTGGCTACATTACCCAGCCGACCTGGCTACATTACCCGATCATTCTTGTATGTACTATTAATCACGCATAATAAAATAAAGTGATTTATACAATCCCAAATCTTTGGAATACATTATCCAGCCGACCTGGCTACATCGGTCAGACCGACTGAGGCTACATTACCCAGCCGACACTGGCTACATTACCCAATCATTTTGATTTGATGTTTTATTAATCACGTATAATTCAAGAACTGTGATTTATATAAATCCCAACACATTGGAACAAGTAGGTTCCATCGGGGTTTCTCTTTTTATTCAGGGGACGCTTTATTTATCAAGTTAACAGGTACCCAACTGAGTTTTGTACAGTGGATCTAGTCACACTATTTCATTTGTATGTTGGGGTTTTTACCTGCCGACCTGCAGGAGAAGCTGGCCGCTTGTGATAATTACCCAAGACCTGGCACATTACCCACGACAGGCAGCCATGGCCGACCTTTCTTTTTATTCAGGACCGCTTTATTACCCAGCCGTTAACAGGTACCCAACTGAGTTTTGTACACAGTGTCCGATCTAGACACACTATGTCACCTCTGTATCTGGGGTTGAGCTACCCAGCCGACCTGCAGCGCGCAAAGCTGGCCGACCTGGCTACATTACCCAGCCGACCTGGCTACATTACCCAGCCGACCTGGCTACATTACCCAGCCGACCCAGCTCGACCTGGCTACATTACCCAGCCGACCTGGCTACATTACCCAGCCGACCTGGCTACATTACCCAGCCGACCTGGCTACATTACCCAGCCGACCTGCAGCGCAAAGCTGGCCGACCTGGCTACATTACCCAGCCGACCTGCAGCGCAAAGCTGGCCGACCTGGCTACATTACCCAGCCAACCTGGCTACATTATCCAGCCGACCTGGCTACATTACCCAGCCGACCTGGCTACATTACCCAGCCGACCTGGCTACATTACCCAATCATTCTTGTATGTACTATTAATCACGCATAATACAATAAAGTGATTTATACAATCCCAAATCTTTGGAATAAGTACTGTCAATTGGGGACTCTCGCCTCTCGGTCAGGGACTGAGAGTTAAAAGAAAATCCCCCACTCGCTCTAGTGGAGTGTCGTGTTTTGATTTGATGTTTTGGTTTTGCTGTATGTTCGGAGAACTGTGCTTGTGATAAATAAAGACACATTGAAACACAACAGGTTCCATCGAGTTTCTCTTTTTTATTCAGGACCGCTTTATTTAGCAAGTTAACAGGTACCCAACTGAGTTTTGTACAGTGTCCGATCTAGACACACTATGTCACCTCTGTATCTGGGGTTGAGATACCCAGCCGACCTGCAGCGCAAAGCTGGCCGACCTGGCTACATTACCCAGCCGACCTGGCTACATTACCCAGCCGACCGCAGCGCAAAGCTGGCTGACCTACATTACCCAGCCGACCTGCAGCTCAAAGCTGGCCGACCTGGCTACATTACCCAGCCGACCTGCAGCCCTGGCCGACCTGGCTACATTACCCAGCCGACCTGGCTACATTATCCAGCCGACCTGGCTACATTACCCAGCCGACCCGACCTGGCCTACCCAGCCACCTGCAGCAAAGCTGGCCGACCTGGCTACATTACCCAGCCGACCTGCAGCGCAAAGCTGGCCGACCTGGCTACATTACCCAGCCGACCTGGCTACATTATCCAGCCGACCTGGCTACATTACCCAGCCGACCTGGCTACATTACCCAATCACATTCTTGTATGTACTATTAATCACGCATAATAAAATAAAGTGATTTATACAATCCCAAATCTTTGGAATAAGTACTGTCAATTGGGGACTCTCGCTCTCGGTCAGGGGACTGAGAGCGCAAAAAAGAAAATCCCCACACTCGTTCTAGTGGAGTGTCGTGTTTTGATTTGATGTTTTGGTTTTTGCTGTATGTTCGGAGAACTGTGCTTGTGATAAATAAAGACACATTGAAACACAACAGGTTCCATCGAGTTTCTCTTTTTTATTCAGGACCGCTTTATTTATCAAGTTAACAGGTACCCAACTGAGTTTTGTACAGTGTCCGATCTAGACACACTATGTCACCTCTGTATCTGGGGTTGAGATACCCAGCCGACCTGCAGCGCAAAGCTGGCCGACCTGGCTACATTACCCAGCCGACCTGGCTACATTACCCAGCCGACCTGCAGCAAAGCCGACCTGGCTACATTACCCAGCCGACCTGGCTACATTACCCAGCCGACCTGGCTACATTACCCAGCCGACCTGGGTACATTACCCAGCCGACCTGGCTACATTACCCAGCCGACCTGCAGCCAAAGCTGGCCGACCTGGTTACATTACCCAGCCGACCTGGCTACATTACCCAGCCGACCTGGCTACATTATCCAGCCGACCTGGCTACATTACCCAGCCGACCTGCAGCGCAAAGCTGGCCGACCTGGCTACCTGGCTACATTACCCGACCTGGCCAGCGCCAAAAGCTGGCCGACCTGGCTACATTACCCAGCCGACCTGGCTACATTATCCAGCCGACCTGGCTACATTACCCAGCCGACCTGGCTACATTACCCAATCATTCTTGTATGTACTATTAATCACGCATAATAAAATAAAGTGATTTATACAATCCCAAATCTTTGGAATAAGTACTGTCAATTGGGGACTCTCGCCTCGGTCAGGGGACTGAGAGCGCTAAAAAAAAATCCCCACACTCGCTCTAGTGGAGTGTCGTGTTTTGATTTGATGTTTTGGTTTTGCTGTATGTTCGGAGAACTGTGCTTGTGATAAATAAAGACACATTGAAACACAACAGGTTCCATCGAGTTTCTCTTTTTATTCAGGACCGCTTTTATTTATCAAGTTAACAGGTACCCAACTGAGTTTTGTACAGTGTCCGATCTAGACACACTATGTCACCTCTGTATCTAGACCTGCACTATGCCGACCTGGCCTACCCTGTATCTGGGACCTGGCTACATTACCCAGCCGACCTGCAGCCGCTGCAGCGCAAAGCTGGCCGACCTGGCCGACCTGCATTAGCGCCTGGCTGGCCGACCTGGCTACATTACCCAGCCGACCTGGCTACATTACCCAGCCGACCTGGCTACATTACCCAGCCGACCTGGCTACATTACCATGCCAACCTGGTAATACATTACCCAGCCGACCTGGCTACATTACCCAGCCGACCTGCAGCGCCTTGTGATAAATAAAAGCTGGCCGACCTGGCTACATTACCCAGCCGACCTGCAGCGCCAAAGCTGGCCGACCTGGCTACAGCCGACCTGGGTACATTACCCAGCCGACCTGGCTACATTACCCAGCCGACCTGGCTACATTACAGCCGACCTGCACCTTGTACCCGCCAAAGCTGGCCGACCTGGCATTACCCAGCCGACCCTGCTGCGCAAAGCTGGCCGACCTGGCTACATTACCCAGCCGACCTGGCTACATTACCCAGCCGACCTGCAGCTCCAGCCGACCTGGCTACATTACCCAGCCGACCTGGCTACATTACCCAGCCGACCTGGCTACATTATCCAGCCGACCTGGCTACATTACCCAGCCGACCTGCTAGCAAAGCTGGCCGACCTGGCTACATTACCCAGCCGACCTGCAGCGCAAAGCTGGCCGACCTGGCTACATTACCCTGCCGACCTGGCTACATTATCCAGCCGACCTGGCTACATTACCCAGCCGACCTGGCTACATTACCCAATCATTCTTGTATGTACTATTAATCACGCATAATACAATAAAGTGATTTATACAATCCCAAATCTTTGGAATAAGTACTGTCAATTGGGGACTCTCGCTCTCGGTCAGGGGACTGAGAGCTAAAAAAAAATCCCCACACTCGCTCTAGTGGAGTGTCGTGTTTTGATTTGATGTTTTGGTTTTTGCTGTATGTTCGGAGAACTGTGCTTGTGATAAATAAAGACACATTGAAACACAACAGGTTCCATCGAGTTTCTCTTTTTATTCAGGACCGCTTTATTTATCAAGTTAACAGGTACCCAACTGAGTTTTGTACAGTGTCCGATCTAGACACACTATGTCACCTCTGTATCTGGGGTTGAGATACCCAGCCGACCTGCAGCGCAAAGCTGGCCGACCTGGCTACATTACCCAGCCGACCTGGCTACATTACCCAGCCGACCTGCTACATTACCCAGCCGACCTGGCTACATTACCCAGCCGACCTGCATTACCCAGCCGACCTGGCTACATTACCCAGCCGACCTGCAGCTACAAAGCTGGCCGACCTGGCTACATTACCCAGCCGACCTGGCTACATTACCCAGCCGACCTGGCTACATTATCCAGCCGACCTGGCTACATTACCCAGCCGACCTGCAGCGCAAAGCTGGCCGACCTGGCTACATTACCCAGCCGACCTGCAGCGCAAAGCTGGCCGACCTGGCTACATTACCCAGCCGACCTGGCTACATTATCCAGCCGACCTGGCTACATTACCCAGCCGACCTGGCTACATTACCCAATCATTCTTGTATGTACTATTAATCACGATAATAAAATAAAGTGATTTATACAATCCCAAATCTTTGGAATAAGTACCGTCAATTGGGGACTCTCGCCTCGGTCAGGGGACTGAGAGCTAAAAGAAAATCCCCACACTCGCTCTAGTGGAGTGTCGTGTTTTGATTTGATGTTTTGGTTTTGCTGTATGTTCGGAGAACTGTGCTTGTGATAAATAAAGACACATTGAAACACAACAGGTTCCATCGAGTTTTCTTTTTATTCAGGACCGCTTTATTTATCAAGTTAACAGGTACCCAACTGAGTTTTGTACAGTGTCCGATCTAGACACACTATGTCACCTCTGTATCTGGGGTTGAGATACCCAGCCGACCTGCAGCGCAAAGCTGGCCGACCTGGCTACATTACCCAGCCGACCTGGCTACATTACCCAGCCGACCTGCAGCGCAAAGCTGGCCGACCTGGCTACATTACCCAGCCGACCTGGCTACATTACCCAGCCGACCATCACCCAGGACCTGGCTACATTACCCAGCCGACCTGGCTACATTACCCAGCCGACCTGGGTACATTACCCAGCCGACCTGGCTACATTACCCAGCCGACCTGGCTACATTACCCAGCCGACCTGCAGCGCAAAAGCTGGCCGACCTGGCTACATTACCCAGCCGACCTGCAGCGCAAAGCTGGCCGACCTGGCTACATTACCCAGCCGACCTGGGTACATTACCCAGCCGACCTGGCTACATTACCCAGCCGACCTGGCTACATTACCCAGCCGACCTGCAGCGCAAAGCTGGCCGACCTGGCTACATTACCCAGCCGACCTGCAGCGCAAAGCTGGCCGACCTGGCTACATTACCCAGCCAACCTGGCTACATTATCCAGCCGACCTGGCTACATTACCCAGCCGACCTGGCTACATTACCCAGCCGACCTGGCTACATTACCCAATCATTCTTGTATGTACTATTAATCACGCATAATACAATAAAGTGATTTATACAATCCCAAATCTTTGGAATAAGTACTGTCAATTGGGGACTCTCGCCTCGGTCAGGGGACTGAGGCGCTTAAAAAGAAAATCCCCACACTCGCTCTAGTGGAGTGTCGTGTTTTGATTTGATGTTTTGTTTTTTTTTGCTGTATGTTCGGAGAACTGTGCTTGTGATAAATAAAGACACATTGAAACACAACAGGTTCCATCGAGTTTCTTTTTATTCAGGACCGCTTTATTTAGCAAGTTAAGAGGTACCCGACTGAGTTTTGTACAGTGTCCGATCTAGACACACTATGTCACCTCTGTATCTGGGGTTGAGCTACCCAGCCGACCTGCAGCGCAAAGCTGGCCAACCTGGCTACATTACCCAGCCGACCTGGCTACATTACCCAGCCGACCTGGCTACATTACCCAGCCGACCTGGCTACATTACCCAGCCGACCTGGATACATTACCCAGCCGACCTGCAGCGCAAAGCTGGCCGACCTGGCTACATTACCCAGCCGACCTGGCTACATTACCCAGCCGACCTGGCTACATTACCCAGCCGACCTGCAGCGCAAAGCTGGCCGACCTGGCTACATTACCCAGCCGACCTGCAGCGCAAAGCTGGCCGACCTGGCTACATTATCTAGCCGACCTGGCTACATTACCCAGCTGACCTGGCTACATTACCCAGCCGACCTGGCTACATTACCCAATCATTTTTGTATGTACTATTAATCACGCATAATACAATAAAGTGATTTATACAATCCCAAATCTTTGGAATAAGTACTGTCAATTGGGGACTCGGCCTCGGTCAGGGGACAGAGAGCTTAAAAAGAAAATCCCCACACTCGCTCTAGTGGAGTGTCGTGTTTTGATTTGATGTTTTGGTTTTTGCTGTATGTTCGGAGAACTGTGCTTGTGATAAATAAAGACACATTGAAACACAACAGGTTCCATCGAGTTTCTCTTTTTTATTCAGGACCGCTTTATTTATCAAGTTAACAGGTACCCAACTGAGTTTTGTACAGTGTCCGATCTAGACACACTATGTCACCTCTGTATCTGGGGTTGAGATACCCAGCCGACCTGCAGCGCAAAGCTGGCCGACCTGGCTACATTACCCAGCCGACCTGGCTACATTACCCAGCCGACCTGCAGCGCAAAGCTGGCCGACCTGGCTACATTACCCAGCCGACCTGGCTACATTACCCAGCCGACCTGGCTACATTACCCAGCCGACCTGGGTACATTACCCAGCCGACCTGGCTACATTACCCAGCCGACCTGGCTACATTACCCAGCCGACCTGCAGCGCAAAGCTGGCCGACCTGGCTACATTACCCAGCCGACCTGCAGCGCAAAGCTGGCCGACCTGGCTACATTACCCAGCCGACCTGGCTACATTACCCT
The DNA here is from genome assembly GCF_013358895.1 of Oreochromis aureus. Classification (NCBI taxonomy): domain Eukaryota; kingdom Metazoa; phylum Chordata; class Actinopteri; order Cichliformes; family Cichlidae; genus Oreochromis; species Oreochromis aureus. Next base: position 41,105,805 of record NC_052944.1, read on the forward strand.
GCCGACCTGGGTACATTACCCAGCCGACCTGGCTACATTACCCAGCCGACCTGGCTACATTACCCAGCCGACCTGCAGCGCAAAGCTGGCCGACCTGGCTACATTACCCAGCCGACCTGCAGCGCAAAGCTGGCCGACCTGGCTACATTACCCAGCCAACCTGGCTACATTACCCAGCCGACCTGGCTACATTACCCAGCCGACCTGCAGCGCAAAGCTGGCCGACCTGGCTACATTACCCAGCCGACCTGGCTACATTACCCAGCCGACCTGGCTACATTACCCAATCATTCTTGTATGTATTATTGATCACGGATAATACAATAAAGTGATTTATACAATCCCAAATCTTTGGAATAAGTACTGTCAATTGGGGACTCTCGCTCTCGGTCAGGGGACTGAGAGCGCAAAAAAGAAAATCCCCACACTCGTTCTAGTGGAGTGTCATGGTTGATTTGATGATTTGGTTGTTGCTGTATGTTCGGTGTACTGTGCTTGTGATAAATAAAGACACATTGAAACAGAACAGGTTCCATCGAGTGTTTCTTTCTTTTTTTATTCAGGACATACACAATCATCATGTCACGTACAGGGTGTTGTTGCAATATCCCACTATGCTTATGTTGCTGCAATCCGTGGCATTGTGGCCGTTACGAGTGTTCGTTGTCAATAGCCGCTCGAGTCGGAATATTCGAGCCTTCGGCGTGTTTCGTTCCAGAGCGTTTCGTTCCAGATGGCGAAACCGTACATTTTAGCCGGTGTAGCGCTCAAGGTGCATACTTCCATGTAGTCTGACACATCATCGTTGTCGGAGGGCACGCCGTCGACTTTCACATACTTGAGTCTGAATGCCGATTGCGACGTTGCTTTGCTCGAAGAAGCGGTGGGGGAATCGTTACACTCGTTTGTTCTCCTGGCCGCTTCCATGACAGCGTACGCCAACATGTTGAAATATCCGGTCTCCATTTCTTTGGTAGCGGAGTGGCTTTGCTTGTGTACAACTCCCACACATTGTTTCTTCAGGTTACACACCAAAGTTATGTCTGGAGCAAAATAAACATTGTCACAGCTCAGGTCAGGTTGCAAAAGCAGTAGATTTTCATCGTCCTGATGGAATTCGTTCGGCGTAATCCCACCGGCCGTCCACACCTCCCTAAGAAGCGAAGCCATGAGTTTCACCCTCAGGTACGGCTTCACGTTACCGCAAAGTTTCAGGGTCACACTGGCACACGATTCTAATCTTGCAGTGAACTCGGACCACATCGCGGCGGTTTTGAGGAAAATACCCTTCAGACGACCGAAGGACATGGGAATGTGAGCCAATGCCATCATCGCGCGGACGAGTTGCTTCAACAACCGAGACTTTGTGTACGGGCGAACAAAATTCGCATCGACAATCTTACGGGCGGCGGGCATTTTCTCATTCTCTGTTCCAAAGTAGAACGTGCGACACAACGTGTACATCTCCTTCATCTGACACGTCTCGCGGGTAAGCCACTCTACCGTGTGGCGCTCAGCTCGCCGGAAAACATTCGCACACATACGCACGGCACGCCATTGAGTCGCTATCCGGAAATTTGTCAGGGTGTACCAACGCTATTGCAGCTTTACAGGCGTCTCTGAAGTCGCCCCATACCCCGGCCGTTGTTAGCATGTCGCGAGCGGCGTTGTCAAACTCATTCGTAGAAGCTAACAAACGTGGATAGCAGGCAGCTAACGCCAACGTGGTCCTCGCTCGATTCCACACAGTGCTGGCGCAGGGGTCGCCTGCGTAGAGTACCGGTAGATTAAGCGCTAGAGCGGGCGCATTCTTCTGTGTACAACGTTTGTGGATCGGTGGAGAGTAAAGTTTCCATGGTTTGATCACACGTGTAGGTTCCAGGTGATTCGCAAAGAATTAATAATGATAGCGTACAACGTAACTGCTTATATAGATCCAAGAGGTGGTGCGCACACATACACACAAGCAAGCGCAATCAGATTATACGCAGTCTGGACTTGATTTACAGCGACCGTCTCATGGGCGACGATGGACGAGTAGATGAGGGGACTGTGGTACACCTAAATGTAATAAACTCAATACTTCTTGGACACGAGTGTGCTTATTCACATCGCTCTCTCTCTCTCTCTCTCAAGCGTGAAGAAAATGAAGTGTGTTAAGATGCAACAGTTCTACCATGAGTACAATCCTACGATACGCACAGCCCAAAGTGTGCAGGTCCTCTCGTCAGTAAAGATAAACTGTTGCTCCAGGCTGCCCAGTGTACTGCCCAGATTCGGGTGAGACACCCTCGGTAATCGCATCTTGGCGCGAGGGGTTATTCTGCTGTATTCCTCAACGGCTCTGTGGTAATCGGCCTCCTGACAAGGACTCAGGCTCAACTCCCCGTGTTGAACTCTGAACGCCACGAGCGGATTGAGTATCCCGGTGATGGAGACGAGCCGGTCGTGCTGCTGTTGGTTCGCTTGAGCACGTGTGAACTTACACACGGGCTTCTGGGACGGGTTCTGTTTAAGCACGACGGGCGGATTGAACGCACATATGCCGTATATGTTCATGAAGTCGTAAGAGGCAGAGGGTGTGCTCTCACGTTCTACATATTCTCTCACCAACGTTCGCATGTCCCCAGCGCCTAGTCCTTAGTTCATAATACACACGCCTGTATTCCACGCCGAGAGCGGTGCTCCCGCCGCTTGGCCTGTACGCTCGAGGGCAGAGTTTCGACCCTAGGTCGCTTGGCCTCGTGTTCGGTCGGTCGCTCGAGCTCCACGTAATCGGACAATTTGCCGTAGCAAGCTTTAATGGCCGTAGCGATTTAAAAACTGCTCGGGCGCACCTTTCTCGGATCCGGTCGACTTCGCCCGCGGGACACGTGAGCATTCTGAAACACGACAGCTTTCTGAGATACTTGGTAGACGAGCTGGAACGCATGATCGAGCGAGAAATTCGCCTGTACGATTTAAGCCTTAATAGAATGTCTGGTGAAGCACAGGAATTGACAAACGGTCCATACGTGTGGTCGCCTGTAGCCCGATCGCTCCTTCCTTTCCAAGAAGCTAGACACGGGCACTTTCCGCCCCTAGTGCCAAAGGGCCCGTGTGTTGTGAAGTACATCGACAAGTTGCTGCCGCTTTACTGTAGGCTGTGTTTCGCGGGTCGACTGTCACGATTGAGCCGGGCTCTGCGGCTCGAGCGCTATTATCGCGCCTGCAACGCGTGGCCAGTTGCCAACCGAACCCCACGTTGGCGCACGAACTCAGAGTGGTGGAATATTTGATCGACAACCTTCGGCTTCCGCCGAGAATGGGGAGATGTAGCTAGGTCGCCCGACGCTTCGGTAGACACAAAGGTAGCGGTGGAATTACTTTGGTCTCATTTGGTCTTGGTATACTCGGGAAACGGCGGCTTTTTGCTGTACAACGTCGAACGATTCTTCACCACACCGCAAAACTCTTTTCGCCCTGTGCCCCGCTGAACTGCGCGCCGCCTATTCGCACACGGGCGACACGACCCCATCTCCAAGCGCCATGACCGATACCGCAGAGAACACGATCGCAATGGACAACAAGTCCGTGTCACCGGCAGACCGAGCACCATCGTAAGCGCAGCAGACAACACACGCTAACAACAGCTTATTCGAATCCCGGCTATCGCGACTCTGCTGGCTCGGGGCCCTGTGGCTTTTTGGACTTCGAGTGCAACGAGGCCTTTTGCCGCTGGCTTCGCCAAACCTGAGCCGTACAGAGCCCAGTCCGAACGCTTCTGGCGGCGACTCTCGAGGAACACTGTGAATGGCAAAACGCCTGTGCCGGCGGTAGCGCCTAAACGAATGCGCCAATGTCACTCTGAGAACAACGGGAGCTGCGTAGTACAATTGGCAAACGGGTACTTTGCACGTGTTACACGTCAACACCGTGGGCAATCAAAAGTTCAACGCGACGGTGTTCTCCGAGAGGCATAGACGACACGGCCAATTGCAGTCTAACACCACGAAGACCAGGAGGCTCAGCAGGTTGCGCTTTGTCTCGGACAAGAAGAGATTGTCTTCTCAACACGGGTACAAAACACCAGGATAGAGTTTTTCGTCGAATCCGAGTCAAGCGCCAACTATACGCCTAACGCAGTATCTGCTCCAGTCCTATTTCCGAGGTATGCTGATACCGTTTCGCTGATGCTAGGAACGCATGCCACGCCGACCAAACCCTTCACGGTCAGCAACAAGAACCTGACTTGTTACATATACGGCGTAGCCAACCCGGGCCACGGTGGTGATACGCATGAAAAACGCAAAGACCCATTTCCACACGCCTTTTCTTCTTCTCTTCCGTCAACGTGGCGGCGAGAAAACCAGACATCAGCTGTTTTCTCCATGTCTATCAATTCGCAGAAAGTCAAAGATGTGACTGAGGAACTGCCCCACGCGCTGGACACAGTGGCCAAACTGCTCGAGATACACGTGCTTCTCAACAGGCTGTGCTGCGAGCTAACCCAAGAGCGGCGCGGAATGCTGACCGCTAAAGAGAAACTCTGTTTGGTGTACCTCACGGAATTGCATTTCGTCGACGTGACGGACCGCAGCCACCCGAGACACTGGAGCGAGTACAGGGCCTCGGTCAAGGGCGCCTTCGTCAAGCACCATCGGAGTAAACTGTCCTCTTTCCAGGACAAGGTCCTGACCAATTATCACTTAAAAAACCCAGAATTCATCCACATTGTACCCTGGCTACTCGACAACCCTAGTCCACTGCACGCCAAGCTGTTAACGTCGCACGAAGCCTACCTCAGGCTCGAAGGCAAAGTCACAGCGAGAGTGGAATTGATCGCCACGGTCGCTGTCGGTATCGAACGAAACCCCGGCAGACGCGCGCCCGAGGGATTCCCGTCTCTGCAGGACGTGGACTTCCGTGAGTTGGGCTACACGTCGCAAACTTTGATCAGGGCGATAAGAAACGCTAGACTGTCGAAAGTGACACGACCCTACAACGAAACGGACCTGTGAAGAGCCATCTTACGGTTGCTAGCCCGCAAGGTTTACTGTGTGTATATAGGCTACGCTAACATTGAACATCGCTTCCCATGGCCGAACAATGCAACTCGACAAACTCCCCGCAGTGCTGACGCTGTGCTAAAAGTGTGGGGCATGATCAATCGACACTTTGAAGCGGCACTGGTTTCGGCTGGCAGATCGGACGCTGTGACTAGAGCGAAGACCGAGATAAAATCGCAAGTAGCCGAATTGCGAGACGTTGTCGAGAACTGTGTCAAACACCTGACCGCGATAGAAGACTACATACACGAACTTCAGAGACAGGAAGGTCGCGACGCACAAGACCAACTGGGGTCTGCGTCTCAATGCGACGCGCTTACGGGGGACTGGCATTTTCTGTACTTGTCGACGGGAATGTGTTTGGTTATCTGAAGATGATACCGAGAGCGCTATGGGCAAGACGAGGCCCCGGACCCTGACACCGGTTCCCGCCGAGCGGTCCGCGCTCACCATTCCCCAGACGTATTGGACGAGGCGGGGCTGTCGACGAGGAGCCACACGCTGGGTGTGCGTTGCTGTGCCCTTGCTGTCAGGTGTCTTTTGACATTACCGTGTTTTGGAAGCACGCGCTTTTTGAAATTGCATCCAGGGGGAATAGCGTTACGGCGTGGCAAATGGTGGATCGCGACAATAAACCCAGATGGGTCGTGGATCACGCTCGGGTTGGAGGGACCCTATTTACAGACCCAGAGATGCGAGAGGCATGTGAGATCGGACAAAGCCTCGGCGAAGTTAAACCTTCCGCACTTTCTATCGGATCAAGACTTCTCGTCCGCTGCTGGACGCCACGCTCCAATACTTGGTGAAAGAATTGACGCCCTGAACATGCTGTCCCACACCTACAACTGGCCCGAGGCACCGCCGGATAACCCCATCCGAGTCGCCGACGAGCCGACGATACACAAACGGATAGATTCCTCGAGGCGATGGAGGACGACGTGGTCACCTTGGACTATTTGATAAGAGTGACGCCGATAAACGGAGAATATGCCTTCGCTCAATACAAGCCCACCGAGAAACACAAACGCTGCATGGGACCAAAATCTCCCCGCTCATCAGATAAACATGTTCATCCAAACCTTACGCGATAATGGCGTGTCGCTGGAAACCGCTATATGCACGATCGCGGAATCTAACCAGCAAACCTTATGGCTACGGATTCCTCTATCAGAGCTAAAGGAACTTAGCCTAGAACCTCTGTGGATGATAAGAGTGGTAGTTCAGCTATTTGGCAAACAGCAATGCATCGCCATCGCGATTGATGACAGAGTGCTGGCGAACACAACGCTGGATCCCGACACTGCGCTACTGGTTGACTGCGCGCGGGGAGCAAACGGCGCAAACCCATCGCGACGACGAACCTTCCCAGCGACAGCAGACGCCCAAAGGCTCGCCGCTGCTCCAACTGAAACCCTCAAGCTTAAAGCGCATTCTCGCTTCACAAGACACGGACAGTGGCGCTGTCTGCAAAAAGCCCAAACCCTTTGCCGTGACACACCGATACATGGAAAGAAGCAACACAGACGACATGGTGTTACGCCAAAGTTTAATGTGAAAAACAGAAATGTACACAGATACAAAACACGAATACGACAAGCGATTGACGATCTGAGGTCTCGCCGCCTCCAGCGACATGGCACGACCGAGAGACGCCGCCTCGGCCGCTGACACAGCGGACGATCCTGCGTGCGATGTGAACCAACTCGACGAGCAGTGCGAGGTACGCATCACTCAGGACGAGCCGTCTCGTGGAAGTTGCCCTTCCGTTCACCGGATCGATCTCGGTGTAGATGTTTCCCGAGATCCCTCTCTTGTCTCGCCTGTCCCCCGCGATGATCCCGTGGACGAGCGAACCCAGCTGTCATCGCATCCGTCTCAGGGGATGCAGCGTAGGTGCCTGGTGATGTAAACAAGTCCTGGTTCTCGAGTGGGCTAACGTGATGTTCGCATCTCACATCGGAAGGCCTCAGTCCCAGTTTGTTGGCTAACAATAGCCCATACGCTACGGGATGGAGCGAGTCCCGCGTGAGCATAACGTCGTTCACCGTGAGCGAAGAGTCGGGTTTTCGCCCGGACAAGCTGTCCGCAAACACTAAGCCGGACGTGTTCAAAAGTGTCACCAGCATCGAGTGGAAAGTGTGAACCGGAGACCCGGACTCCAACTCCCGAACAGTGTCTCTGTTATTGTACTGTATCGTGTTATGTCTTCTGCTGAACTGACTGAAGCCGGATAGTGCGCTCCGCCAGAAATTTGTCCACATACTCAACGTCTCCTCCAAGTGAGCGACGCCACCGCGGACAGGTAGCTGCACACCAGTTTGACGTCCGATCCTAGCTCGCGTGACGGGTCCGTGTTCCTCCTGCCCATCGGGCGCCATGCTCGAGTTTTCTCGCCATGAGATCGCCATTTGCAGCAACTTGCTATTTTTACACACTTTTTTCAACTCTTCCACCGCCACGCGGGGACGCCGTGTCACTTCTTCCAAAAACTTTCTCACAACCAGAATCTCTTGTCCTTCGGAGATCATGGTCGCCATCATCTTGCTCAAGCTATGCGACACGCTGGCCAACTTGTGTTCCGAGACCGCATCACCGACCGGATCGCAGTAAGAAGTCGGGCAACTCGGACGCCGGTAACCCGAACATGTCCGTGCTGTTGTTGGCGGTCATGAACCGAGACAAGTTGTCCAGGAGCGGTCTCCCCGATGCGTTTCCGTTGACGGAAATGCCAGTCGACAGCGTCTGGTCTGCTCTACCTGAGAGAATGGCATCTGCCAAGTGTGTCAACGAAGACCGATCCGCTCCCCCGCTGGTATAAACCTGTCGGCCCGACGCCTTTGTTAACCCGGCTATGATGTTACGGAAAAGAGTGGCCCAACATTTGACCGCCTCGTGTACCCTTTTGGCTAGCGTGGAACCGCCCCGCCCGGCCGCCCAAGAGCTTTTCCCACATTGGTATGTGCCGATACAAAATGCCGCTCTACAGCAGCTGTGACGAGGCCGGTCTCAAGCGCCGAAGAAAGCCACGCACGACGACGCCTTGCATTCAGGAACGACGGGACATCTACCGTGTTCGAACGTCTTCATTACACCCCACAGCCCGACGGTGGCCATCTTAAGCTCTGTTTCCTTTATGAGATTGTGTCTCAACCCAGCGCCGCAATCTATCCAATCTCCCACGATTTTACACACCACCGACACTTGGGGCTGTGGAACGCATTGCTCATTAGCAGCTCAAGGGCGGCGGTCAGTTTGTCGAGCGGCACGTAACACGGAAGGTAGAGCTCGCTCGCGCGCACGTAGCTCTTGGACCGATTCTGCCACGGCCTCGCTGGGACTCAGCGTGTCGCACACGCTGGTGAAAAGGGACCTTTGCAATGCCGCTTGTCCAGTCGCGGAACACAGGAACAGTGCCGGTCAGACTGCCGACGCCTGTTGAGCATCCTCGGATCCGAGGACACCAAAGCATTCAGACTCGCTCTGCTCGACAGTCCCACGCCTATCTTCCTTATCCTTTGCCATGGGACAAAATGCACGGCACGAACCCCGCCAATACAGTCCAACGGATCATATTGCGCAACGTATTCTTGATGTGCTCGCACACGCGATTCGAGGAGTAGTAGTTCACCAAGTACCGAACTAAGCACGTGGCACTCTCGTTGTTGCTCCCCAACACGTTGTACAACAACAACTCTATGGACAGATTTGGATTGAACGTGTTGACAATCTCTTCCACCGCCACGGCCAGCTGAGGATCCTCGCCACGTAAATCCAAGACTCTACATCGTGGTGAATCGGTATCAACCCGTAATCTCTATAGTCGACGAGGCGGGACGCATCTCGTTTACACTGCTGCTCATTCCTTCTGAACCTGTGAAGATCGTGCGAACACGGCCTGTCTCTCAACGCCACCTCCGCTAACTGTTTCTCCACCAGCGCACGTTCCGACGCCATGACCACAGCTGGAACCCCTCTAATCTTTACCAGTGTATAGTCCGTTAACAATTCTATCCTCAAATACTTATTATCGCTACTTTTTAATGTGAGCAGTGACCATCGCTCACTGTGGGGTCGGGATGGTGTGGATGTTATTCAGAGCGCTTTGCTGCCTGTGTCAAAACAGGGACACTGTGCGTGGTTACATGGGTGGCAGCGAGTATTATCAGGAATTCGAGGACAGCGAAGATGATGACGAGGACGACGAGGACGACGACTCAAGTAACCAGAAGGAATTTAGGCGGAGAGCGTTGAAGTTGTCTAGACTGAAGCGAGACGCGATAGAGGCCACCGCAGATGCGGTCGCTATGACAAACTGCTGAAGCGACACGGGGTGATTCGAGTTTACTAATGTACTACGATGAGTGCTCGCACGAAATGTCCAAGGCTCTACAGCGACTTCCCGCTGGACCGCCGCGAGGACGCAGATCATAGCGATCGGTCGCTCTTCCGCGCGACATCTAGAGCTGAGTGTAGTATTGTACCACAGAGGATCTACGAAAGAAACAAGCAATCATGAACATCGTAGTGATGGACCCGGCAGCTACAAGCTGAAACCGTGGAAGCTGTGGCCAGATTGATCGGAGCCCCGGTTTCTCAGAAACCCAAATAGTGAGTTTGCCGAATACATTGTCGACAAAGTGATCAGATCCTCTGCTGCCAACACGACCGTGGTTACGGACGTAACGCTGCTGATGTCCCAAGCTCACATGGGAGTGACTCTGTTTCGACAACAGCGAGAAACGAGCCGCTTTGCTGTGGGGGTTTGTTTACAAAATGTTAATCCCGACGACAAGGTGCCCACGGGCACGAAATTCTTCAGAAAATACAGAATCACGGACCAGCGAGAAGCTCAGCATGGCACGCGACGACACAATAACCAACGGAGTACAGACTACCGCACAGCGAGGAATTCAGGCCCACGCCCAAAGTTGTGACCATGCAATTGGCAGTCTGCTGAGCGTGACGGTGCCGCCGGTCGCCGCCGACCTCATCACGAGAGAGCTAGAGATGGCCAGCACGGCCTGGGAACTGACGCAGAACGCGGCGTAAGTCTTGCAATACTGCGAGGCTCAGCCCACGCTAATCGACAGAATCGCCCGCAGACCAAAACGGCGGCCGCGCCGAACGGCTCGACTCACGTGTTGACCATGGCCGAGCTCACGGTGGCATGGTGAACATACAGCCCGACACGTTCGTTTGCGCCTGGAAAACGCCAGGAGAGTTTTAGATAGCGAAAGCCCAGAGGTTGTGATTATGGGCGAGAGCTTATTTAGAATAGTGTCCCAGCAGCACTCGGGCTCCTTGAGGTCTCACATAATCACGGAGGACACCGCCCTCTCGCCGGAGTTCGCGGTGTACACCATGGACAACGAAACGGTCAACGCCCGGACGGTCACCAATTTGTAATGAAAGAAGCAGCAAAGCACAGCTGTCTGGGAACAGGCCTGCCTTTTGTGGAAGGGTCTCTGTCTCAAGAGTCCAGCAAGGTGAATTACATAATGGCAGGCGGCGGACCGACCGACAAGATACCCATCGTACACGTAGACGGCGGGCAAATGGAACACGGCGTGAGCAGGAACACGTCCACCGAGCACAAAGCCTTCTCCAATTCAGAGGGTTTCAAGTGGGAGTATTTCACGGTGGGTGCACCGCCCCCGCCGTCGCAAGCAATTGAATCCCTACACTCTGCTCCACACCAAAGACACAGACGAGCTCAACTTCAAACACGTGGCGCAGAGGTCGCCGTCGTCCACCTTTCTGCACAGATACGACGGCGCGGTGGTAGAAGTCTTGCTTCGTCGTCTTCACGCCACAGGGAACCCCAAGGAACTGTTCACCGCCGAGCGAAGGAGACACCTGCAAACCGAGGTGGATTCCCTGATGACCGACGGAGAACGCACACGGATCACCAGAGCGACGATGATCGCGTTGGCGAAGACCAGAGACTGGTACACGAAGACCAACAACCCAGCATGTCTCTTGGAGTTCGACGTGCGACATATGGTGATACCGCAAGACGACCGGTGGCTCGTGAGACCTAGATTCGCGCTGTTCAACTCCTCGGCATGAACTCCATCGACAAACTAAATAGCCCAAATCGGAAGCGAGTTATCGCGTGTGTTTTGGCAAAACCACGCAAGCGCAAAGCGTAACTCGGCTTGGAGTTTATCGACCACGCGCTACTACACAGCCCTGGCATCCACGGCATGTTGACAGTCAGAAACGAGGCGTTCGCGAACACCTTCACGCTGACTACGCTGATGAACGACGCAGAGTGGCCGACATCTAGAAACTACTGGTGTCTGTTAACCGATCCCATCTGCACGATAGCGCTACACAGAGCGCTTTTGGCTAAAGAAGGGCGCTCTGCATTGACACCTCAGGAGCGTACGATCTTGGTACAATTAGAGGATCTCATAAACGGCGTGTTGTTCCTGTTTCATGCAATCGTTGGCAAAAGAACAAACTCGGTGCTCCCCTACATGGTCGCTGCTCAACTTTGCAACCGGATACGGCCAATCATGTTACCCGACGGCTTTCACCGCCAACGAGATCGACTACTGCAACATCATGTACTGGGTAGTGTTGCCTGCTATGGGAGCTAGGGTGTATAGGAGGGCTACAGAGTCACGGGATAACGATCGCGATGTCCGACATACCGCCATAGTGCAGGACGGAGACCTTGTCAAGCTAGAGAGCGACTTGAATCTGAACAGCAGCGAGATGCCCACGGTCCCCAGATTACCGGGCGTGTTTCCTTTCAAAGACGACACCGGGCGAAGGCTACGATGATGTGACAGACGCTCTCGCCCCACTACAGGGTTCTCGGAGATTAGCGACGTGAGCTTTCACCCCACGCCGCCGTCACGCACATGTGGGCTGTCAGGATACAAAACTCACCGCGCCACCAACTACCTTGCTAAATTCCTCTTGGGAGTACACTATAGCACTCTGTTGACCAGCCAGGTCATACAAGACCACTATGACACCAAGTATTATTCGGGTTGTCGATCTCGATGTTCCGAGGTCTGCGATTCACCGTTGCGGATATCGCTTCATGCCCCAGAAGTCCATGCTGTACACCTTGGGCACAGGGGTGATATGCAAACCTACCAGCCATAACACTCATCAAGTGCTAACCGTGAACCAGTACTGCGAATCGACGATCATCCCAGATACGATGGACTCCCCGGGTTGCACATGTCTCAACATGTACATGAAAGACTTGGCGAGGAGGAGACGCTCACATCGACACACAAAGTCCGCTCGACGTGGTGGTGGCGGACGCGCTTAACGGCTTCTGTCCCGAATCCGACACCTCCTGCGGCGACCGCAGACCTTACATCTTCACGACCGGTCGTTCTGAGAGACTGAGCTCTTCGCTGACGCGTGACCCGAGGATGCGGACGGAAGGCTACAGTTGCATGCCCACCTTGCTTCGCCTTTCACTTCGGTGCTCGCCAGAAACCCAAAACGCATTCTCGGAGCAGAGGTGGCGAGGAGAGCAACCTCAGACTTTTCTGTAAAACCCAGCACATCAGAGACTTAGACAAAGGCGTATTGACGCCGTGCACCCACCCTTCAAAGACACGGTCGAGAGAGCCAGCGGAAACAAACGGATTACGGACATCATGCACAAGGAATTGGGGTTGCTTTCTGTGGTACTTATGGCGTGGGCCTCACCGGATAAGAAACTCAAGTGTCTCAGCGACGACACGACGAGCAATCTGGTCGATCGCCTGGCTCCTAGAATCAGAGGCACGGGCTGTTTGCCAACAGCCCAGTTCACAGCGCTGCACCAGATCATCACCCTATCTTCAATCGCATATTTGAGAGCACGCGATACGCGCAGCAGCATTACAGTGCTAGCCCGCCGTCCGAGGTAAACGAACAATGGTATTGCGCTGGGCTCGCAATGCCTCGCTGGCGAACCGGAGTGTCAGATAGGCTGACCGAGGCAGTGTGCTGTTTGACGGATGCACTGCTCTCTTGTGGAGTGAATTTTTTCACTTCGTTATACATGCATCCGATGGAACAAGAAAACACGCTCGTGCTCATGAGAAAGAAAGAGGAGGCGCACCTGGACGTGGCGATACACACGGTGTCGCGAGACATATCGAGCTTAGACGCCAACATCGTTCTGGTCAAAGACAGCACCGCGGGCGGCTCGTCGCGGATCACACGGAGGAGTATCAGAACCTCAAGAAAGAGTTGGACTCGGCCGAGCTGGAAAGACAGCGCCTCGCGCTTATTTACTCAGAGCTCTAAGAGGAAGACTCGATGTGCGACGACTGATTCCTGCGGTTAAAACATTGTCGGATAACGTGGACTGCAACTCGATGCTCGAATACATAAACAAGCAAGTGCTCACTCTGGCCATACAAAGGGACTTGATGACGCTTAGGAGCCTGTGACCAAAGTCACGGTAGAAGAAGCGTGCAACGACACGGAAGACTGCCTGAACCGAATTATCCTGTGCACATAGTGTAGATTGCCTTGCTTTCGTTGGATGGGTGTCATATGTTATGTAGACTGAACCCACATTGTTTCTGTTGATCTGTGTGAAATGTACAAAATAAACACAATGATAGAATGATGCAAAATGTCTTTATTGTGTCGTTACATACAGCATTTTAACACATGGGTACAAGCAGTCGCAAAACACATTAGTTGTCGAATGATGATTTGTACAAATGTCACATTTACACGCTAGACCAGATTTACCCGGTCATCGGTTGAGATGCAACACGGCAGTTGCAGGGCACTTTGACCATTGCATCTCAGTCGGAGACATGCCCTTGCGCCCTTTGTACCTCAGAAGTTTCATCCATCCAGGAGATCCATCGTCTTAGATTATACACAAACGACATAGGCTCTTCTTTCACCTGGCACGTATACATCTCTGCACGCGACTCGCCTTGGCAGTCCGTTAATCTGTACATAGATCGCACTGGGTACACACGACTCATTTCAAAGTGCATGTTCACCGGCAGCATCGATAGGATGTCTACTGTCTCAGCCTCCTGCGATCCAGTATGATATCCTTGCAAAATCCAACCCACGTGTCAGGTGATGTTCAGTAGTAATTCTCGATAACTGGTATCGGTGACATCGCGAGTGCAACGCGCTAGTCTCTGCGTAATAGTCGGCATGACACGTTCTTGAAAGTACGCACCTCTGTCTCTGACAGTCCACAGTCCACGGAGTGTAGAGCAAACGCAACTCCTACCATCCACGCCGGCCGCTGCTGAGATCCGTAGCACGGTATCCATCCTACATGCTCCCTAGATATATTTTGGGTATGATCCTCATGAGTTACGAGTATGTGGGTTAACACTCTCTCGTGATAGAAATGAAGCAGTAGAGTCTGACCCATAATTCTAATCAACCAAGGCTGCATCTTTGCAGATTCCCTTATGGTGCCTGGTTCGTCGCAGACGAGAGTGACCGAAAATGTCTTTACCCACAACACACGTTGACACCGAATAGTGAAGCCCAAAAGATGTGGCGCTGGCTGGTGCTGTCAACATAAACCTCAGAGCTTCGCATATCATCTCAAAGTTGATGTTGCAAAAGACATTGGTCAGAGAACTCCAAAGTTGGAAGTCTTCCATTGTACTATGTTGGGTGGTGTGGCAGTGTGAACTAAAGTCACGGCACACTTTACTTAAAACCCCATCGGTTGCACCTAGAGTGTAAACCCAGTCCTCTCCCTCCGTATTCATCGCAGTAGAGCAATACAGAATGTCAAAGTCTCGACGATGCTTTTCTTTCACCTCCCACAGAGGGCAACGTGGTACATGTACCACAGCCGCTGGCTCTAACTCACCAGCTCACTGTAGAAATCACCAACAACACTCTGGTTACACCACGAGCCGAAAGATCAAACTGTGCCCAGGTCTTTATTTATATTGACCGAAAGTAAAACAGCTATAGAGCTCATGCACTAACAGGGGGTCGGTTTTGGGTTTGTCTTTCACAAGACAAAGGATTACATACACCACATAGTCCAGTTCTTTGCTTTTTATTACATGTATATATATATATATATATATATATATATATATATATATATATATATATATATATATATGAAGAGGTCAGCTAGGAAAGCTGCAACCACCAAGTACCTGCAGCGGGTCAAGCAAGTCCTGAGGAGTCAGCTGAACGGTAAGAACAAGATCCGGGCCATCAACACCCACGCCCCTGCCCGTGATCAGGTACCCTGCTGGGGTAATAGGCTGGCCAAGGAGGAGATAGAAGCCACTGACATAAAGACAAGAAAGCTCCTTACCATGCATGGAGGGTTTCACCCCAAGTCCAGCACCCTGAGGCTGTACGCTAAGCGGAAGGAAGGGGGCTGGGGACTGGTGAGTGTCAGCACCACAGTCCAGGATGAGACAAGAAACATCCACGAATACATCACGAAGACGGCCCCAACTGACAGCGTGATCAGTGAATACCTCAGGCAGCAGAAACCCAAGAAAGAGGAGGAAGGCGAGGAACCATCATGGAAGGACAGGCCCTGCACGGTATGTACCACCGGCAGATAGAGGAGGTGGCTGATATCCAGAAATCCTACCAGTGGCTGGACAAAGCTGGACTGAAAGACAGCACAGAGGCACTAATCATGGCAGCACAAGAACAAGCTCTGAGTACAAGATCCATAGAGGCTGGGGTCTATCACACCAGGCAAGACCCCAGGTGCAGGCTGTGTAAAGATGCCCCAGAGACAATCCAGCACATAACAGCAGGGTGCAAGATGCTAGCAGGCAAGGCATACATGGAACGCCATAACCAAGTGGCCGGCATAGTGTACAGGAACATCTGTGCCGAGTATAACCTGGAAGTCCCGAGGTCAAATGGGAGATGCCCCCAAGGGTGATGGAGAATGACCGAGCTAAGATCCTGTGGGACTTCCAGATGCAGACGGACAAATGGTGGTGGCTAACCAACCGGACATAGTGGTGGTAGACAAACAGAAGAAGACGGCTGTAGTGATAGATGTAGCGGTTCAATGACAGCAATATCAGGAAGAAGGAACACGAGAAGCTGGAGAAATACCAAGGGCTCAGAGAAGAGCTCGAGAGGATGTGGAGGGTGAAGGTAACGGTGGTCCCCGTGGTAATCGGAGCACTAGGTGCGGTGACTCCCAAGCTAGGCGAGTGGCTCCAGCAGATCCCGGGAACAACATCGGAGATCTCTGTCCAGAAGAGCGCAGTCCTGGGAACAGCTAAGATATTGCAAGAGGACCCTCAAGCTCCCAGGCCTCTGGTAGAGGACCCGAGCTTGAAGGATAAACCACCCGCAGGGGCGCATGGGTGTTTTTTTATATACACAAACCAATGTACAATACACAGGGATAACACTGACAATTGCATTACAATTACAATACCCCTAAGTAAAACAGTGAGTTTGCGTCGCCTTGAAACAGACAACACTTTCATAGCAGCTTAGGTTCGATGAAAGCGAGGTTTTACGCCAACCGCCGCAAGCCTCCTCCTCCTCCTCCTCCTCCACAAAACATCGATAGGCTATCCCAGCAGAAAGGCCGGTACACCATGCCATGAGTACAGCAACACAAGTCCACAGTGCGGCATCGCTGGCAAAACCCGAAAGCCATCCTCCGAATGTGACCCCGCTAGCGGTTATCTCATCGTAGCGTTTATCGAACGCCGCCTATGTTTCTGCTTATGTTGTCGAGTTCATCGTGGAGACCAACGAGTTTTATGCTTGTGTTTATATTTCTGGCATCTCCAATGCGGCCCTCCTGTCACGTTGTCCTCTAACAGATCCGCAAAGGACACCGGCCTGCGATATATGTGTCCGGAAAAGGGCTTCAGGGGCGGCGATTCTATTTCCACGGTCGCAACACCTTCCATCCAAGTGACTTCGTTTCTTCCGATAGCATATGCCTTTGTGACACGGCGCGCACACGGTCTTACACTCCTTGGGATTTTCCAGGCATCTTCGGCACGTGTGATGAGGGCTCGGGCGCACGGCAGTACCTTCCGTGACATTCTGAAGGCTCGTAGTATTTGCTGTTTATCAGCCACACCTTGTAATCGGGCCAACAGGGATGCCGCCGGTGCTCATTTTGGGCATGGGTATAACACCCTGATTGTGGTTTTTCCACCGTGTTGGGTAAAGAATGCACTATGAACAGCTTCCTGTCTTTGTACAGAGCGGTGGCGACCGCTGGGAATTCAGATAATCCGGGTGCTCCTGTATCACAGACATACCGCCGGGCAACCGCCGGATCGCCGATGTGATTTGCCTGAGGCAGTTCTCGATCCCCTGGCCATGAACCTCACCTTCATGGCAGCCTGCATCATTTGATGCGTGACGCCTGCATCTGAGCGCACTCACATCTGATAGCTAATGGTGACTGAGAATTTGACGCTGATGTCACGATCAAGGCTTCCTTGTTTTTCATCATAGTATCTTTGAGCAGGGCAAAGTTTTTGTTGGCCATCTCGTTATTACGGTGGATTTGCATCTCCTGGTCATCTAGGCGTCCGCTCACCAATGCTATCTTATCGCCGAAGTTTCCTGCTGACTTCTACTATGTCCTGAGAGACTTTGACATAGTTGTTTTTCAAAAGGTCCATCTGCTCTTCCAATTTATCAACTCTGTTCGACGATGCCAGGCTAACCCCAACGCCGCCGTTGCCGTGCCCATGGCTACGTAAACGCTTTTTTCGCCGCTGGGTTTCGTGGTTTGTCCAGCCAGGGAAACGGCGCCGAGTCCGTAGTTCGCACATCCTCGCTTCCGCTCCTGCATCGCCAGCTCGCAGCCCCTGTTGCATGAATTCACCGGCTTTCACGCACGCCGCTTACTATCTCGTGAGCGGAATTGCACAGCCTGCCGTAATTCCTTCGACAACCGTCGCCCCTCCACATATCGCTATTAGACACGGTTGCATTGTGCTCACGCCGTAATCGATACACCGCACGTCCATATTTATGTAATCTATGCGCCGGGTAAAGTTCGACACGAAATACAACGCTCGGCCGGTTTGACTATTAACCGCGCTCGCCTCGATCGTCGGCTTATCCACCGTATCCGCCGCCCACGGCCACCACGCTCATATTGTGGATAGTCTCTCCGCCGCTGTAGGTGTTACACACTTTGTTAACCGGGGCTTGTACTCTACCAAGGTAGTGGTGTCCAGTATACCCACCATATAGTGGCTGCTGTCCGTGGTGGGTACTAGCGGTGTATGTTGATCGCGGTCTGCGGCGGGTGCTGGACAATAGGGCCTGGCATTTCGTTCGCCGGGCGCAAGATTGCAAGGTGTGCACGCTCACGATGTACATGTTATCGTAGCTTGTCTTATACATCTCCTTGTGCGGTTTCTTGAACACCCCAAGGCCCCGCTCAAAATTATAAGCCCCGGACACACGAGTCTATTGCTGAGGCCGACTTGATATTGTGGGTCGAGGCAATTTTTTGATCCTGACGAGGGTCCTTGTATTCTTTAGGATAGAGAAAGCCTCTATGGATTCCGCTCTCACGATTGAGCTTGCGGACCGCTTATTCCTCGTGCCGGCGCTGGCTGCGGCGGCGTTGCTCGACACCCCGCCACGGCCTGTTGTCTGCGCCAGTCCCTGAGCCTGTGGACTGCGGAAGTCACACTCGATATAGCGGGGTGTTTGCGCGCACCTTCGCTTGAAACCGAGTCCACGGGAGATCACAAACTGGTTGATACCAAACGCGACCGCTATCAATTCGGGTACTGCTTGAGGGTTTCAAGGGATGTAGACGTACGCTACGCTGACTAACACATTTCTGCCCCATATTGTCGCCGCCGATCCGGAGCAACATTTCGTGTTCATGTCTTCCTCGCATCTCAAAATGTTATTACTTTCCATGTCGGTCAATGTCAGTTCGTTGTGATTTTCGAGACATCTGCCACGCTCTTCTCCGCTGGTGTAATCGCCAGCCCCCCGTCAGTGACAACGTAGTTATCAGCTTGTTAGCCTTAACGCCACCACGTAATACAGTCAGCACGTACGGCACGATCCCCTTGGTCGAACCCCCTTTCGTCCACATGTTCTGACAGTCTTTGGGTTCGGTCATGTCAACAAACAGTCGGGGTGACGAAGGCTTCAACATTCCAAGGCTTGCAAAGTTCATAGTCTTCACACGCCCCACGCCTCGGTAAACGGCGAATAGCTTGGCTGCCCGTAGCTCACTTATAGCTCGCGCCACATCGCCGCCACCTTGCTTACATCAGAATCTGTGTTGACCTGAGAGCAAGCGGAGGCGCCCAGTCGCTGGCGCCCAGCATGATGGCACTTGCGCACGTGGCGATCGCAGTTTTGTGCAGGGTCTTAGCTATGTTCTGTATCGTCGAGGTGTACCTCTCGCCTGTGGAAGCCACGGGACCACGCACTCGTCCAGCGGTATCATGAGAATAACGTGTCTCGATTCGCGCCAACGCGCGGAACCCGTCGATGTCCACGCCGAGGGACAGGTGATTCGAGGCATACGCCGCTGTCCGCTGATACCACGGTAGCGCCACAGGACGAGGACGCCGATGAAAGCTTCGATTTCGCTGGTACTGGGTCGCGATAACGCATCTCGCGCAACAGCCCGCTGGCACTAGATATTTCGCACATGGCGATAGGGGCCGAGGCGCCTTCGCCGGCGTTGGTTATGCCCACGCTGTTGGCATCGGCTTGTCCTATGCAGAACGTGTTTCCGCTCGAGCGAAAAACAGTTGTCGCCGAGTTGAGTGTAGCACAGGCCTCATCGACCGCTGTCGCCCAAGCCTCACGCACGACAACACGCAAGCCGCACGGAGAGTTTCTTATGCTCAGCACGCCGTCGGTGTCGGGCCAAGTTCTGTTCCCTTCGGTCGCAGATAAGGTCCTTCTCAACAATTTATAGGTTGCGCACTGAGGATCGGGTCGCACTGTGCCGCGGGATCGCCTCCCAAGAAATACTCTGTTTCTCTCATTGGCGCAGCATTATGGATACCTTGTTGATGGGAATTGAAGATACCACACGATCCGCCGCATGGGAACTTTCCTGGTATTTCACGCATGAGTCTTTGTCCAGCTTCAGCACGCACGCCTAGCATAACACCTTGACGTCAGATGTACCAGATCACCACTAGCACTCCTGGCCGCTCTCCAGCTCGCAGAAATTTTTCCGGAGCAGTAATGTGTACACATTTGGTCACTGAACCTTGCGCCTCGATGTCAACCGTCAAGGCGAAGCTTCCTTTGCTGTGACCTTGACACCAGCCGGTTCCCACAGCACATCTCAGAACTGATATCCAGACGCACGGAGCATATCCGCACGGCTTGGCGCTTTTGTTGTTGTTTTTGTTGTTGTACGCCACGGGCTGCATGCCGCAAAAGGCAAGAACAAACCCACACACAGCGTGAATGCAATGATGATCATGGTGTCACAAATGTGCCGCTTACAGGTAAAACTACAGAGGGTATTCTAATAGTAGTATCCGCTGCACAGTGTCATAGCAGAGGATGCGACCTCCTTGTCGCTCGAGTCCGCGGGCCGGTGTTTTAGTAGCGCGCGCACATGGCCGTGAGTCCGATGAATTGTTTCACCGCGTCGCCAGAATCTTGGCAACGCCCTGATCCGTACCAGTATCGCTTACCCATATGGGTAGTCACGCGGTTCATGATGTGTAGCGGCACGGTTCGCTAACGTACGAAGCGGGCTATCAAGTCTCATCGACATGTTCTGTAGTACGCCGATCATGTTTTCGTCCCGACGCTACGGCGTGGCCCAGATGAACGTTGACCTCTTCGGTTGTAAACCGCTGTCCGCATGCCAACAAAAACGACCTGACTTCTTTGTGAGGTTTGAGTACCTTGATCGCATCCGCGGTGTTTTGGTCCAGTTCGCATAGACGACACTGTTTTGGGGGCAGAGTTCGACGCCCACCATACCGGGCTGCTGGTCCGTGTTTAACTTGACGATAACATCGGATATTGCTTCTGCATGAAGCGATCGACATCCCCGCTTTGCTGACATTCGAGAACGCCTTGGTCCGACGGCTCTGGAAACAAGCTGAACACGGGATCTGAAGCCATAACGACAGAATACCCTGGATCTCGTGCTGTCGTTACATGAGACCCATTTTTTCCGTGGAACCTCGCTGCGCCGAGGAGTTGGATCTACTAATAGAGGGTCGGACGCCCGACCTAAGAATGTTCCGAGGGGCGACTAGTCCTTGTCGCCGTGGTTATAGGATGCTCGTGAGCGTGGTTGGAGGAGGATGTCCGTGTTCAGACCTCTCGCCTGAGTTACTGCCGTGAATCGCCGCGGCGGACGGTCGCTCATCTTCGCAAGTCGAGGAGTGCGGCGTGGTCGGACGATACAGTGTGACAGGCTCGCGGTGTCGGGTGGATTGCTGTCGGTTTGTTGCGATCGCCGGACCGCAGCATCTGCTTACATCGAGATTCGCCGGCGAGAACGTGATAGCTATAGTACATAGCGAACACTGTAAATGGTGCAAAGCGGTTCTGTTCAAGGCACGCGCGACAGACTCGGCAGCGCCTTTACACCGCACGCATCTAGGACGGCTGTTTCAGATCAGAGTATCGGAAGCCGCTAGATTAACAGAGTTGATCGCAGAGTTGACAAAGACGCAAGGAGCAACCTCGACCACCGTGACGCCCCCGTAACAGGAACCCTCCGCATTGTACGGTCACCGACGGCGGGCACATATCGAGCGCGGGTTTTACGATATTACTGGCCTTCGACTACTAATTTGTCTGGGGTGACAACGTGACGCTTAACACGAAGGCTCGCCCTGGTTGATTTGGACGCCGGTGCGCTTCACTTTACAGCCGCTTCACCGTGATGGATAAGGCCGTGGCGGGAGTCATGGGATCGAGACCGGTCCCGTATTTGCAACCAAGGACCGCGGGCGACGTTATAGTTCGCAAGGACGACAGCGCAAGCGTTGTCGCCGACTTATCCACGATGACCCTAGTGGACTACGCAACTCCGAACAATACCCGACGAACCCGCAGTGCTTAACGACCGATCTCTATTCGCTCCTATCTTTTGCAAAGACTGCTACGGCACACACGACGCACAATACAACGGGCGCGACACAGGCTATGACGCCTTCTGGCACAGACACGCTCATCGTGGGCATGTGCAGCGGTAACGGCGAGCCTCGGGCGAGATATACCCAGATTCTAGGCTGGAATACATTGTGCCAAACGACTTGTCTTTCTCCGGAGCTTGTCACCCCCAACCGGCAGGGCCTTGTTCATGCACAAGACCGAGAATGAGATCGGCTCGGTGAAATGCTACTGGCACGCGCACAGCCGATCGATTTAATAAAACCTTTCTATATTGCTGCGTGGCGAGGGCCGATACGCAGTACGCCGGGCGGGTGTCGGCAACCAGAAACCAGTATGGGTTTTAGCTAGGTACGGTCGGGATAACGCAAAGGGGCCCGCCACGGAAGAGTGCAGTTTGGTCTCTGGCCCATGAGACCGGGTTGTTTTTGCGTGGTGGTGTCGGCAAAGGACTGCTGCCGCCGACGATGACTAGAATGGGGTTCTCCTCCCAAAGACGCCACACTGGACGCTGGCAGAAGCCCCTTGGCGATCTACCCCCTGCACCCAGAGCCTCTGTCTTCTGCAGAGCGAGTGGGTCAATCAAGACACGGAGGTTTCATGAAGATGGTGGCAGACCAGATGGCCGAAATGCGCCTATTGAAAGACGCGCTAGAGGCCGTGAAGGTTCAGAATAACCTATTTACCCGCTTGCTAAAGGGACGGGACGAAGACGCCTTTGTTCACTCTACGAGGGCCAAGGAATTCAGTAGGCGAACGGGCACGGAGACCAAACTCTGCGCAGGCGATACTGTTGACAATCAACCCTTGACCGAGAACACGAACAGACCTCGGACGCCATAACTCCGGGCGTAGATGGCTGCAACGCAAAGTCAGATGGACGAGATACTCAAGCTCCTGCAAAACCAACAGCGGCAACAACAGCCTCAACAGCAAGATATGCAACACGCCAACTCTATGCTTCACAATCAAACGCAACCCCATCCAGTTTACCTTCCAGATTCCGCAGTCATGCAGCCGCACAATCCAACTGTGTTCCACCGACGATACGGAGATGTTGGGCTGCCCGACGCAAACGCCAGGCTTTGGGGTCCCCGCCCAAAACCCAATGGATTACGATAGTCTGAGTCAGGAACAGAGACGGAAAATAGCCATGGCGCATAATCGAGAGGAAGCGGAGAAACAGGCGGTTGTGCAAAAGAACAAGAAAGGATGTTGGAGTCCATCAAAGCCAGCATAAAAGACGCCTGAAAGACCAGAACTCCAAATCTGCAACAACAGAGTCCCAGAGCGAACAATACGACACGCTTAGGATGTTAGCAAAGGATACGCCGCATAAGTTGCACAACCACACTCGGAGTTCCGAGTCGACCGACAACAACGACGTGGCGGGCTTTTGGCGTGAGCTCCGCGAACTGAGGGAACTGACTAAAGAGCTCTCCGCCAGACGCGTTGTAGACGAGAAACCGAACTCGCCAATCCAAACCAGAGCCCTGACAATCAGACTGTCGCCATGGAAGCTGAAAACACTCAGCCAAGCGACACAGTCCGCGGTCGCTGGGGAGCATTCTCTAGTGACTGCGTAAACAACAGGCCGGTTACGCCAGTGTCGCGCAAGCCAGGGCCGGAGATCCACTGGAGACTCGGTTTCCGATTTCATATCTGCCGCTGTGTCAAAGCACTGAATGTGATGTTTTTGTGATGTACATGTTGTAATGCTTATAAGAAATAAAAGGAATGACACACAGTGTTTGTACAGTTGTCACGCCTCTTTATTTTACACATACAGGCCAATGATACGACGCCTGTATTACTGTGTAAACCTGGTCGAGGCCACCCAGTAATCCAGTGTATTTACTATCAGCATTAAAATTGAAGAACCACAGGCTGTTCACAGGATCACCATGGACTACATTTATTGTGAAGTTGTGGGTGTTACTACATATAGCACCTAACGACAATTACGAAGGTGCGGGCGCTACATGTAGCATGGAAGACGATTGTCAAGTTGTGAGCGTTACAGCTGCAGATCCGCTTTGTTTTCCATCCTCCATCCATTTGCTAAGCAGTTTATGTGTAATAAGCGGCTTTTGGATCACTGACGTGAAGAATGCCACGGTACCACGGGCCATCGACATACTACCCTGGCGAACCCTGCAAACGTATGGCCGTAAAAAGCGACGGAATTGTTTCTTTTCATCAGTCAAGTTCTCTCCGGGACCAAGATAACCACGAGACGATTAGAGCGGCGCCGTGTCAGAGATGCGGCTGACAGACTTCAAGTATGTCCAAGAGAGTGGCATGGATCGCTGGGGTGTGGGCTACCGAGGTTGAGATAGAAGCATTGGCAGCTATGTTATCCACTAGAATATACACCTATTACCGTGGTCGGTGGCTAAGAACTTCGTAAGGGAGTCTGGAAGGGGGTATTTATCTCAATAACGACGGCCGTCACTACGAACCAGTGTTATGCACGAAGTCGCCGCAGTGACGCTTGCAGCAGGTGCGATCGCGGGCGCACGCCCCGCCTATTTACGTGGACGCGCCACAACCACCGAGCGCTTCAGGTTCACCTGCCCGCCTGCGGTGCTGTGGTAGCGAGAAAGAGCCCGCCAGCGCACCGAGAACAAGTGCAGGAAGTGGAGTGTCGCGAACAAACGGTCCTCGAGTTCGCCAAAGAAGCCCCCAGCGATACCGGAGTACCACGGACAGGCAGACCGCTACCAGGGACACCCGTCCGCTGAGTTTGACGGCGGCTCGGCGAGAGCTCGGACTACCACGAACGGGCGCAGGCAGACTACAACAATACTGTTGCCCGCGACCGCGCCGAGCGACTCGACCCACAGTGCAACAGGACAGTGAGACCGTGGACATTGCTAGCTGAAACATGGCATGCCTTCATAGCATACGCCGATGAGGGCTGGTGGGCGATGTCTCTTTGTCCACTGTCGTGTCCTGCATGGATCTCAGTGCGGACGGTGACATCGCTATCACTGCTGCACTATCGAGCGACCCGGGATTGTGTGCTCTCAGACCGCAGGCGAGCATTCCCTTCCATGGTCACCCATAACGTGGTTCTCTCCGCTGCAGATTTCAATGTGACACAGTCTCTAATGAAACATTTTCATCTCCCATAACATGCGCGGCATCGCATTGTCTCGACCGTAACCCGCCTGCTATACTGGCACCACCTAATGGCCTTAACGACGCCCGACCCTTGTCGGCAGTGTCGACTACACGCAGCCGAGCTGACCGTAAGTTGCCTGTCAGGTTGTTCGGGCGCCGTGTCGCGAGACCACCGACTGTTGGCTGGAGGGCCTTCCGTGATCAGCCCGCCTCCTGACAAGGATGATCGAAGACATGAGGAGCCTAACGGATTCGCCGATATGGTTTCGCTGGCGATGGAGAAGAGACAGATTGTGTTACGCCAGACTGCATCGTAGGCAACCCACGGAAAACCGATCCGCTACCGGGTTGTTGTGTATAACCTAAGCAGGAATATCCTCGCCACCTATTTGACATAGTTACGCCAAAAGAACATGGTTCGTGACATTCAGTCAACACCTGGGTTATGTACTAACCAAAGATGGGCCCAGCATGTGTTTTCGGGCTATGGACTCCCTTATGTCTTACGTGCACAGATATCAACACGTATTGTTTGTGAGCGAGACCGAGCTGTTTCTAGACTGACAGTGACAAATAAAGCAATGCGTTACAAAGAAAGAACTACAGAGAGACCACTGTTCATTGACATGTGTATTTGTTTTATTTGGTATACAACACAACCGCTTTCATGTGACAATAAAGGTATTTGAACATAATAATGTGTAAACTGTGTGATTCGCTCAACATAACAACACCAAAGTCCTCGGTTTCACTGTCGATACAACGCAGAGGGTCGCCTGTAAAGAAAGTCCTCCACGGTGTAGATCCATGTCGCCACGCATGTCGAACGCCAAGGGGGCTCGCCTCAACAGCACCTGGGGAATGAGCTGGGAATGAGCTGGGGAATGAGCTGGGCGCCGCTGACTAGACCGTAATGTTGAGCTTCGCCTTCTGTCACGCCGGCCGACTGGTGCTGTGCCAACAGTCCGTTGTACACTTCGCGAACGGTGGAGCCAGATATCGTCAGAATAATCGATAGATCCTGACACCAGACCGATGTTCGGACAGGGGCTCTCCAGTAGCACCTTGACATTAGGCGCCACGCTGTCCACTATCGCGAAACTGTTCGCATAGTCGCCATCGCTGGTACAGAGCCGCCAAGTATTTCATGAGCGAATGCGGAATCACAATTCTTCCTGGTAGCGGTCCCTAGGTGGAAAGTCAGTCGAGAAGTGACCGCCGGGTAGTCCGCAGTCCGATCTAGTTAGTTCCGCCAGAATGCTCAGATTGTCCGCACAAGCGCATCGGATCAGGGTCATGATGTCGCACAAAGCTCGACACGCGCGATCTTCCACATTTCGAGCAGAGGGCACGCAAACGTATGTGTCTTCGCACTTGGGAATGCAAACGACGATCCCGAGTCGTTTTGAGTGTACGCCACGCTCGGGCACCACATAAGTCACAATGCACGTTGAACTCGTTAGCAGCTGAGGCCATTAAGATGTCTAAAGCCCCCTAGCTTTATCCGCAACCCAAAGACTCTCCGACATCATGAATCGTAATACATTTAGAGCAGCCTGTTTATTCTCATCCTCGAGACAGATAGCGCACGACTGAACGGTTCGCGGTCGGTCCCGCTATCTTGACGCAACGCCAACCGCCGGAGTGGTCCTTGTTTACACCTGAGGCTTCTTGTGTACCGAGGTTCACGAGCCACTTAGACTAATGTCTGTTGGGATCGCACGTGATGACCCTTGTCTTGTTTCCATTTAACACCGCAAATTTCACAGGCACCTTCTTCCAGTCCCCTTGACTGTATGCCGAACGGTCATCGAATCGATCGTAAACAGAGCACTGTGACCGCGAGCTGAATCAGGTCCGCTAGATCGACGGTGAAGACGGTCGGCTGGTTGGCCTCTGTTTGGTTCTTCATAGTGTGAGTGAAAACGTAGTCGGTGTGGCTGAACGCCATGACGCTGATGTCTTCAGGTCTCGCTGGCTGAGATGAATGTGACCGCTGCTGGCGGTGATACTGTATATATAATACAATCAGCTATGCCGACGTGGTGCACGAAGACCACGGTGGTTCGATCAATCATGGCGGTCGTGCTTCGCGCTCAAAGCCAAGGCTTTTCGCTTACACAGCGCCCGATTGTACGCTGCTTTTGTCCGGACCGCATACACGAGCAAAGACCGCATGCACGGGCACGCCGCTGGCCAACAGGTCCCTGTAGAAATTTTTACAGTCTGCATAATGGTACGAGACCTGTTTGGTCTCAAACGGCACACCCGGTCGCCTTTCGCTCTTGTCGAGGGTTTTCACAGTGAGCCACTTTGTCTTTTTGAATTGCCGATCCACATCGCCATGGCCGCCCTCGCCCGCCATGGAGTACGGCATGATACAGAGAGTGTTCGATGGGCATAGTGTGTCAGTGGACCGCGTGAATGCACCCGATTCAGTATCTGTAGCATGAGCGTGGTTTGCAGAGAAGACCCGCTAGGTCCACCAGGGTCTTTTTCGTAACTCGCTCGACACGCACAGTTCTCCTGTCTCAGACGCAATCCCGACTTCGTAGCATGGCAACGGGAAGCGATATCGATATCTTCTCACCGTGTGGGTTTGCGCGCTGTAGTCGAAATCGCACCTTGTCTCATCAGTGTGGACAACCACTCTCCCAGCTTACGGCACACGCTATTGTACACGGCCGCCGGACGGAGTGTCATGTCGCCGACCACGACGCTCACGCACGCTGTCAGTTTTTCACCCCGGCCGCTCACGTGCTGCCGGGTTTAACATGATCCTGTCCAGTTCGTGTTCCTCCGCACGCCGTATCATGTGCTCGGGCAGGTGTTCATGATACAGTTGAAGGCAGCGCTGGCTATTCTTTTCAGGCGGTCCTTGATACAGCAAATCGACAGAAGCAACTGGGTCTTGCAGTCTTCCGCCACCTGCTTTTCTGAGTTGTCGCTGTACATGTGTCTAGGTAGACAAAGTCTATTATGCAGTGTTAATCAGTTTCACGCCCGATTCACCAAAGACCGATCGGGCTGAATGGGCCAGCATGACTTTTTGAATTGGCGAGCATTTGTTACCCAGCTGGTAGGGATGGTCAATCACAACTGTCGGTCCTAGACCCTGGATCCGTGTGTGTAGACGGGAACCTGTTTGAGTGTCATCATCTCGTAGAGTAGACTCCACGGCACCGCAGTGATTTCGCACAACAAGGAACCGCCGAACATGACTGTCAACCAGCCCGACGTGGCCTGTAAAGCCACCGGTATCTGTAAAACGTGGCTTCGCACGGGTTGCATTTGTGGAACTCGTAGCATTCTCACCGGTTTCACAGTGAGGCCGGTGATGCGCTGCAGCCAGGTCTTAGTGAGCTCAACGCACGCCGCTTTGACGCTCGAAAGGCCGACTTTCAGGCGAGCCAGTGTGTGTTGGCTGAAGTGTTTGTTTTAGCAAGATTTTGATCAGGGTGCTCCAGGGGAACAACCCTAAGCCCATTTTAGATGCGATCATTTCAGACGCCCCTGGCAGCGAGCAGGTCTCTCAGGATACTTTCCTTTCTGGAAAACATGTGATTCATGCAGTAAACCCCGCCCTTGTACAAACTCAAACAGTACACGGCGCTGCCTTGCATCCTCGAGCCGCGTGTTTTCCAACCTGACCAAGACCGCACTTTGACCTCCAGTCAACTGGAGCGCATCGACGGATACGACTTCAGCGGCGTTAGAAACGACGAGGCCTGACTGAGTTCGACCCATCTACCGACTCGCCAAACGTAGGCTCCTGTTTCATGTACAGTATTTCGCCTCCGCTTCAAGCCGATGCCACGGTGCGGTTGAAAAGCACCACACCGATCGGGTTCCACTTGACGCAGTCCCCTTTCATCACGCACAATATGAACGATCCGTGACAGCAGAGTCGCAGGGGATCGTGATGCTTTTGAAGGCGGCCAGTCCCCTCACCTTAACCGAGATAGAGGAGAGTTGCTCACCCAACCGCCCACCGTGCGCTAAGGCCAGATATGTCTTTGGCGACATGACAATATACAGAGCAACTGTTTTCGTATTCTAGTTTCACCCGCCTGTCTTTCACAAACGCCGGTGACCGGAACGCGAGCGCCTCGCGCCAGGGACTTTTGCGTAGATACACAGGGTAACCTTCGTCGGTGAGGTTGCCCCGCGGGTCGCGCTGGAGCTCGTGCCTGTTGTCACGGCCGATCACGCATATTCGCTTCAAAATATCTTCCACCAGCGCCACGGTACATACCGCAGGAAATCGGGCACCTGCTCTCCGACTCGCTTCAGCTTCAACGCATGGCTTCCTGGGCCTTGTAGGCAAACTGTCAAGCGAGGCCTTTTGTTGCTGAGAGTTCATTTCTCTGTCATGCACGGTGTCCGCACGCCGATCTCGACCGAGTCCCCGGGTCCGTAACCCACCGCTACCATTACGCTTATCCGTGTCGCCAGACACCACGGGCATTTGTGACGGTAGAACTCGACACGCAGTTGTTTACAACCACGATCTGTTGCCTTGTGGCCAGATATCAGAGGCCCACAGGGGCACGGAGCGGTTCCGTAAAAGGAATTGGCCATAACCTTGCATTCTCCTTCTTGCAACTTGAAGTATATTCGCCTGCGCCGCCGACCGCGGGTCCTTGTTTTGTTTTGAACGCCGAGCGCTGGTTCAGGTAATACCCACCGACGAGGCGAACACCCCGGCGCCCTGATGTACGAGCCGGTGCTCGCCGTATTTTGAGAATCAGAGACGCTGCACTGCGTCCTTCGCTTCCCAGCTGTAGCAAATCCAGCCCGATAGATCGTGAGGGAAATGGACCGGGGCCACGGCACGGTCGTTTCAGGCGATATGTTGAGCGCCAATACATGATGGAAGGGTACATGCCCGCAAAGTCAAAGGACAACCCAATCCCATACCCGACCCGAGTAGTGCAGACCGGTGAGAGGTTCGCACACACGGCGCCCTTTCCAGGTCTCGCTGTCTCCGCCGGACTTTGCGATTTGGGGTCCCATCTCAGTCTCGCTTGCTGTTCGCCGCCGACCGCCCCGCTTTCACTCTAAGAGTGTCGAGCGTGAACTTCAGTTGTGGTATTTGCACCGAATGGATACTTTGTACGAAACCGCTTAAACATGTCCCTCTGCCGTGAACTACGACGCCTATGTTGAGCGTAGTCCTGCATCGATGGAACAGAGCGGACATCGTTTGAGCACCTTGGCCAATCTACAGCACAACCGCGAATTCCACAAGTTGTACACAAGCACCGCGAACAGGCTTTTTGCCGCCCATGCTTATCATCTCGCCCATTTTGTCGTAGCTCACGCCCGCCACCTTGTACAGTTTTCTCGGTCCTTGGCGGTTTCTTGTGTAGCTCTTCATTTTCGTGACGACGCACGGCGCGACGTCGCTGAGTTTCATGCTGGTACACGCGCATTTGATATCCCTCGTGCTGGCCATTCTGTACAGGTCGATCACGCTCATGCCACAGCTGTTCATTTTGAAGTGGCCTAGTTTGCCTTTTTCTTTGTTGAACGCTTCCACGCGCATCGCTATCTGTCTCAGTTTGTATTCGGTCAACGTGTCGCTGGAAAGCACGGAGCCCACGCTTTTCAACATCTCCCTGTACATGTCCAGAAAACGACGCCAAACTGGAACACGGGCTCGCTGCTCTCGCTGAGCGCCTCGTGACAAACAGACCTGTCCACATTCGCTTGAGTTTCTCACATCGCTGTCTGGCACCGGCTCTAGCGCTTTCAGGTAACTGGGATCCGCAGAGAAGTGCACGCGCTGGTTCAGCACGCCAGAGCAATCGAACTCGGCGCTGTACACGCACAACAGTTCGATGCGGTGGGTTCGTAATATGGATATCATTCTTCCAACAGTGTGAGTTCCTCCGCAAGCGTGAAACTCCACGCCGCCGCACATCGCCTATGCCAGCGGTTTTGGCCATGTCGAGATCGAGTTCGGGTGAGGACAGAGCGTGGCTTTGTTTTTGTTGTATGCCACCAGTAACTTTTTTCCTGTGAGCCCCGTGACGCCTTTGTGCACGTGTGAGTTTAGGACCACAATGGAAACGCGACGTTACTCGCGCTGCTGCCCCGCATGTCCGAAGGCAGGCTGGGATGGACACGCGCTTAACGTGTTGAGGAAACTGTTTTTGCTGTTCCTTTAGATTCGACACCATCCTATTGGCGGCATGTAGTCATGTCGCCCACTGTACCCTCTGTGCAGTAAGGAACCTGTACGCGAACGAAGTTCGATCGACCGCTGGATCCCGTGGGCCCCGGCGAACACGGTTTCAATGTCCAGACACGCCGCTTTGTAGAAATGATTCACGGAGAGGCGCCGAACGCCTAGCCTCGATCTCAAGCTCGTGGTCGAGACGCAGATCACGGATTTCAAAGGAAAGACAGCGCGCTCACTTTCCGCTTGATGTCTTCGCGGCGAGACGCTGATGAAAATCGGCTCTGCTGCAAAATGCCTGGACCATGTAGCTTTCACCGCGTCCATTTTCGCTGTCATCCGTGATCCATCTCTAGGTCGTAACCCACCACGGGTGCCATCTCGGTCACTTCCAAATTGACAGTAGTGTACAGTGGCACGGTTTCAAGATTATGCACCGAATCACCAGTCCCCTGCACAGCAATGATTCTTTGTGATAAAATATTGACTTCAGTAACACCGACTACTGTCGGTTCGCGATCGATGTCGACGCTTTCTACGCTGGGGATATATGTCTGGAAAATAGTCGACAAACGGCAGCGGCTTGTCCATACTCTCCTTGTTAACACTAACACCTTGTATGTCTGTGATGTGTCACAGCTGTGCTGGATTGCAACCTTTGCAGTAGTACCACAAAGCCTGTGGCCACCGACCCTGAAACGATTCAATTTAAAGACACCCTCCCCACCATGACCTGTAACCCCCATGCTAAATAATACCGTGATGTCCACCAGCTATCGGTGTGGGTTTCGTGAGCGTGAATAAACGACACTAATAACACAATCAAGGTTTACACTTTTATTGTAGACACAACATATGTATACTGCTGCATTATATGTATAGCGTTATACAGTAGAGGTAAACACAAGTGGATCAGTTGGACTCGCCTTCCACATCTGGTTGTTATAGGAATCCAAGTTGCATAATCACCCAGTTACTCCAGAACTTTTATGAAAACGCCAGGGTCGCACCAACGTCAAGGGTTGTCCCATGGTATCATCCTTGTTCTCACCCTATATGCCTTACGTGGATGAAGATCCCAAATGGTTGTTTTTGCACAATGCACCTCGTGTACACATGACCTGTTTGTGTGCGCGCTACAATCACTGTGTCGCCAGGATGAGGCAGCTCCGTTGACCACTCCACTTCGATTTTGAAGCGCGACACAGCGTGATGTGTAAGGGTGCCAATGGTAACCGTAAGTTCACACGTTCGGGGCGCAGGAGGTGGATTTAATCTTGTGTAACACGCTGGGTTGTAGTTGTTTAATTATGGCTTGAACGACGTTGTCGCGGATCGTGTTCACGGTCCATCTCTGATTGTGATTGAAAATGCGCGCTGTGGAAATTGCATGGTGCAACTCATACCGCCGCCAGTGGCCTTAGTCAACACACAGCTGGCCCGACACTGCTGCCAGGACTTGCCATCATGATGCTGGTGTTCTCCGGGCTTCATCCCGCAGAACAATAGATCTTGTAGTCGTAGTCATTTATGCAGCGAAGTCGAGGGCAATGGTGGGCAATATGTGAGGAATGGACAGTCATCGTGAGAGGGATACAATCTTTCTCCGAGATACAAATATCCGGTAGCGGCGACAAACTGTGAAGACCACAGAAACATAGCCGTAAAGGCTAAGAAAGACACCATGTTTCACAAAAACACAGCACCGGTCGCCTGGTTTTTACGATGACGAGCAGAGTTGGAATTCTGAAAGTCCAGGTTCGCGCTTTGCTCCTTTGTATGTGGTGGCTAACACACTTCAGTCTCAATATAACAACCACCGAGAAAGCAGAATCGCCCCACGAGACCTGAGCACAACCCAGCCGAGCTGGAGCAAAACCCAGCTGACCTGTAGCACAAACCAGCCGGTTTGCAGCGTGAACCAAGTTTACCTGCAGCACGAACCAGCCGACCTGAAGTACGAACCAACCGACCTGAAATACGAACCAGCCGACCTGCAGCACGAGCCAGCCGACCTGCAGCACAACCTTGAGCGCAACATTGCCGACCTGGCGCACAACCTTGAGCACAACCTTGCCGACATGGAGCACAGCTAGGATCGCAGCCGTAAAGGCTAAGAAAGAGACCATGTTTCACATAAACACAACACCGCGCGCCTGTCTCACTATAACACGTTGTCTTTCCTCCTATGTATGTGGTGGCTTGCACACTTCAGTGTCAATAGAACAACCACAAGTCAATCGCTCCCACTCTGTCCGAGATGGCAACCTTCCCCACATAAAGCGCATCTTTCCAACCTACAGCACAACCTCACTAAGCAACTGGCCACACAATGAACGTAGTGTCACCGTATGAATGTGACACTCACTCTGTGTTTGGCTAACAGGGTTGCGTTATATCTTGTTAACTGCAGGGCCATGGACAACACAGACTCTTAACACGTTACTGTTGACTACCCATAAGGCATCGCAGGTTATGGTATCACCAGACATTTTTCACCTTGTGATTGATACGCAAAGCGATAATAGGTGCCCCCCTTCAAATGTTATGTGTGCTGATAAAGATGTACACTTGTATGATACATATTGTACACGAACGCTTATCACCACACACAGCCGATATCAGTGTGTCTATATTATAGAGTTGAGGTGGGATAACGGACAAGTTTATTGTCAGTACCACTGCCTTCGGGTTGTGTTCTGCGCAATGTGACAATCATGTTAGTTCAGACGCAATCAAACCCTGATATGACAAAATACAAACAACATTGGGCTCATCGTGACAAGAGTTTATTGTTACTTATATGTATACAACGACACATTTGATTACACCATTCAAATAAAAGACAACCATCGCCACTTTCAGCCTAGAGACCAGGTGATAGTGTCACTCCAGTCGCTCCAGTATTTCTGAACTGCCATTGGGATCCCGGGTGTCCATCTAGCTCTCGCGGTCACGGTTCCATCTTCGTACAAGGCAGGAACCTTTAGTTGACAGCTCTTGTTCCTGACACACCTTCGGATCTCTCTGAAAGATAGAGCGTTTCCTTTCCGCCACTCTACCTCCACGTACATGTTGGACATTGACCTGTGAGTCCATCGGTCTATGGTAATGGTAGAGCCTGAAGCTGAAAGCGCTGAGGGTGGGTCTACCTTCATGAAGCAGATCGGGTTGTAGGCCCCGTATCGCATTTGAACAATGTCATTTTTGTACACAAGTTCTATTGTCCATCTCTGGTGTTGGTCGAAGATGCGGTTGCCATTGAATTGCATACTACAGGACAATCCGGAACCACTTCTCTTCAACAGACACCTGCTGGTGTGTGTGCCATATGTAGCCTTGACGAATGCTTCCTCGGGATTGATCACCGCCTCTTGTCCGCCTCAGACCGTATGCTCAAAGACCAGGTCTTGTGGGATGGTGCAGGTCATTGTGCTGTCAAAGTCATTTGTGCATCTTAAGCCCAATGGCAGTTCCGGGCACATTTGGAGAAATGGACACTGATGGTCATTTGCAGTCGTGTAGACAACTAAAACTCCACATGCGACCATAAACACAAGAGCGGAATATGCCATGGTATACAGTGCTCAATGATTTGTTCCAAGCCGTATGATCAACACAGGTGGTGTGTATTAGATTTGAGCTTATGTCTCACTGTAACATAGCAAGGATCCGGTTTGCTCATATACCCCGTGTGGTCCCAGTGAACTAGCTGACTTTCCAACTGATAACAGGAGCGTAAAGCCAGCCGACCTGCAGCACGGGAGCCACCGACCTGCAGCGACCGTTTTGTTTTCAGCGGCGGTTGCGCACATCGATGCGGTGCATGTTCTGAGGTTACTATTGACCTACGCTTTTACACTTTGTTACGATGGATCTCACCACACGTCCGTGTGTTGTTATTTTTTTTTATTTGATGTTGAACTGTGTATTGTGCATGTAAAACAAACAAAAAAAAAAGAACATTTGAGACACGGTGTGTTGTCAGTGAAAGTTGTCTTTATTTATTTTTTTTGTTGAAAGACACCACAATTACACAGTGTGATTTATTGCAACACTACACACAGCTTTTCGGTGTAATCATTACGTTGGCCGACCCGCAGCACTTTCCTCGCCAACCTGCAGGTTTGGAGCTGCCGACCTGCAGGTTTTGGGCCGCCGACCTGCAGGTTTGGAGTCACGACCTGCAGGTTTTGGGGTCACGACCTGCAGGTTTTGGGGCCGACCTGCAGGTTTGAGTTGCCGACCTGCAGGTTTTGGGCACGACCTGCAGGTTTGGAGCGCCGACCCGCGGGTTTGGAGTCACGACCTGCAGGTTTTGGGGGGCCGACCCGCGGGTTTGGAGACGCCGACCCGCGGGTTTGGAGACGCCGACCTGCAGGTTTGGAGCCGCCGACCTGCAGGTTTTGAGCAGCCGACCTGCAGGTTTGGAGCCGCCGACCTGTGGGTCGGGAGCCGCCGACCTGCAGCACGGAGCCAGCCGACCTGCAGCGCAAAGCCGGTCATGCTGCAGCGCACACTTCCCAACCCGTAATACAACCTCGCTGAAAAACCGCCTTACATTCAACGTTGTGTTGTTGTATAATTGTGATAACCAATACCCTGTTAGACCAATAAACCTCGCCGACAAGCGAGAACATGACTGATATTGTTCCGCCGACTGAGAGAATCATAGCTGTAAAGCTAAAAGGTCTAGTCTCTTGTAGCTTGTTGTTGTAGTCCCTAGCTACTGCACGCACTCCAGGAGTCGAGTGATATTTACAAGGTGGCAACGGTCCATACTGTGTCGTAATAGTAGCTAGTTAGTTTTATCGGCACATTCCGCATGACGATCGACAGGCCCAAGGTCGCTTAGTACTGGACAATGTTACCTGCCTGAAATTGACAGGGACACCGCTGTGATTGACAATGTCACTGTGCCCCGAACAGGAAAGCTTTATTTCTATCAGTTTCAATGATGTCGCAGACACGACAGTCCGTCGGATTTAACTGTCCTTCTCGCGTTGTCCCCTCGCCGATAGAGCTACGCCCAACTGCTTCTATATCTTACGATTGTTGCAAAGGTACAGTGCTTCAAGTCACACTAGAGGACCCGACTCGTGTCCATGTCGCTTCCCATCCGAGAGGATAACGCCACGGGAGATTGTTTTGTTTTATTCTAAATATGGACAATGACAACGACGTATCAAGTGGAGATGACAGTACGCAAGTACAACCCGACTCGCAGGTGAGATACACACCTAGGAATTATCTACTGGATATGCTTGACATGGACGCTGGTATAGACGTGTTTGACCAGGACGACGGGCCGATGTGCAATTGGATGATACCGACCTACTACGACGACGACGAGCTGCACAAACAAGCCTTCAATGCCTTCATGAGACTGCAGCTGGTCAGGAAGAAACTCTCCTCGCTAAACAATGCAATGGTAGCAATGAAGGATGAGAAAGCTGAATTGTCAGCTATATTCCATTGGGTGGACATAGTCTCGGACGATTGAACTCTAACAAGTTGGACAAGAAAACAGTTAAAGAATTACAGGGATCTTTGTACACACCGTGTGTCAGTCCGGGAAAACTGCAGTGGTGTTGCCGCAGAGCATAACTCGCTTGAAGCTTAAGACCCTCGAGAAATCGACATTCACGATGACGGACATTCGCCTCATGAGGCGAAGGCCAGACGTTGTTCAGAGCACTGATGGGTAGTTTAGGACCAACGCGGTGGCTCAACAAAGCGCCATGTCAACTTATAATCCAGATGTGCCCGGCGATGTGATGCACATGGACAAACTCATAGGCCTTCACCCGCGATCTAGCTGGGATCGCAATCGCGAGTCGACTCACGAGGACTGATTGTGTTTAGATACACCCTGGACAGCCTCATAGATTCTGACACCCCAGACTTGTTCACCAAGCATGCTTCACAAACACGCATCGGTGAACAGGAGTGTTATGGATGTCGGGTTGCGCAAAACACGCACTCCAGCGCAGAACTCCCTAGATCTCGCCTCAAGATGTTAGACAGCGGACGCCAGACTGCAGCCGCAGGAGCGGCAACGACATGCCGCGTCGAGGACAATGTTACGCGGGCGATGCCTGCTACTACAATCACGCAGAAACGCACCCATTCGTCACAAGCAAAAACGATCACAGTTACTATTTCGCACACTTGTTCCCACAGTTGGGTAAAGTCGAACGATGAGCAAAGAAATGAAACAGGAGTACGGTGGTAGGGATCAGTTTGAGCTCATAGCGGATATGGTCTTTACAATCTTGACAAGACGCCACTTTGGCGAACGAGATGCAATATATATGGGTTTACACGAAGTCGTAGATGGGAGTCGAGGCAACGATCTCTTTCTCTCGACACCACCCGCCGGACATACATCTACAGCTATGCGGGACAGTCTGCGACGACGCCAACGGAGTACGCCAGCGTAAAGGTGTAACGGCGCGGCATTAGTCAAATACCTGTTCTGTGAAACCTTGGCAATAACTAGACTGTTTCAAGCGCCGACCACCTTTAATTACATCATAACAAACACCGCACTCCAGATACACCATCGAACGATCATGCTGTTGAACATCACCGTCCGGGAGAAGGTAAAGCTACGCTAACAATGTGCTGGAGTATCAATTTCGCCGGTGAGGGATTGTATCGAGAGGCTAACTCGCTCACGATGCAGGCCTTCAAGTACAAGCAGAACAGGAATGCTTATGCAGTGATGATAGACGATGCTCACATAACGCACGAGAAAAAAACACAAAATCGATCGACAGAGAATCGAACGTCATCCCCAACACGCTCAAAAATCTGTTGGACACCAGCACCCCAGAAAGCGACGCCGCGACCAAAGACCCCATCACAGGCAAAATCGCCACGGTGAAATTCCAAGCTGTTCACAACTGCATGGTTTGTGTGGAACACGAACACCATGGGGTTCATGAGCGACGCCTGGGCGGACAGGTGTCTGATAATGGAATCTGAACACCCCAAAGAGGTCACCGCACTCAAGCACTGTACAAATTAGGGACGTGGTGGAGAAGCGGAAGATGGATCGCATCGCAGCGCTTTGTCTATACAGACAGAATCTAATACAGTCTGTTACGATGATCGCGGACTCTGAGGTCGTGCAATTGGAGTCCGGTTCGACAGCGCTTAGAGACGCTGCATCGCCGCTGCTTTTACGAGACGCACATCGAGTGCGCGCTGGGATGGTGGGCAGGAGGGTCGCTTCGCATAAACCAGCTGGTGTTCGCTGAGGTGATGAAGCTGGCCTGTCATTTTGTGTTTGACATTTGGATCCCTCCCTGACTTGTATTCCCGATAAGGCCGACTTCCTGGATTGCTAATCGCTCACAAGGACACTGAACGAAAACAGACTGAGAGCGCTTGAACAAGCTGTCGCTCGACAAATATGCTTAGAGACCAACGCCGCAGGTACAAACTGTGCACTGCGGCCTGTCTACCGGACATATGTCCTCGCTACCGACTCACAGGAAGGTTTATGTAAGGTGTTGGGACACGCTTTTAACACAGGTGTACGAACAGAAACTCAAGACGACTATCAAAACGGCACCCTGTCTGTTTCGGGATAGAGGACATGTTTTTCTCGGCGAGCACAACAAGGACGACAGTGGCACTGCGCACGAGATGCTCATGTTGTGTTCGACGTAAAGTGTCGGGCGAGGTCTGCTGTCAACAGCGAGGTGAAGACGCAGAATTGTGCACGCACAGATTGTCCCATAGCCAGCTTCCTCTCACGTAAAGAGAGGTCGGGCGAAGGTGAACAAAAAGTGAGCACTGTCACGTTGTCACTTGAAATGCTGTATGACATGTTAGCCACGCATCTCCCGATTCTCATGCTGGATTCTGGTCTCAAGTCACCTCGGCTATGGTGGAGTCTTACGAGCAGAGCGCCGACGAGGAGGAATGGGAGAATGCTATGGGTCAGTGTTACGAGGACGCCGAACGAGCGACCGCCGCCGCAGTGTCCTAGGTTGTCATTCACATTAGACTTCACGGAGGACCCGCCGCCGCTGGTGTTGGAAGCTACAGCCGTGTGAAGGCATTGACGAGCTAACCTTCCACAGATGTGTGCTTGGCGGCCAGACGCTAGTCAGTGCTCGGGCGCCTTTGTATTACGGAGCTGTTTTACTCAAGCGCTGGGCTTAAGCGGCTCCCTGACCTGGCTTACAACGAAAGCCACCTCAAAGAAGCAACGGGCCCGCTGCACATTCCACGGACCGAGGTTGACGGTGTATTCTGGAGACTACGCTGGTGTGCCGGTTAAGAACATGAGTTTGTTTTGCAAAACTAGGACTACGTATCATCAGGATCGAAAGTGCTTCTGACAAACGATACAGTGGACAGGGACCACCTCTTTGAACTGGAAGAAGATTGGGAGTGGAAGGACGCGGTGATGTGTTCAATCGCGTTTTCAAAGATGACATTTTTACGGTCGAAATGTTGAAACGAGATTACGCTGCGACCATGATCACAATGGTCAGCGAGTACCGAAGCTCGGGGCCTTGTCGTGGGGACCCAGACAACGGTAGAACAGCGCTTGCATTGCGGAGACACACACCTCTTACACACGGTGGACCGAGAGAGCATTGTAGTGA
Organism: Oreochromis aureus; assembly: GCF_013358895.1. Taxonomy (NCBI): domain Eukaryota; kingdom Metazoa; phylum Chordata; class Actinopteri; order Cichliformes; family Cichlidae; genus Oreochromis; species Oreochromis aureus. The sequence goes on from NC_052944.1 coordinate 41,145,863, forward strand.
CTTAACCCAATGTTCGTGATGCTGCACCACAGGGGAAACGTTTCACAAAAAAGAAAACACACGCTATCACACCACTCTTCGCAACGGGAGAGATCTCTCACGGATCGAAACGGGATCGCCCAAGAAACACCGGGTGCATGTTGTGATTAAATGTGTCTGTGCACACTACATATTGTTGTTGTTGTTGTTGTTGTTGTACATACTTTCCATAAAATAAAGTGTCGCTGATTCCTTACTACACACATCTAGTTTGTTTCTTTTGTTTGTTTTGTAGCCAGTGTGCGTGTGCAGGATAAAGATAAAGAAGAAGGACAGGAGACATGTGTAGAAAACCAACATACGCCAAAATTGAAATTATCCAGCCGATCCAGTTACATTATCCGCCGACCCAGCTACATTATCCGCCGACCTGGCTACAGCAACCGACAGTGACGGTACACACGCTGCTCCATAATCCATATATATCAGCGGTTAGTAGACAGCATCAGCCTTATACAGCCGCCGCACGAGTAGCCAACCAGGAACGAGTAGTCATCTCAAGCTATCTACGGCTAAGCTTGGATCTCGAACATGAGCCTAGAGAAACTCAAGCGCACAGGCACGACATAGCCGAAAAGTGCTACTTAATCGTTATCCGACATAGTTGAGGACGCCGAAGCTGCCCAAGACTACCACTTGGAGTGTGTTACTCCACCCCCAACCTAGTGAGGAAAACCCGCGCGATCATCGATCACTGTTTGGAGAACGGCGGCGGGCCGCTGAGTTTCTTCAGATAGTGCAGACTAACAACAAGGACTTGTACGAGAGCATGGAAAAGCACGGGCAAAAGGTCCCCAGGTACTATAACTTGTAAGATGACACGTTAAACGCCACTTTCCATCGATGCTAAGTTACCCTGTCTGTTGCTTTCCACTAGAGCTTAACAAAAGCCGCCACACCTTAACGGACGACGGCAGTCAGCGCTGGGAAGCAGGCTGGACCAAGTGTCGAAAGACATCGCCGACTACAGCTTCTTACCCAAAGTCACTGAGATCGTGGTCGGCCAGAAACACATGTTCGCAGAAAGCGTGATACTGACCAAGAATACAAAGACTTTACATTGTATTCAGCAAGGCCGATTTAAGGCTGATGGATATTGAGTTTACATGTTATGTGTCGCAGTGGTCTTATCAACATGATAGAGAACACATAATCCTTGCTCAGAAAATGAAATGCTGGACATGATTCGCAAGCTGCTCCATAATCCAGATATACCAGCGGTTACTAAACACAGCATTAGCCTCATACTGCTCTCACACAACATGCACATATACGGCCTGGATGACTGGGAGGCAGGCGCGGTTTGCATGCGGATCGACTGACTGCTGAATGAGTACGGAAACATGAAAGTGTGTGATGTTTGCTGTTATTAGCTGCCTTTGTATAGCATTTCCAGTGGTGTACGTTGAATTGATGGTTGTGAAATAAACAGAAATTACACACAAGTCACTGGTCTCAGTTTATTCCTAATTTTATTGTCACACAGATACATACCCCCATGTACATAAACACACATGTTTAATACAAAGCACAACGGAGCTACCCTCGAACTTACGCCGCTTCGCGAAAGTCATAACATTGTTCTCGCTTCACACGGAAACCATAGACGCCGCCTCCCTTCAGGATGCGCCAAGCTCCACAGGTCATACACGTATTTCATGGTTCTGAACGCCAGCGACGATCGCGCCGGAGTCCAACTGGCTTGTGTTTTGTCAGGATCTTAGCCATGAAAGCCAATGTCTTATAGAGAGCGTGGTACTGTTCAAGATGCGCGCGATCTTCGTTATCCCACGCAGCCTTTAGATCGCCACACCAGCTGGCTAAGCGATCGCTCGTAGCAACCTTCAGAAGGCCCTTGGGTCCGAGTCCCCAGAACGTGGGTGTAATCCGCGCCAACAGGATAAGAAGGACGAGGAGTTTATGTTTTAAACGCTTTGCTTTCGCGACGCCTTGCTTGACGCGAACGTAGAGATGCGAGCCCATTTTGGTCAGTCGCAGATACCTGCCGTGACTCGAAGCGAGGCACCTTGCCTTCCATGTACAGCTTGCTAAGTTTGTTCATGCTCTCGTAGTCTTTTGCGCCACGACATGCTGCTGCCCTCCACAGTGAGCTCCCCGCCACATCGCTTGTTATTCACAGCAGAGCCCTCAGAAGCCTCGCGCGGACATGCGGGTAACAACTCGAAAGCCGCCAACGAATGCCGATTTCGATTTCAACCCCACGGACCCACGGGAGGCGCATAGTATCTTACGCGCAACTTCGGCTTTATCGGTTATGCTTACATTTTGAAGAATCTGGTGAGAAATTCGCCGCACACGGAGCCTCTTATTCCACTCAGATAGAAATACCTAGCTACTTGTTGTGGCAATGTGGAGTCTTGGTCTTTGTCTGCAACGACACTTTCCCACTCTCTCCGCAGAAGCTCGAGCTCTTCCCCAAGGTGATCGCCGCCCTCCGCAATGTCGCACAGCGCACGGAATCTGGGCTTGCGGGCCTCGAAGTTCACGCCAGTTGGCTGTAAACCGCCAACCCCGGCGCCCGCGAAAGCAGGTCGCCAAACGCCGAGCTGTGCATCGGTCTATTGCGCCCGTAGCTCGTGTTGGCCAACCGCAATGTGAGCCCTTCGCGCCCGCAGAAGCCGTGAGCACGGCTACCACGCCTGAGTCTGCCGTGCATACCAGAACAGTGCCCGGAGAGCGCTGGCTAGTTCTACCATCGGAGTATCGGCTTTGTGCTCGAGCCTGCGGCACGCAGCGCTCCAGAAACATGAGGTGTCCCTCCAGAGGTCGATTCGCAAACGATGCAACGCACGCCTGCGGAACCGGGCGGTCTGGCTACGGTACCAACGCCGCCGACTTCATCTTTCAGATGAAACACCACGCCTTCGTTGTTAGATTCACACAAGACGTCACGGGAATCCCAGTCCCGTCCGTGACCAGAAACACTGCCTTTTTCGCCACGCTGGTGTCACGTAGCAGTTTCAAGGTGAGATAGTCTATAGCGCCCGCTGCTCCGCCTACAGAAATCCAGGTGGGTGCAAGAGGGTAGCGGTCTCTGGTTTCCCTAACCGCCGCTTTTGCGCCCCCGTCCGCCCTTCACCAGAATCAGACACTCTGACGCCCATCTGTCTCGACTGTAATGTTCCACCAGTGTTCTTGCCATGTTTTCGATGGACGCTAACCGATCTCCTCCACGTAGTCGCTAGCCTTGATCTTAAATCTCATTATCAAATGGTCGACTCAACATCCAGTCGTATCGTTCGCGGGTCGCCATCACATCGAACGGCGATAGATGGGATTCGCGAGCATAACGTGCAGTGCCTGGTTCTTCAGTCCCATTGTCAGACGCCCTATCAACTCGCCGGGCCTGACTGGCGCATTATAGCGCCGCACGCACGCACACACGCACACACACACACACACACACACACACACACACACACACACACACACACACACACACACACACATGTCAGTGATCAGGCACGTTCACAGTCGGCCGCCAGTCGGCTGTTGGTCGGAGCGACTTGGTCGTGTTTAAGTTTCTTCTTTTCTTCGCTGAAACATATGTTCCTGTAGCTAGATCTCCGGGTTGACTTGTGAGCAAAGGTCCTCTGTGGACATAGTATTGCTTCTGTTATATGACCTCATGTGCACACAAGTAGGAGCTAGACAGTTGAGAACCTGTGTGCAGAAACATGTCAGCCAAGGGAATTTACGCTCATGCTTTTTGATACAGTGGGCTTCAGACAGCCCAGATTCGAACCAAATTCGCCCCGGCCTCACTATGACCAAGTAGGCGGTGGAGCGCCGCCACGCTGGGGTAGGTGATCGAAAATATCACCCACGCCAGCCACAGCTGCGTGTTATAACGCCATAGCGTTGTTTTATCTAGAACGCCGCTGTGTCTCGCCTTGAGCTTCAGCAACGCCACTGTGTTTGTGACCGTGTCGCACGCAACCATGTCGATTTCGTGTAGAATCCCCAGTCTCGCTGTATACCCTTACACCCGCCACACAGCTGTTATGGCACGCGGTACCGCTTTTTGTATCCGAGCAGCGGTCGGGTGAAGGTATGCCGCCACTCTTAAACCTCCGCAAATTGGACGCAGGTGCAAGGCCTCTAGTTGCGTGAGGACAAGTTGGGAAACTGGACCCACCTGGGGTTTGGTTTTTTCCCCGCTGAATACATTTTACAGTCGGGCGCCCACCGCCACTCCGATGTGCGCTGACATACGTGTTTTATCCCACACCCGCCTCACATGCCGCTACACTAGGGACTTTGTTATACGAATATCCGCAGCACACCAGCACGAAACTCTGAAGCCTTGGAGTCGGAAACGCTCAGTTGTTTGACGAGTCGACGCACCCAGTCCAATTTACTCGGGATTGCTGTGTCGGTCTTGCAGCGCCGTGGGTGAACACGCCCATGTTTATCAGGTTATGGTTTCTCGCCTTTCCGCGGAGCCATAGAGTCCAGCGCTCGCGTTATGCCTTGCACTTTGTACCACCGATGGTCATCCGTCGACTTCGCGGCAGGCAGCCTGACACGGTCTTGAATTCGATCGTCGCGCTTCCTAACATCCTCGTAGAGCAAACTAACAGAGGTCGGTTCTGCAAAGCTTTGCGATCGGGCCGATACGGTGTACTAATAGTCAGTAGATACAAAAACCCCAAGATGTTCGCCAGACACCGCCACATGCAACGCACTATGAACCGCAAGAGAATGCCCGCTAAAGTCGCCATGTCGAACGGCAAAGACATGTTCGCGGCAAAACTCGCGCTCGTGTCGGGTGCCGCAGCCTCGCCCATGGCGGTTCACAGGCCGCCGGAAGCTCGATTGCTGTCATAACATCTCTCATCGTGGGGTTTCTGACACTACCCAATAACATTATCTATTTCTCGACCACAAACATTCGCCCGCTGACGACAACGAGGACAGTAACGGAGAGCACAGATACGCTACATTCACGCTGGGATTGCGCTGGTCGCCCTAGGGTGCCTTGCCATGGTGGTGAGCATAGTGCTGTTACTCGCCGCAAACAGCAAACGGAAGGTCGACGCTCGCCGCCACCTCTACCAACGCTGTCACAGGGAGCACCATGACTGTGTACGCGCGTTTGGCGATGATGAACGGAACTGTTTATGGCCGTGATCGCTGGGTGCATGGAGTTGCTGTATCGCCCCTCACCAGTAACGCAGCACAGGTCTCATAACGCCGAATGTGCCATTGCGGTGTTCAACATCATCATATATGTGATGTACGTGGTCACCATGATACCACGGCGTCCGCATCGCGAGGGAAACACGAAAAAAGAACATACTGACTCTGACCTCTCGGATATGACGGACGTCAGTGACCAACGTGGCAGCGCCCGAGAATATGTCACTAGAGGTGCAAACCTGTACACCACCGACTGGTTATATGATGTAGTGCTATTGTGCTTTTTTATTTGTTGTGTGGAACTGAGCAATAAAGAGTCACAGGCATATGTACGGTCTCACGCCTCTTTTTATTGTTGTTGGTTTACATGTGGAACACTTTATACATGAAAACAGGTTTGTAACACATTACTTTTTTAACTACCAGCAGACTTGCATCACACGGTTTACAGTGACAATGTGCATCGGACATCCCATGTACATCCCAGGAAACAGCACCTATCTACTAATTGTGAGAGACACAGATGTAGTATAACTACTTGGGTTCATTACCTTATGTGAGAAAAGCATATACGGACTTAACATGGATTGGTATGACGGAGTGCATTTAACAGGCAGGGTTTTTACGGCACATGAAAGGGCCTTGCTGGAGCAGCACGCTCGTGTGTGAAATGCGCATACTGACAATGGGGAGACGCTAGGCGTGAAAGGAGCCGTTGCCAAGAGGCCAATGGACTTGAGGTTAACGCATTATCATCACATGAACGCCTTGGTAGCTTTACTCTCCTGTTACATGGACTCAAAGTGCGAGTCTATCATTCGCTATCCTGAGCGAGAGATACAGAGTGGTGACCCGTAATGACGCAAAGACAACACGATTATCAACTGTATTTTCGTTATTATTGTTGTGAGATACACACGCAGAGGGTGCTGCATGTTACAAGCAGTTCCCTCTGCAGAAGACAAACGGGAAAATGACATTGGGGTCACACTATCCATACACGGAAGGAAGGGGTTGTTGGGGTTTAAACCTATTTGATATATTACCGCGTTTCTGTGACAACCGAATAAACTATTTTCTCGAATCTCACTGGCATTTCTTTGTTCTGTGCGGTGTTGGTAGCACTCACACACATATATTGCTTGATGTTTGTAATTGTTTGCTTGGAAGACACTGCGTGTATGTGACACTTCCATAATAGCGCCACATATATTGCTTGATGTTTGCACTTGTTTCTACCTAGACGACACTGTGTGTATGTGACATTTCCATATTCCGTGAGTACTTCTCAATCCGACACCTAAAGACCCAATTAGCGCTATGACTTCTTCGAGTTTGGCAGAGATGTTACTTTTCATCTAACTCTACAACACTGAAAATGGTCTGAACATACAACACGCATATTTTAGATATACTCAACGCTCATACGAAAGGCCCCTGGTGTGTGACGGTTGTTATTGTTGACCGCTGCATGCTTTTACAAAGCACATGTTTTAGGTCATTTGTCACGGGCTAACATCAAACCGAGAATGTCCGTAAGGCTAAGTCGAGCTTTATGTGGGCTGCCAGGACAGCGGACGACTCGAGCGAGAAGAGCGATCGGTATCACACGCGGGTAATCAACAGCCTGAAACGTGAATTGTTAGAGCTTCAAAAACCTTGAGTTGGAGCGCACGCAACGCCGGGATCAAGATGCGCGCGAAGTCCGAAAGTCAGCGCCAAACAGCCCCAATGCGCTGGACCAATCCCACCGACTGGCAGCTGACCTTGAATTGTGTAAGAAGGAACTAGCGGCGACTCAGGCAAGCTTTTAGACGAGGCGCGGCGAAGAACGAGAGGCCCTTAGGGTCCAACTGTCCACAGTTCAACGGGCGCCATCGGCCACCCAAGACGCCGAAACAAAGCGGACGAAGCCCTGCTTCGCTTGGACTGGGTAGGCAGCCATTATCTAGCGGTGACTCTTCCCGAGGACCACATGTTCAAACCGGGAGAGCCCACATTCGCAGGGTCTTGCACAAACTGTACAAGATAAGAATGGGTAGTAGACTGGCCACCGGGTTCACTGTGCTGCTGGAAAATATAAACATTATGCTCGCACACGGACCAAGAGTGGTACGCCAAACACTTTGGTTTTCGCCATGGAACCCGCACCCACGGAAACGACTACATCTCCGCTGACAGGATAGACGCGACTAACGCTGGCTGCTGTTTGAGATGGGCACACGCCCGCCGTCAAGTGTTAGCCGGGCTTCAGACTGTGTTAAGCAGCACAGGTAAAGGCGGCGTGACAACCGTGGCTCTGTGCACAGGCAAGTCCATGTACACAGCGACGCCGCCTTGTTCCGCCGACACCGTGTCTCAAGGCCTTTGAGCGATTCGAGCGCCAAGGCGTAGACAGGGCTTATAAGGTTCGGAAGGAGCAAGGTGTGTTGTACATGTCTCTGACTGCAGGATTGGGCCGCGATTTCAAACGACGACCGCTGGCAACGCTGCAGGCAAGCTGTGTCGGAAAAGACAGCGCTGAATCGAGCGACGCGATGTCGATAACCGACGCACGCCATGTTAGCGCTTTTCTAGATATTGCCAAGAACAATGGGTCAGGGCTATGACACGCTTGCATATGCGCCGAGGACGCCAAGGCTGACAGTGGCGCTGTTTCAGCGGAGACGCCGGTGTGGCAAATCGTATGTACTCGCTGCTGATCGCACAGCTCAACAAGATGAACATGAGCGTTGCACGTTAGCGCCTGACTTAACAAGGCCGCTGGAACCCTAGGGGAAATGTGTTCGATCAAGGACGGTATACGCTACACAAGCTCATGGGATTTAAAAGGACTACTGGACAACAACCTGTCGCTGGAGAGGTTCACCGAGACGCACCGTGAACTACACTGTGTCGCGCTGGCAAAGTTTTGCGAAAAGTGTACGACTCTAAGCTAATGGAAGACAAACACCTGAACGAACGGCACTCGTAAGGCCACCGCGAGCCCCGAATCGTAAAGACCTGCAGTGCTTTGTTTCAAAACTAAGGGTGTCGACCAAGTCTTCTGAGCAGGTTTCATGCAAGACGACCTCCGCTTCTGGGCCGCCAATGTTATCGTAGGATGAATACGCCTGATGACCGTGGACCTGTTGGAACGAACGTTACGCTGCATGGAGTTGTTCTACGGACCAGAAAGGGACCCTTGGTTATTTTCTCGGTAGCGCCACAGCCACAGCCGGTGGGTGCTTCTACACGGATATGGGAAGACGGCCGATTCGAGGCCTTGTTAGCAAGACTCCACGCCACTGTTTGTCAACAGAAGGCAGTTCCAAGACCCCGAGCACGCCGAGGCTGTGACATATCTTCAATTCAACACTGTGACGGAGCAATCCAGACGGATATTCACCAGCCAAGCGACTGTCAGCGAACCAGACGCCGATGAACCCCACGCATTCATCCGGAGAGGCTGCGGTATTTCATCAGGATAAACAGCAGAGGGAGTACACGGCGGCGCACATCGCGCAGACACACGAAAGACGACGTGCCGGAGACAGGTTTCTCAAGGTGACACGCTATGCGGCGCCGCAAGAGAGGCCCTAACGCCTGGTACGACGTTCTGAAACAGGCCTCTCAGGCACCGCCGAAACTGCCTCGCCATCGCCGCATCGCCGGGTGTTCAGCCCACGGAGAGGGATTATCTCACCGTGGATCGACTCTGGATCGGCTGTAGAGTGAGGCTGATATGGCACATGGATTCGAACGGGATACAAATAGCAAGCGTCAAGGCCCAGCTCTTCAGCCTTTCAAAGAGTCTCCGCTGGCAGGCTTAACGAGGCGAAAGTCAGACACACCGAGGGCGTGATAGTCGATTATTAAATTAAAACGAATCAGGGATTCAACGTGTTTCACGTGAGGGGAACACAGAGCGGCACGGTTCACAGAGTGAGTCCCTCCGAGTGGCACTGTCACAACTGGGTGGTGACCACCCACCGCTGGCGTGTTTGTTGGCCATGAACACATACGACTGTCAAGGCTGTACAGTTCACGGTCAGGTGCTGTACCACCCCTAAGTACTTTGCGAAGCTCGCCTTATTAAACCCTCGTGTATGTGGTGTTGACCAGGGTGGTGAACCGAGAGAACCTACAGATGACAAACTGTAACTTTGCTAACAAGGTCGGACGTGTTGATTTTTACAACGACAAACTGGTGATGTATCGTAAGAGAGTGGAGATGAACTACTCGTGCTGAAAGGGTGCTTGTGTGGGGTTTTTGTTTTTGTGGGGTTTTTTTTTTACAAGGCCGAGATGGATGTAGATTGTTGGCACAGACTGACGTTGGAAGAAATGATACTCCTGACATGTTCAACCGCTCGCTGGGAAACACTGGCGATTTATATCAGGGCTCACACGGACCGCCCTTCGCAGTTAACAACTCGCCACCTAAGCGGTTGGCACAAGATGACTTGGAGACATACATAATTGCTCGTTGGTGCCCTTGGTTCTCTCGGTCGCTCGGACCTCTGTCTGATTGTGACATGAATACGCCGCGTCAAATTGCTCGGATCGCCAAAGTGTCGCACCAGTACAACTGCACTAGAAGTACTTACGCGGTGGCAATCGTATTGACCGGCCTAACCTCACGCAGCAACCGCACAGCCGCGATCGCACTCTGGCTAAGAGGTTGTTATTCAAAGACTGAAGTGTCCACGGATAGCGCCAGCAAGCCATGTCGCCCACGCGAGTACATCGACCTATACGGATCTCACACGCACGGTCTCACTGAGCGGAAACCCCTCCAAGGATGTTCCTTTCGCAGTTACAAATACAATTCAGCGAACAATGACTTGCCCGGGGTTATTCCACTTTGTTCGCGACGGAGACCTATATGTGCCTCACGCCACACGGACTGAACGCTGAATACATTCAAACTCTAAAGGATGTGGCCGCAGTGCTCCCGCCAACAGTTCCATGGCCAGTAGGTCGCTTTCAACGCGCTCACATGTACGGAAGTCGAACTGATCAACACGGGCCACGAGCAATTGCAACAAGGCGACCGATTCACCGTGATAGCTACCAAATCAACGCCGACAGGACAGCTCAGTTAGAAGCGCCTTTGGACCCCGGTATGATCTACACGCCAATAAGGGCATATGGGGAGGATTGCTGGCCACTAGGCGAGTGAACACCGAAACCGGGCGGAGACTGCATCAAGAGTTGCTACGCTATAAAGGACGACGAGGCGCTCGACGTGTTCCAGCTCATGTCGCTTTACACGCCAAATAGCACGCTATCGACAAGCTACCCTGGTAGCCAACGGAGGTGGCTACCACCGTACCAGACCAGTGTCGTGGGACCGCAGCGGATGCCGCGAACGGAGAACTCGAGCAGTTGAACATTGAAGCAGTTATCGACAACAATCAGGTCAAACGATATCTGAGAACTGTGATACGCCATGCCCTGACCATAGTGGAAAGCGCCCAGGGTTTTGCCTCATGGACAAGTTATTAGAGCTTGTAAAGGATACACAACTAGTCCTATTCATACCGGGAGAGGTTCTGTGCGCAGCTGAATGTAAACCGCTGGCTTTCGTGACAAACGATTTGTGTGCTACCAATATAAATGTATGTATGTTCATGTGTGTGTTGATCTCAACAATAAACGACATGAAAACAACCCACATGTGTTGAGTGTACTTTATTCACATTGCGAGATACACCATCCACTTAGCGTGGCAAGTCAACTGAACTGTGCGAGTACTTTTGATGTAAGTTGGGTCGAGTCGATAAGGGTGACTGTGAGACAACCGATCAGCTTGTTGGCTTTGCGATGGCTTTTCGCTTTCTGTTTCAGGCGGCGCCCATAGACCTGTCCTTTGGCACCACAATTTCAACTGGGAGTCTCGGTGTTCGAAAGTTGACAGGGTACTCTTCGGTTGTGCTCAGTGACCTGTCGAGCTTGGGACCCTCCGAGGGTTCCTGCTGCTGCTGTTGCTGCTGTTGTTGTTGCTCCTGCTACTGCTCTGCAAATCCCCTCGACGGCCTTGTGTGTCCTCTGCATGTAACGCTTGTAACCATCGAGATGTCAGCGTTGCGCCGCGAAACCCCCGCGTGTAAACGCACTTTGTCTTTCGGGTCTTAGAATACCAGGGATTTAGGTCCCAGGGTACGGTTTCGCCGTTGTCGCCCAATACGGTGGGCCTGCATCACAGTCCAGTGAATGTGCTGCAGTTGTTGTAGGGGAAGTGATGCCCAGGTGCCATCTGCCTTCGTGCCGCCGTCATGATGCTGGTGTCGCCTGAACGCTGCAGACGCACAGATAGCACTTTGTCAACCACAGCATAGCATTCGCCAATACCAGGGCACGCAGAGTTAATGCTATGAAATCCAACAGCTGCTCACTGTACTTTTGAATGCCACTGGCCATGGTGCCCGTGATCTGTAAGCACGATTTAACAGAAAGCGCCGACACTCACACCAGGGACCGCAGAATTAATGTAGTGGAATCCAAGAGCGACTTTATGTTCTTGCGAGCACAGGCTTCAGGTTACACAGTATCGGGCAGTTTTCATTGTCCTAGTACTATCTGGCGTGAATCTAATGAGCACCACGCATATCGCGATTGCTGGGACGCCAAACAACAGGGCATATGAATCTGTCACTGGATTAAACACCAGATGGGCCATATTGTAAATGCAGTAGGAGCAGCGATAGGATAGCCCAACCGACAGGAGCCGGATTGTACTGGTCTCGATTTATTATCGGTATCTCCTTGTGTCTGCCTAATCCATTGTGCTCATGTCGCCGTCGAAAGTGGTGTGCAATGCACGATCTTTCTGCAAAGTGCTAAAACCTCTGCTACCCGTTGTCGCCACGGCAGAGTATTGCACTTGCCTGATCGCCTCGCTTAGCATCTTAAGTTCCACGGTGCAATAGGACCACATGACTTTCAGTTCCGCTTAGAAGAAATAGTATCCTATATCCGTAGTACCAGTCGCCCAACGCTGGAGCGTTGCCATGTCCACAAGGCATGCACGCTACATAATCCAATGGCGCACATTCGCATTTTTACCTTAACTCCCATTATGGTGCTCTCTCGTCGCTTTCTGTGCGTGACGCCCGTTATATGTGCCTAAACAGCCGGACTAATCCAACTGCATTAATCCACACAAACACGCCGATCGCCCACACGCACAGGTGTGACTCCGCCAAGGCCGGGCGGGAGTACATTTGCCTTCGTGGCAGGTCCTCCAATACAGCCACGCACATGTAGGCCACGATCAATTGAAAGCGAGTGCAAACGAAGATGTTTTAGATACGCCAAATCAGGATACAAGCGCCTTTACTGTGGTCGTAGTCTTTTGCCTCGAGGCGCACGTGGCACCGGCGTACAAACCCCAAATCAGAGTTGTGCACACCGATAGCGACCATATCGCAGCTACTCCGCCAGCAACTCCCTAACTGTACAAACGCAGAGCGTGAGCCACTATAGTGATAACAATGACACATGTTGAAAGTAACCGTAAGGCCATGTACAACTTCAGCTTCCAAAAGCGGACCTGTTCGTAAGCGTGGTATTTATCCAACATACCACAGGAGGGAGGTATAACGGTGAATGGCCGACGCCGCCATGTTTTTATTCAGTATGACAGATAGCACTAACTCCTGATCGGGCAAATGCCCTCTGGGAAGCATGGTTGTTCTCGCAATGTAACGCTTTGGGGGTGTTATCACCAGTGAATTATCACGCGCTGACCACACTCAAAAGGCATGCCTTAAGAGTCTGGCAGAATCTGCCGGTTGCCGGATAACTCAGAGTCCTGGTAGCGAGATACCGCAGTATCGGCTACAGCGACCATCGCCTGAATCCGGGCGTGATCTGAGTAACGCCACACGCAAGATCCGTTGCATCGAAGGTATGGGCGCAGTTCGTCCCGGATGTGCACGTAGTAGCATCGTCCGCTATTCAAGGTAATCGCAAAGCGAGCTCGCCCTCGCTCACGGCCCACACGAGAGTGAGGGTGACACCGCTGGTCTTCTAGGAGAACGCGCTCCTCAAGAAGACGACGGCCACCAGGTACAATTTATAGCTGACGGAGCGCCCTTGTCGCTGGGCACGGTCGTAGCCTGAACCTCGCCTGCAGGACACATATCGCCGAGGACGGATCGGCGGAACCTACCAGCTGTAGCACCTCTTTCACCAGATGCGCCTAGCTACAATGCAGTGTATTGCGAACCAAAGGTGTTCGCTGACACCGAACGCTTTTGTATGCCATGTTCATCACGTTACGCATCACCGCAGCTCTGCGGGTGTCCAGAGAGCGAGCTGAGCGAGAAGCCGCCGTCGATCTGATCATTTCGCGGAAGCGACTCAACGATTTGTTCCATTCTGACACCAGCAAGTGTATTGGCATAGCAGGAATGTACAGCTCTTCCATACCGACGCATTCGCACATCAAACCTTTTCGCCATCACGCTGCTGGGTTCCGCGACATTACTGTTGTACAGGTCCACGATACCACAGTGCTGCCCGCCCTCGGCGTGACCGCATGAACCTCACACACACGCCTCCAACCTTCGCCCCGAGGAAACGCCGTCCATGATCTGGGACGCGACGTGTTTGAAATGGATGGTTCCCATAGCTGTTGTTACAACTACCAAGGAAACTCACGGTCGGACATATCACGCCGTCGCGTGCCAGTCGCCCCGCGGAGTCCTCATGACTCGCCATTGTTCGACGCCGCCGCGATGAACACCGGGGTTTTCAGTAGACCACAAAGCGACTTTTACGGTTATGTGTCTCTGTTCTGTTGTGCATATGGTCTCAGCGCACAAACTACTTTGGCTTCGCCTCTAATGCATAAACAGTACAGATCATCGCACACTGTTGTCGCACGTGCAGTTAGTTGTTTGCAGTTCTACCACCACACCATGCGCAGTAAATAAACCTGTGAATGCATGTTGTACAATATGAAAAGCCTCACCGATTTGTCGACAAACACATTTATTATGGGCCCAAAAGCTCACCGACGGTAGACAAACGCTACGACATGGGCCCAAAGTTTCACCGATTTGTCGACAAACGCTGGTCGGCCTGGGCCCAAAAGCTCACCGACGGTCGACAAACACTACACACAGCTCAATGGATCTCACCACACCTTTGTGTGTTCTTGTTTTTTTTATTTGATGTTGAAATGTGTATTGTGCTTGTAAAAAATAATAAAGAACATTTGGGGCACGGTGCGTTGTCAGTGAAAGTTGTCTTTATTTTTTTTTTTTTTGTTGAAAGACACCACCATTACACAGCGTGATTTATTGCAACAATACACACAGTTAGATTTATTGGAACACTACACACAGCTCTTCGGGTGTAATCGTTAGGTTGGCTGACCTGCAGCACTTTCCTCGCTGACCTGCAGGTTTGAGCCGACCTGCAGGTTTTGGGCCACCCGACCTGCAGGTTTGGAGTTGCCGACCTGCAGGTTTGGAGCCGCCGACCTGCAGGTTTGAGTCGCCGACCTGCAGGTTTGGAGTCGCCGACCTGCAGGTTTGAGTTGCCGACCTGCAGGTTTGGAGAGCCGACCTGCAGGTTTGGAGCCGCCGACCTGCAGGTTTGGAGTCGCCGACCTGCAGGTTTGAGCCGCCGACCTGCAGGTTTGGAGCCGCCGACCTGCAGGTTTGGAGTTGCCGACCTGCAGGTTTGAGTCACCGACCTGCAGGTTTGGAGTTGCCGACCTGCAGGTTTGAGTCGCCGACCCTGCAGGTTTTGGGGTCACCGACCTGCAGGTTTGAGTTGCCGACCTGCAGGTTTGAGCCGCCGACCTGCAGGTTTGGAGTTGCCGACCCGCAGGTTTGGAGTCGCCGACCTGCAGGTTTTGGGGTCGCCGACCTGCAGGTTTGAGTTGCCGACCTGCAGGTTTTGGGCCACCGACCTGCAGGTTTGGAGTTGCCGACCTGCAGGTTTGGAGTCGCCGACCTGTGGGTCGGGAGCCGCCGACCCGCGCTACGACATGGGCCCAAAGCTCACCGATTTGTCGACAAACGCTAATCGACATGGGCCCAAAAGCTCACCGATTTGCCGACAAACACTACACACAGCTCGATGGATCTCACCAACACCTCTGTGTGTTGTTTTTTTATTTGATGTTGAACTGTGTATTGTGCTTGTAAATAAATAAAGAAACTTTGAGGCATGGTTTGTCAGTGAAAGTTGTCTTTATTTTATTTGTTTGATGAAAGACACCGCAATTACACAGCATGATTCATTGCAACACACACACAGCTCTTCGGGCGCAATCGTTAGGTTGGCCGACATGGGCCCAAAGCTCACCGATTTGCCGACAAACGCTACGACCTGGGCCCAAAAGCTCACCGATTTGCCGACAAACGCTGGGCCGACCTGGGCCAAAAAGCAGACCCATCTGTGTTCATAACGGCAGCAGGCATGGTTCACGTTAGCGGACCTGTGTTGGTGTACGCTGGTACCGTGACCGATCAGGAGGGCCGCCGGTGCCGGGAGTCAGAACGGTGGTTGTGTTTGAGTGAATGTCTTCCTTTGTCAATGTGATCTCCCAAACATAATATACACTGTTGGTCACGTAAAGAGCACATCTGTTGTTATTACTCCAGACTGTACATAAACCCAAATAAAGTTTGTCTTGTACGCATTATAAACCGAGTCTGTGAATGTTTTGGTATTATACACAGTGTTGGGGAGTAACGGAATACATGTACCGCTGCTACGTATTCAGAATATAAAATATGAGTAACTGTATTCCGCTACAGTTACTGTTTAAAAGGTGGTATTCAGAATACAGTTACTTTGTTGAAATAAATGGATTACACGGCGGTACTTTCCTGTTTCATATTGTCGCTGGTCAGGATTATTTGGGTTTGTTTGACAGCTACGTTCTGTTGTTCCAGGCGGCAGCGCTACGGTTGCCATGGTTACAGGGTGACTGATAGCCGAACTCCAGGCCTGAGGGTCGGTGTCCTGCAGGTTTTAGATGTGTCCTGATCCAACACAGCTGATTTAAATGGCTAAATGACCTCCTCAACATGTCTTGAAGTTCTGCAGAGGCCTGGTAATGAGCTAATCATTTTATTCAGGTGTGTTGACCCAGGGTGAGAGCTAAAACCTGCAGGACACCGGCCCTCGAGGCCTGGAGTCCGACACCCCTGCTCTAAAGCATGTAGCCTGATGGGCAGTGTAGTCCGTGCTGCAGGGAGACTGACTACCATACCCGCTAGTGTGTCTGTGAGCGAGGGAGGGAGAGAAAGGAAAAGTCCGAGCTGTCACGGAGCAAAACGGAGCTGGAAGCATGTAAATATAATAATAACCACAGCAGCCAAGAAGAGTGCCTGAGGAGCCCATTTGTAAGTAAGCTATTAAGACTCATCTGTACACTGTGTTCGTGTTTTCCTCCGGAAAAATAAGTTCCGCTGGAGAAGTTTTCAACGCCTCTCTGTCTCCCAAAGCAAAGTTGACCCAGACAACAAAGTAAAGCTAGTTTTCGCCACCAGCCCGACAGGGAACCGGACGATAGCCAGAGGTCCTTTACTACGCGCTTTCATTATCACGCACTCTTCAGTAACAGTAATAAATCACAGCAATAGGACATTCATGTAGTTGTAAACAGCATGATAATATATTAAGTATTCCAAAGTATTCAGAATACGTTACTCTCATTGAGTAACGAACGGAATACGCTACAGAATACATTTTGGGGCATGTATTCAGTATTCTGTAATGGAATACATTTTAAAAGTAACCTTCCCAACACTGATTATACAGCACACACGCACTCATACATAGCTGATGACACAGAATTCAAGCTGATACGTGGTAACCCCTTTGTGTTTTTTTAATTTATTTGACAAATGCTGATTACAATGTCAACACATACATGTACAAACATCACAACGCCGAGCAAACACATGCCTATTCTCTCGCTAAAACTTAGTAGAATACAGGTGCGCGAGACTATGTCTATGCGTGACACATGTTACACTGAAAGATACAACCTGACCGCTTTCTCCGCAGGCACATTCTGAACAAACAGGATTAGGACATTCGCAGTTAGCGTGACCGCAAGGCTTGATGTACATCTTAGCCTTAGCACAATCCGAACAGATTACATCCTGTGACACGCTACTCATACGGACGAACCGGGTACCACGCCCACTGGATTTTACAGTAGAAACACCTTCGCACCCCTGACGCTGACACGCTTTTCAGGATGCAATTTCACATGCAATGTGTCCGCAGTTAAACACACACATGTGTGTCCATTCGTAACAACAGGGACACGGTACAGATCCGTAGGTCGTCCGATTGACACAGGAGGCGAGAGGACGCTGACGGTTGGGCTTCATTGAAAGATGCGCCGATAGGGGCCGCCCACCTCGATTGCCTCCTGCACGAACGGTCCTTCCACGCCGACACCTCCCGCGACACGGACGGTTCATCCGCCCCTGTAGCCCGGAGGCTCAGGTTTGTACCGCGGCGGAACTGTAGCAGAAGACCGCCGCTGGGAGGTAGTCCCATTTCACGCCGGGTGAAATCGCCCATGAGAGGTGTACGCGCGGTCTCCCACGAGTTAGGACGCCCAGTGGGCACAGTTGCATTGTAGCTTTTGGATCTGTGTGTCTAATGTAGGCTCAGTGGAAGACCTTTCGGCGTAATCCCTATCACTTGATCGGGCCGTGAAGTTCACGGTGTTGATAAAGTAAACGGCCCCGCGATCGAAGTTCGCAGTCCAGAATGTCTTGAAGCGATAACTTTGAACACAAGTTCTGTTGTACGGTGGTAGCCAGGAGAGGAAGGTTTTTGTACCTTTTCGCAGTAGGCAAATAGCTTCCGGTCGGGCACCAATGCATGCACCACCGCCAGCGCCTTGGTTCGCTGATCCTGTACGCATTCCATTTGCTTACATGGAAACGCTTCATGTACACGCCCGGGTAATGCCCGCTACGTCCGGGTCGGGGCGATAATACCGCTATGATGTGCTTATTTGCCAAGGACATGACTGTAGACACAGCGCAAGTCTGCTGTCCTGTTAACAAGCTCCTGTT
Source organism: Oreochromis aureus (assembly GCF_013358895.1). Taxonomy (NCBI): domain Eukaryota; kingdom Metazoa; phylum Chordata; class Actinopteri; order Cichliformes; family Cichlidae; genus Oreochromis; species Oreochromis aureus. The sequence goes on from NC_052944.1 coordinate 41,164,117, forward strand.
CGGTCGGCTGGCTTTGCGCTGCGGGTCGGCTGGCTTTGGCGCTGCAGGTCGGCTGGCTTTGGCGCCACAGGGAGCAATGGCCCCACAGCGGCTATGTGTGGGTTTGACGCTTGTTGTTGCTCTGGCTTATATGGACCTGTTTCAGGGTTAGTAGATTTAACAGAATGTAATGTTCAAGCATAAGTGAGCATTGTTACTTATTCTACATTTGTTGCTTAGTAGAGTCTAGGACGGTGCTGAAATAAAACTGTGTACACAACCTTATGCGCCAACCAACCGTGTTCTATGACTGTGTGTTTCACAACAACATTACACCACTTACTCCTCTCTGGTCTCGCAAAACCCCACCCATGGTTAAATAGAATACATAAAAACTGGACCCCTGGTTCTACGCCACCGCATTCGGACGAGTCACACCGCCACCCACACATAGGAGTCTCAGAGGATAGCAGAGTAACACTAATACACCGAGATGAACCCGACCGGCAGTTGGTGTTTTGGACGGTGCGCACTGCCGGGCGATTTCTAACGCAAAACGGCAGGTCTACTTGGACACGCTTTGCAGAGTTCGCCAAGACGGTCGAGCCGCTTACTGTAACTTTCAAGGTCATGATGTTCAACATGTCTCTGTATAGACACCGCTGAGTGCTACGGGAACAACGGCTGGTGTCTGGCTATGTCGCCATGTGCACGAGCACCCCATTGAGCATGCCAAGCACGCTTAAGGATTTGTATGCTACCGCCAGGACAACAAAGGTTTGTGGACAAGTTACACGAGGCTTTCGGGCGATCCCAAATGCGCAGGCCACGACAATGTGGGATTGGCTGAGGACGATTACGAAATGTGGTTCACCGAAATGGACCACGACTTCACGGTGAGAGTCGAGGTAGAGCCTACTGTTATGTCCCAGCGAGACCGCCGCATCTTGAGACAAGGCGCTAGGACATCGACCCAGTCTGGAATATCATGATGGAGGTAACGGCTATATTCGCCTATACGCCTGGGCACAGAGCTGATGGCCTCCGATGCGGCCGACAATGCTGAGGAGCAACTGCCTCCCAGAGCACGGACACCGCAGCTAACCGAGCCATCGCCGAGCCCGACGACACCACCAACGACAGGCTGAACCAAGCTGCCTCCCAGAGCACCGACACTGATGACAAGGCAGCCATCGCTGAGCCCGACGACGCCAACGACAGCTGAGGAATCGCAAAGTCCTCAGAACGCCGCTAAAGCGAGACGGGGCGCCTGCATTAACCTGCTCTCTAGTATAATCTCATTCTCCAAGCGCATAAACAACTCACATGAAATGTTGTAGTCTTTGTTTATTGGCGACAATAAAACAATCATGAACAAAACCATACAGCATTTGTGTTCTTTTCAGGCAATGTAACAGCACACGGCACTCATTTCACACATCGGTCGGTATTATTTGCACAGAATACGCTCAGACACCGCCTTCGCCTTTCTTGGCCTTCTCCTTCGTAAAGGATGATCATCAGTCTCCTAAAATGCTGATGAAATCATCAAACAAGGTCACACAGTGCCAGATGTAGTCCTCGCCCCTCGCTTCTCTGCTTTCTCGATAATGAGCTGAGTGTCAAACAGGACAAAGCCGCACATGACGAGCAGTCCCAGGTAGGTGTTCGCCTCAAACAGAAGCGTAGATCCAAAGAACACGCTTGTCAGAGACACCAGGAACAGAATAGAACAGCCGGACATGAGTGTGCCTCGAGGAACAGGGTGGCCCCTGTGTGTGTCGCATAAGGCGCTGAGAGTGAAGCAGATGAAAATCACCGAGGTTCCCACAAGGCGGTCGCGATGACATTCGGATCGACAGCGATGACATCGCCCAGTATGGGTCCAAGGCTAAAACCTGTGAGCAAAGCAAATCCTTCAAGGAAAGCAAGTCTCTTCCTTTCTGTCTCAGGGTTATGGGGGTCACGGCAAACCAGATAAACAACCCCAGTGAGGTGAGGGTAGCCACCGAAAGACAGATCAACAACCCCAGGACTGCGAGGGGGACGCCGACTCACTGTAACCAGGCATGCGACCAGATAGATGTAGACGAGGGAGCCGACAGCAGCCAGACACATACAAATTGCCAAGCTTGAGTACACTTTCTTCAAGTGCTCCTGGGTGGAGTGAGATATGTGGGAGAACTGGAAGAGAGCATCTGTCTTGCTGTGGTCAAACGCGCTCATGGTGAAACCAGAGACCGCGATCGGATGATACGCCCTATGAAAAAGCCGCCTCCTTTCTCTCTGTTACGAGCCGCCTCCTTTCTCTGCTTTATAGTTAATGTGTGTTCTGAAACAGCAAAACCAAAGAACCTGCACTGGTTCCAATCACATATATACAAGACTGTACGTCTTTTACCGGTTGAAGCGTTAGCTTTGAAGCGATGGCCAACATATTACATAGACGTTACACGTTTTTCTGATTCACGTTTATTGTGCCACAATTGTGTAATTAAATCAACTGACATACAATGTATAAAGCAGCAATCATAGTAAATACACATGGTAAGACGTTATATTCGCTGCTTGTATTTTCGACTCAGGCGGATGCCCCGTCCGGACGGTAAAAGGCGGCCTCTGCTGGTCACAAGCACCATAGAGCATGCGCGAAAATGCAGTAATTTCCGCTTAGGCGGATCCCTGCCAGGAAGGAGAGGCGTGGTTCATGGGGACACGCCTTAGGGCCATGTGCAACGGGTAGTGCGTTTTTAAAACGCCCCTGTGGCCGCGCATTTTATTACAACGTTGAGAAAGCCTTGCCGCTGAGGCGCCTGTTCCTCTAACCTTGTGCGCCCGCTTGTTCTCGGGCGTGGTCGGAGACCCCGAGGGGCGGTGTGTTATTATGGTGGTGGTGGTGATGGTGGTGGTGATGGTGATGATGGTGATGATGGTGATGATGATGATAGGGGGTCGCTAGAGACCTCGGGCGCGCGCTATGATGATGATGATAGTGGGGGGGGTCGCCAAGACCCCTCGGGCATAGCGCGCGTTATGATGCTGTTTAGGTGGGGCGGGTCGCTAGGACCCCCTCGGGCATATGCGTTATGTTCATGATAGTGGGTCGCCGACCCCCCTCGGGCATGTGTGCAGTTATGATGTTGTTTAGGTGGGGGTCGCTAGGACCGCATAGGTGCATGTGCTATGATGCTGTTTAGGTGGGCGGGATGTTGTTAGGACCCCCTCGGGCATATGCTATGTTCATGATAGTGGTCGCTAGGACCCCTCGGGATGTGCGCCTTCGGGCATATGCGCGCGATGATGCTTAGGTGGGGGTCGCTAGGACCCTCTCGCATGTAGGTAGTGGGGGCGCTAGATGATGCATGATAGTGGGGTCGCTAGGACCCCTCGGGATGATGATAGTGGGGTCGCGACCGGGCGTAGGCGATGATGATGTTTAGCGTGGGGGTCGCTAGGACCCCTCGGGCGATGCTTTATGATGTTTAGTGGGGGTCGCTAGAACCCCTCGGGCGAGCAAGCGCGATGATGATGATAGTGGGGTCGCTAGGACCGCTATGATGCGTTATGCGTTATGATGATGATGATAGTGTGTGTGTGTGTGGGGTGTCGCTAGGACCACCTCGGGCGACGCGCCACTTAATCGCAGTCCTCAGAACGCCGCTAAAGCGTAGACGTGGCGCCTGCATTAACCTGCTCTCTAGTATAATCTCATTCTCCAAGCCGCATAAACAACTCACATGAAATGTTGTAGTCTTTGTTTATTGGCGACAATAAAACAATCATGAACAAAACCATACAGCATTTGTGTCCTTTCAGGCAACGAACGGGCACGCTGCACTCGCTTTCACACATCGGTCGGTATTATCTTGCGCAGAATACGCTCAGACACCGCTTCGCCTTTCTCGCCCTTCTCCTTCGTAAAAAGGATGATCACCGGTCTCCTAAAAACGCTTAGGGTGGGGTGGGGTCCCCGAGGGCGCGCCAGGTTACTACGACGCCGGGCGGCGCCTGGGAAGCGGCGCGGCGTGAAGCGGCGCAGTTGGGACAGTACTTGACGGCGCAGTTGATGCACACGCAGCGCCGGCACCGCGGCACAGGATCTTGGTCTTGACGCTTTTGCTCCTGGGACACACGCTGCACCTTCGCCTTGACCGGAGAGGAGTCGCGCGGCCGGCACCGCCGGCCTCGGTAGTGGTAGTAGCAGTAGTAGTAGTAGTAGCAGCAGTAGTACCGGCCGCGACTGCCTCCTCCTCCTCCTCCTCCTCCTCCTCCTCGCCAACGCCCTGGCTTCGATCATGGGGCGCGCGAGCGCTTTGCCCAGCCGCCGAGGAAGAGCCTTCGCCTGTTGAGCTTGCCCGCCATCCAGTCGGGTGAATTTCCTCCAGAGCACGAACGCTGTAGGCCGCCACGCCCACCATGTTGTGGAAAGGGCCACGGGCCACCTGCAGGTCTTTCTCCTGCAGCTGTACGTGCTCACCACCTGTCCAGGTTAGTCGACGCCTCCCTTGGTGCGGTTGTAATGCAGCACCAAGGAGGTTTGCCGCCGCTGTTGCTGTTGCTTTTGCTGTTGCCGCCGCGGGCGGCCAGGCCGGGCTCGGGGCCAGAGCGGCGGTGGTAGCGAGGAGCGTGTGGTGAGGAGCAGCACGTTTGTTCTTTTGGCCACGAGGAGAGGATGATCGTGTCTGGCCCTCTTCCTCCTCCTCCTCCTCCTCCTCCTCCTCCTCCTCCTCCCTCTCCTCGTGGGCGCGGAGCCGCAAGTACCACGGATTCCACGGAGCCCACGGCCCTGCCCTTGACGCAGCGCAGCCCTGGGGATCTCGGGTCTGTTCGCCGCAGGGTGCCCAGCACCGCGGTGGCCTCTTTTCGCAAAGAGCCTGTCGGCAGCTCGCCGAGGTGAAAAAGTTGTGGCACGTGACGCTAAGGCCCCGGCGGCAATCCCTCGGTGAGGTCCAAGACCACCGAGCTGCCAGGTGCTTTTTCGGGAGGGCCGCGCTTGTCGGGCTTGCCGGTGTACACTTGCATCTTCCACGCTGTAGCTGGAGCGCTGGCCGCACGCCACCCATATCTTGATCCCGCATCTGGCCGGGTTTGCTGGGCATGTACTGTCTGAACGGACACCTTCCTGATGATGGCGAGAGAGAGAGAGAGAGAGAGAGAGAGAGAGAGAGAGAGAGATGTGGGAAAGTGTGGGGAGATTGGGGCAGAAACGGAAGAAGAGACGTGAGTTTGACAGAGAACGCGCTACAAGCGTGGAAGATATACAGTCATGTAAAAGCACAAACGCAGAACCCGACATTTAATGTACAACAAAGCGAAGCTAGCGTGAGCCGCCGTCAAGGCCCTATTCTCCTCTCTCGCCGCCCAGAGCGATGTGGGAAAGTGTGGGGGGAGATTGGGGCAGAAACGGAAGAAGAGACGGAGTTTGACAGAGAACGCGCTTGCAAGCGTGGAAGATATACAGTCATGCAAAAGCACAAACGCAGAACCCGACATTTAATGTACAACAAAGCGAGCTAGCGTGAGCCGCTGTCAAGGCCCTATTCCTCCTCTCGCCGCCCAGAGCGATGCGGGAAAGTGTGGGGAAATTGGGGCAGAAACGCAAGAAGAAGAGACGTGAGTTTGATAGAGAACGCGCTGTAAGCGTGGAAGATATACAGTCATGTAAAAGCACAAACGCAGAACCCGTTACATCTAATATACAACAAAGCGAAGAAGCGTGAGCCGCTGTCACGCCCTATTCTCCTCTCGCCGCCCAGAGCGATGTGGGAAAGTGTGGGGGAGATTGGGGCAGAAACGCAAGAAGAAGAGACGTGAGTTTGACAGAGAACGCGCTTGCAAGCGTAAGATATACAGTCATGCAAAAGCGCACGCACTTCTGAACGGCACCAGTCTCTCGCCGACGGTGACCTCCGGTCCCAGTCGGTACATGGCGGGCAGCCTCGCCGCACCACTCGCCCCACACGGCTCTGATGGGGGCCAGTTTGTCGAGCCGCTGCCGCCGCCCGCCTCGCACGCCTCGCCTGGCCTCTCTGTCGCCGAAGCGCAGCGCCGAGTAGGCTCGAAGGTCTTGAGCGCATCGCGCCCTGAACACGACCTGCCGCCTCGGGCGCCCCAAAGGCTCTCGCAGGCCTCTCCCCGACCTGTACACGCAGGCGAGCACGAGCAGCCCCACGTAGGCCCGGAACTCGATGGGGCCCATGAGCTTCCACCCGCCGATGGCGGGCCTGCGCCTGTCCGCCCAGGTTGGTCATGGCGATCACCGAGTCCCTCATTCCGGCGGAAGTAGGGTTATGAACGCGGAGGCCTCGCCGCCGCCGCAGCCGCAAGGGCCTCTTCGGTGGGGCCTCGCCCTCGCTCGAGGTCGCCGCCTCTTCTAATTCTTCTTCTTCTTCTTCTTCTTCTGGTTCTTCTGCTTCTTCTTCATAGTCTTTGTCTTCATAGTCTTTGTCGCCTTCTTCATAGTCTTCGCCGTTGTCGCCTTCTTCTTCGTCGAATCGCCGGCTACATCTGCGCCGCGAAGTTTCACCGACAGCGCCGGCCGCGATCGCGCCCAGGATCATGAACGCCACCTGCAGCGCGGCCGCGGCCGCCCTCTTGCCAAATCTCCCAAGTCCCCCGCCCGGTTCAGTGCCTGCTTCTTCCTCTCCCGGTTCAGCGCCTGCTTCTTCCTCTCCTCTCGGCGGTTCGACTCGCCTTTGCGAGCCGCCGTCCTGGCAGAGTTGCAACGCCGTCAGAAGTTGTGAGCCTCTTCCGCGAGGGACCCACGGGATCCGCCACCCCATCGTTGGCCCTCCTGATCCTCCGAGTACCGCTCCTCGCCTGCGAGCGCTCGGGCTGTCCAGTCGTTATCCCCTCGGCCTCTTGCTCTTCTTTTCTCGGCTCTTCCTCCTGATCCTCCTCCTCCGAGTTCTCCTGTTGTTGTTGTCGCCGCCGCCGCTGCTCTTGGTCTTCCTCGACCCCTAGCCCTCGATAGCGAAACGTGGCCGGTCGCAACAACCCAGACACCGGAGCCGACCTCGCAGAGGCCAAAACCGCCGGGCGATGTTGATGGTGATGGTGAGGAGGACGAGCACCGTGACACCGACGGGCGTAAAAGCGCCACGCCTGTACCGCCGAAAGCTTAGCGCTTTTCGCTTCCCATGGTCTAGTGCGTGACATTGCCTTCGCTCTAACGAGACCCCTTGTTGTCGCTGCCGGCGCCGCCTCGCCTCCGTAACCAAACACCAACACGCTTAGTACCCACCATCCGCTTATCATCTCGCGAGAGACTCGCTTCATGCGAACGCTAGGGTGTTCTCGAGACACGCACACACACACACACACACACACACACCGCACTCACTCTATCCTTCCATCGAGAACGGTGGTGGTGGGGGGGATCGTGAGACCCCAAACCCCTTGTTAACTCCGCTGGGGACCAAGGCCCCCTGGCCGACAGATCGACCGACCCCGCTGGGGAGCATCAGGTTAAACATTACAGAAATACTATGATTTAGAAAACAGTACAATATAGCAGAAATGCTGTGATTTACCAGAGACACTGTAATATACTATGAACATTGTAATTTTATATAAATACTATGTTTTAGCAAAAATACTCCAGTTTAGCACAAATATTATAATATAGCAGAAACACTATTCTATAGCAGAAATGCTATATTTAGAAAGAAAAATATAATATAGTAGAAATACTATGATTTAGCAGAAATCCTAATATATAGCTTAATAACAATGATTTAGAACAGATAATATGATTGAGCAGAATAGTAATAACTTAAGTGAAAATATTGAAAAGGTTAAGTTCACTCAAAACTAATTTTTGTTCACCTGTGAAAAATAAAATAAAAATACATTTAGAAAAAAAAAAAAAATAAGAACAGCCAACAGATACACAAAATCAAATATGGATACACAAATCACCAAATACACAGAAAATCAAATATGGATACACAAATGTACAGAGAGAGACAAACACACAGGTTCTATGCCAGTCAACCAGTCTGAATATATTATATTTTTATCCACCAATGAGATGCTGCCCTAAAAAGGTCTTTGTGTGTGTCTTTCTTCTCTCTCTCTCTCTCTCTCTCTCTCTCTCTCACACACACACACACACACACACACACACACACACACACACACACACACACACACACACAGCAGCAGCAGCAGCAGAAAGTGAATAGGGGCTGTTAACAGCATGTTTCTAGGTCAGTCAAACAGCTGTGAGCTTCTCAATTTGAATCCACCAATCAGAGAGGCTGTGTGCTTTTTCCCGCCAAAACTGGTGCACCAAGTGCAGGCTTTTACAGCACAGAGAGAGACAGGATTTTTGCAGTCTATTTCTCACAGTCAGGATTCCCCTCAAACAAACTGCCATAAATTCCCAACCGTAGGGGCTAAAACAGTCATTCTTACAACCGTTTTGTTCAGAAGAGATGGGGAATCTTGAAATGTTGAGCATTTAAAATACAAATATGAAATATTAAAGATATATGACATAGATGATTGGTTGGCTTAGAAGCCATGAAGGCCCCAATATGCAAATTTGAATGTGCCAGGCCTCAGATATGATTGGCTGGCTGGGAAGCCATGAAGGCCCCAATATGCAAATTTGAATGTGCCAGGCCTCAGATATGATTGGCTGGCTGGGAAGCCATGAAGGCAACAATATGCAAATTTGAATGTGCCAGGCCTCAGATATGATTGGCTGGCTGGGAAGCCATGAAGCCAACAATATGCAAATTTGAATGTGCAAGCCCTCAGATATGATTGGTTGTCTTAGACGCCATATAAAAAGCAGTAAAACTGTACTATGATTTGGTAGAAAACTATAATTAATCAAAAATACTATATTTGGCAGAAATACTATTTTTTTACCAGAAAACTATATTTAGCACAAATCTTATAAAATGGCAGAAATACTATAATTAACAGAAATACTATATTAAGTACAAATCCTATAAAATGGCAGAAATAGTATGATTACTGAAATAAAAATAAATACTGAAAAGCAGCAGAAATGCTATGACTTAGCACAATAGTAATAACTTAAATAGAAAAATTGAAAAGCAAATGGACAGCTGAAAAATCCTGAACATGCTAAGGGTCCCTCAAATGTAATTGTGAAACGAAAAAATCAGCAAAAAAAAAGTATAACAGTCACACAATCACAAATATGTACACATATGGAAACACACATGCACAGAGAGACACACACAGGATCAAATTCAGTCAACCAGTCTAAATATATTGAATTTAAATCATACAATAAGATGCTCCCATAAAACTCTCTCTCGCTCTCTCTCTCTCTCTCTGTCACACACACACACACACACACGAAGAGAAAGTCAAGTTTCTAGGTCAGTCAAGCAGCCTGGGAGCTGCTAAATTTGAATCCACCAATCAGAGAGGCTGTGTAGTTTTTCCCGCCAAAACTGGTGCACCTGTTTTTACACACACGCAGCACAGAGACAGGATTTGTGCTGTCTATTTTCCATAGTGAGGATTCCCCTCAAACAAATGGCTATAATTTCCTAACCGTAGGGGCTACAACAGTCATTCTTACACCGTTTTGTTCAGAAGAGATGGGGGAATCTTAAAATGCTGACCATTTAAAATACAAATATGAAATATTAAAGATATATGACATAGATGATTGGTTGGCTTAGAAGCCATGAAGGCCCCAATATGCAAATTTGAATGTGCCAGGCCTCAGATATGATTGGCTGGCTGGGAAGCCATGAAGGCAACAATATGCAAATTTGAATGTGCCAGGCCTCAGATATGATTGGTTATCTAAGAAGCCACGAGGGCCCCAATATGCAAATTTGAATGTGCCAGGCCTCAGATATGATTATTGGTTGGGAAGCCATGAAGCCAACAATATGCAAATTTGAATGTGCCAGGCCTCAGATATGATTGGTTGTCTTCAAAGCCATATAAAGAGCAGTAAAACTGTACTATGATTTGGTAGAAAAACTATAATTAATCAAAAATACTATATTTGGCAGAAATAGTATTTTTTAGCAGAAAAACTATAATTAAGCAGAAATACTATATTAAGTACAAATCCTATAAAATGGCAAAAATAGTATGATTACTGAATTAAAATAAATACTGAAAAGCAGCAGAAATGCTATGACTTAGCACAATAGTAATAACTTAAATAGAAAATTGGAAAAGCAAAATGAATAGCTGAAAAAGTCCCACTATCACAAATATGGACACATATGGAAAAACACAAGCACAGAGAGACACACAGGATCAAATTCAGTCAACCAGTCTAAATATATTGAATTTAAATCATACAATAAGATGCTCCCATAAAACTCTCTCTCGCCTCTTTCTCTCGCCTCTGTCACACACACACACACACACACACACACACACACACACACACACACACACACAGGAGAGAAAATCAAGTTTCTAGGTCAGTCAAGCAGCCTGGGAGCTGCTAAATTTGAATCCACCAATCAGAGAGGCTGTGTGTTTTTTTCCCGCCTAAAACAGGTGCACCTGTTTTTGCACACACGCAACACAGAGAAAGGATTTGTGCTGTCTATTTTTCATAGTCAGGATTCCCCTCAAACAAATGGCTATAATTTCCTAACCGTAGGGGCTAAAACAGTCATTCTTACACCGTTTTGTTCAAAAGAGATGGGGGAATCTTGAAATGTTTACCATTTAAAATACAAATATGAAATATTAAAGATATATGACATAGATGATTGGTTGGCTTAGAAGACCCCAATATGCAAATTTGAATGTGCCAGGCCTCAGATATGATTGGCTGGCTGGGAAGCCGTCCAGGTCCTGATATGTAAATTTGAATATTACAGTCCTTACAGAGGACTGACTCCCTGGGGACCTGGCAGAAATATATAGAAATACAATGATTACCCAGAAATACTGCATTTAGTAGAAATACTATGTTTTAGCACAAATACTATAAAATGGCAGAAATACTATAATTAAGCAGAAATATTATATTAAGTACAAATCCTATAAAATAGCAGAAATAGTATGATTTAGCACAAATGCTGTATTTAGCACAAATCTCATAAAATAGCAGAAATAGTATGATTTAGCTCAAATGCTGTATTTAGCACAAATACTGAAAAGCAGCAGAAATGCTATGACTTAGCACAATAGTAATAACCTAAATAGAAAAATTGGAAAAGCAAAATGGACAGCAGAAAAAATCCTGAACATGCTAAGGGTCCCTCAAATGTAATTGTTAAATGAAAAAAAAAAAAAAGCAAAAAAAGTATAACAGTCACACAATCACAAATATGTACACATATGGTAACACACATGCACAGAGACACACACAGGATCAAATTCAGTCAACCAGTCTAAATATATTGAATTTAAATCACACACACACACACACACACACATACACACACACAACAGCAGCAGCAGCAGCAGCAGCAGCATCAACAAGTGAACAGGGGTTGTTAACAGCCTGTTTCTAGGTCAGTCAAGCAGCCTGGGAGCTGCTAAATTTGAATCCACCAATCAGAGAGGCTGTGTAGTTTTTCCCGCCAAAACAGGTGCACCTCTTTTTACACACACGCAGCACAGAGACAGGATTTGTGCTGTCTATTTTTCATAGTGAGCATTCCCCTCAAACAAATGGCTATAATTTCCTAACCGTAGGGGCGAGAACAGTCATTCTTACACCGTTTTGTTCAGAAGAGATGGGGGAATCTTAAAGTGTTGACACTTTATCATTAAAATATGAATTATTGAAGATATTTGACTTCTAATGCACCATAACTGAGTAGAGGCAAAGCGAAAACTGCCTTGACTTGCCCTCAAACAACGCTTTCTAACTCTAAATCTGTTTGGAGTATTGATATCATTCTTTCACCATAAGAGACAGCAGGCTTTGGTGAACAGTCATGGAAATTTTCAGGTCTCTGTGGAAATCCATCAAAAAGATATGACGAGAGAAAAAAGTGCCTCATTTCCAGTGTCTGAAATCTGAAGAAATCTGAGCGAGGGACAAATTTCCTACCCTCAAACAAACCCAATTCATGGCCAAATGGTAATAGGTGAGAAAAAACATTCTTGAATTGTGAGCGTCAGGAGTGTCTGAAGATATATTGGCACAAGCCTCATGTCTTAACTTCGCTTCGTTAAGGGGATATGACGATTCGAAAATGCCTCTCATTAGAGAAATCCAGCAGTGATTTTGAACAAACTCTCCATTGACTTTCTATGTTGTAAGACTTTGTGTTGGTCTGAGGAGATTTGCCAAAATTCTATAAATCCCACAACAATGATAGTGACATTTTCTGAAAGCCAGCAAAAATACCTACGTTTTGATGTATAATTTGTGGAAGTTAAGTGAAAATTGAGCAAGTAGCAAGAAGTTGTTCGGACATGAAGAGAAGACTGCAAAACCTTCAGTGGCACACTGAAAGCCAAGTGCATAGCAACCATAACAACGCATGTATTTTGTGAAAAATCACAAAAATGAAACTCAAAACTTAAAGAAGGATAAGATGAAAACGGTAACAGATATGAAAAAGCTGAATCATACAAGAATAGCAGAAAAATTTGTGAACATTTTAAAGTTTGAATGGTTGTTCTAGGTGAAAGTATGAGGAAGTAGTTAAGTTTCAAAAACAAGCAAGTTTTAGCAGAATTGCGGAAGTTTCCCATTCATTTCAATGGGACAAATTAAAGGAAAAAGCTTAATATTTTAAAAGTATAATAGCAAAAATGCCAAAAGTCATAGCCATCATTAGCAGAAATAGCAGAATAGTTTAAAATTTGAACGGTGAAAATCGGCTGAAGATTGTGGAAGTAGTTAAGTGCCAAAAAAAGTGCAAAAGTGGCAACTAGAATAATAATAAAGTATAACTAGAAAAAATTGCATTTCCTGCGAAAATGCTGTGTGGATGCCTTAACACTGAAGCTGTCTGCTGAAAAGCTGAAAAAGATGAAAAGTTGCAAAAGTTGTATGGTGGTGAAAAAAAATGTTGCCCTGAGCAGGATTCTAACCTGGACCTCTTAATCTCAAGGCGGCTACTTATCTCACTGAGCCAAACTCATTCTCCCAATGAAGAGGCTGAGAGACTGACACTTTTGCTGAAATGAGCAGAAGCTGCTGAGAATTGTGCTGATAAGAGGTGGAAAGGCTGAAAATTTTGCAGAAAAGAGGTGAATCAGCAGAATTTCTGCTGAAAAGATGTTTTTGCTGAAAATAGCTGAAAAAGCTGGGATTTGTGCTGAAAATTTTTTTTTGCCATGAGCAGGATTCGAACCTGGGCCTCCTGGTCTCAAGGCAGCTACTTATCTCACTGAGCCAAACTCACTCTTGCAAAGAATAGGTGGAGAGACTCACAATTCTGCTGAAATGAGCAGAAGCTGCTCAAACTTCTGCAGAAAAGAGGTAAAGAAGCAGAAAGTTGCCCTGAAAAGACATGAATCAGCAGAATTTCTGCTCAAAAGAGGTTTTTTCTGAAAACAGCTGAGATTTGTGCTTATAAGAGGTGAAAAGGCTGAAAATTTTGCAGAACAGGTGAATAAGCAGAATTTCGGCTGAAAAGAGGTGAAAATTGTGAAAATTCTGCTGAGAAGAGGTCAATGAGCAGAATTTCTGCAGAAAAGAAGGAAAGAAGCAGAATGTTGCCCTGAAAAGAGGTGAATGAGCAGAATTTTTATGGAAAAGAGTTTTTTTCTGAAAACAGCAGAAAAACTGAAAATTTTGCTGAAAGGGGGTGAAGATGCTTAAATTTGTGTTTATTCAGTGTAGTTTACCATTCATACAGCTACAGAGAGCAAAACTCAGAAGAGCACCCATTCTCCACCATGAACTATGGTAAAACAAACACCGCTCACGCTTCACAGATGACAGCTTACAGTTTTGTGTAAAGATGAAGTTACTTTTAAAGTTTACAGCGCCCGATTTGCAGGCGCTGTGCACACAGGTTCATGAGCAGAAGTCCCATTGTACCACGGCAGATCCGACAATGTTTGCATGAACACGCTTTGAAGCATTACGTTATGGACCACTTTTCACACATGGTTGCGGTACCCAAACAGCCGGCTGTAGCTTTTCAACTCACAGCCCGACACACACCCAAAAACAGCCGAGAGAGCACAGACTACGCCCGAGGCGTGATTGCAGGTGCCGCTCAGGTGGGTCCACCTCCCCTGCAGCGGCACTGCAGACCACGCCCGCCACACACATCAAACACGTAAAATAAATATTTATGCACTTTTGCATTCACTTTCTGTTTTTGTTATTTTTACACAGTGTTCTGAATGATTAACAATGGTCTACAGCCAATCTTGTGTATTATTATACAAACTGTGGTTGTAAGATGCAGATAACTATTTAATAAAAAGCTAAATATTTTATATGAGAGCAAGAAAGAAAAGTATATCTTTGTGTCCCCCTTTCCTGTTAATGCCCTACCTGGCCCCCTGGCAAAAGCTTTGCTAGATCCGCCCCTGCACAGTTACCAGCTGTCAGCTACACAAAAAAGGAGCTTGGTGTTTTAGGAGTGCAGAATTATTAGGCAAATCAGTATTTTGTCCACATCATCCTCTTCATGCATGTTGTCTTACTCCAAGCTGTATAGGCTCGAAAGCCTACTACCAATTAAGCATATTAGGTGATGTGCATCTCTGTAATGAGAAGGGGTGTGGTCTAATGACATCAACACCCTATATCAGGTGTGCATAATTATTAGGCAACTTCCTTTCCTTTGGCAAAATGGGTCAAAAGAAGGACTTGACAGGCTCAGAAAAGTCAAAAATAGTGAGATATCTTGCAGAGGGATGCAGCAGTCTTAAAATTGCAAAGCTTCTGAAGCGTGATCATCGAACAATCAAGCGTTTCATTCAAAATAGTCAACAGGGTCGCAAGAAGCGTGTGGAAAAACTAAGGCGCAAAATAACTGCCCATGAACTGAGAAAAGTCAAGCGTGCAGCTGCCAAGATACCACTTGCCACCAGTTTGGCCATATTTCAGAGCTGCAACATCACTGGAGTGCCCAAAAGCACAAGGTGTGCAATACTCAGAGACACGGCCAAGGTAAGAAAGGCTGAAAGGCGACCACCACTGAACAAGACACACAAGCTGAAACGTCAAGACTGGGCCAAGAAATATCTCAAGACTGATTTTTCTAAGGTTTTATGGACTGATGAAATGAGAGTGAGTCTTGATGGGCCAGATGGATGGGCCCGTGGCTGGATTGGTAAAGGGCAGAGAGCTCCAGTCCCACTCGAGACGCCAGCAAGGTGGAGGTGGAGTACTGGTTTGGGCTGGTATCATCAAAGGTGAGCTTGTGGGGCCTTTTCGGGTTGAGGATGGCGTCAAGCTCAACTCCCAGTCCTACTGCAAGTTTCTGGAAGACACCTTCTTCAAGCAGTGGTACAGGAAGAAGTCTGCATCCTTCAAGAAAAACATGATTTTCATGCAGGACAATGCTCCATCACACGCGTCCAAGTACTCCACAGCGTGGCTGGCAAGAAAGGGTTTAAAAGGAGAAAAACTAATGACATGGCCTCCTTGTTCACCTGATCTGAACCCCATTGAGAACCTGTGGTCCATCATCAAATGTGAGATTTACAAGGAGGAAAACAGTACACCTCTCTGAACAGTGTCTGGGAGGCTGTGGTTGCTGCTGCACGCAATGTTGATGGTGAACAGATCAAAACACTGACAGAATCCATGGATGGCAGGCTTTTGAGTGTCCTTGCAAAGAAAGGTGGCTATATTGGTCGCTGATTTGTTTTTGTTTTGTTTTGAATGTCAGAAATGTATATTTGTGAATGTGGAGATGTTATATTGGTTTCACTGGTAAAATAAATAATTGAAATGGGTATATATTTGTTTTTGTTAAGTTGCCTAATAATTATGCACAGTAATAGTCACCTGCACACACAGATATCCCCTAAAATAGCTAAAACTAAACACAAACTAAAAACTACTTCCAAAACATTCAGCTTTGATATTAATGTGTTTTTGGGTTCATTGAGAACATGGTTGTTGTTCAATAATAAAATTATTCCTCAAAAATACAACTTGCCTAATAATTCTGCACTCCCTGTATGAGAGTAAGAAAGAAAAGTATATCTTTGTGTCCACCTTTCTCTGTTAATGCCCTACCTGGCCCCTGGCAAAAGCTTTGCTAGATCCGCCCCTGCACAGTTACCAGCTGTCAGCTAAATAAAAAAGGAGCTTGGTGTTTATTTCTCTCAGAAACAGTTCATAACTTCCCTTCAACTCATTCATGTCACCTAAAGTGTAAACCTGTTTCTCCATCACCAGTTCAGCTCTGATGATTCAGTAAGGACATCTCCTGATTTCATCTTCATGCTCCAGCAAACATCAGCTGATCAAGCTTAAACGTGCTGCTGTTGTTTAGCGCGATAAATAAGAGCGAACAGCCGATCATTGATCAGTTTCATGATTGACGTTTCAACACGCGAGAGAATGACAGGGGAGGCTTCGTAACGACAGAATAAATCATAATGTTTTCTCTGAATGTGGGACGATTCCGTTTGTACAGCACGGCAACTCTATGAACTAACCCTAATGAATAAAATAAAGTCCAACGTCAGTAACTTAGTGCGCACACAGCTGTATATAAACTCCCGTGGCATTACGATTGTAAAAGGTCAACGAAAATAAATTACACCTAAACTCGGTTTATATCTGACCCAAATAGAGTGCAGTTCATAACTTCTTACCTGAAATTCAGTTCACCTCACGCTCCTGCCTTCGGTTTCCAGCATCATCGGCCCATATAAAGCGAAAAATAAGTCCAGCTAAAACACATACTGTCGGCGGCGACCGGGTGCTGACACGATTTTCACCCGCCTCAATATAAGCCAAGCCTGGGTGCTTTTTCACGAAGGGTCGCTAGCGGTGCGAGCTAACTATGCTAGCGGCGCTAGCTAGCTAGCCGACTATCAGCAACACATAAGAGAACTGCTGCTAAATAAACTACACCTAAACTCGGTTTATATCTGATCCAAATAGAGTGCAGGTCATAACTTCTTACCTGAAATTCAGTTCACCTCACGCTCCTGCCTTCGCTTTCCCTGATCCACGATTGACCTCCGCGTTAGCAAACACCGGTCGATCAGCGGTCGTGACATGTCCTTTCTGTCACACACGGTGGATAGCTGCCCACTGTTGTAGCTCCGCATTATAGCACCACCAAACAACTCAGTTATTTTTTCCACATCCAGCTGTAACTCCGATTCTGTGCGAGCATTTGCGAGACCGGGAGGTGAAAGGAGAGAGAGAGTCCCTCGCTGTCCATTTGCAGCCAAGTGCGGCAGCTAGCTAGGTAGCCGGCTAGCTGTCAGGCAGGACCGAGGTCGTCAGAGCATTGTCACTAATATGGGATGTCTTGATAAAACAAGCAGATATTTGAAGTTTACACACCTACATTCTCGCCTGAAAATATCTTAAAAGTTTATTTTGTGACCTAGAAACACTAATAAAAGACATATAAAAGCGAAGTGGTGGCCGCCATTGTTTAACTCGGCAGAGGTGTGCTATGAATTGTGGGATATTGAGTTTTCCACCAAGCATTACCGTAACTTTTGAATGATTTGCGCAACCTTAAAAATTCCAATGGCTCCTGAAAGCAGCGACGCTGTGCGCACCGTTGAAATTGTCATCATTACGGTAATCCAAATAAGGGTAGACAGGCTGTACCACTCCCGGCATACCACTAGAGAGAGCCAACACACCACAAATGAAGTCTGTTTATTTGGCGCCAAAAGATGAATTGGCCTAAATTTGCACTAAAATATTAATATTTAAAAACTATAAAAGTCATGAACACCAAAAGTCATGACATAATAGTCCAGCTCCAGCCGCACAAAATGATCTAACATATGTAACCCTAATGTCAAAACTGTTAGGCAGAGGAGCGGGAAAATTTTCACTAAAATATTAATATTTAAAAACTATAAAATTCATAAAGACCAAAAGTCATAGCACACCATTCCAGATCCGGCCGCACAAAATGAGGTAACATATATGAAGCTTGTCTCAAAACTGCGGGGCGAGATTCGCTGCAAAATTTCAGGCGGAAACTGGAGAATTAAATCCGAGGAATAGTAATATGTGTGCCTCTTGTCATAGGCACACATAATAATAATAATAATAATAAATCCGAGGAATAGTAATATGTGTGCCTCTTGTCATAGGCACACATAATAATAAATCCGAGGAATAGTAATATGTGTGCCTCTTGTCATAGGCACACATAATAAATCCGAGGAATAGTAATATGTGTGCCTCTTGGCATAGGCACACATAATAAGAATAATAAATCCGACGAATAGTAATATGTGTGCCTCTTGGCATAGGCACACATAATAATAATAAATCCGACGAATAGTAATATGTGTGCCTCTTGGCATAGGCACACATAATAATAACATACCTATCAGTAAAGTGGCATACTTGTGCAAAATGAATACAAAAAAAAAGAATTTTAAAAAGTAGTGTAGCAGCATATACTGGGAGAAATGAGACAAACATGCAATCAATAACTAACAGATGACTAATAATATTGCACAAAGACTATAAAACAAAGCTCCCAGACGCCCTCTACAGGAAAGGGTAGAACAGGCTGTACCTGCTGCGGAGACTCAGGTCGTTTGGAGTGGAGGGCCCACTCCTGAAGACCTTCTATGACTCTGTGGTGGCCTCAGCCATCTTTTATGGAGTGGTCTGCTGGGGTGGCAACATCTCTGTTGGGGGCAGGAAGAGACTGAACAGGCTGATCAGAAGGGCCAGCTCTGTTCTAGGATGCTCTTTGGACCCAGTGGAGGTGGTGAGTGACAGGAGAATGGTGGCTAAGCTGTCATCGCTGTTGGAAAACATCTCCCACCCCATGCAGGAAACTCTAACAGCACTGTACAGTTCCTTCAGTGGCAGGCTGCAGCACCCACAGTGTGGGACGGAGAGATTTCGCAGGTCTTTCCTTCTATCTGCTGTCAGACACCTCAACAAAGACTTCAACTGATCAAACACACACAAACCCACACATGTGCAATAACACTAAGTGCAATACTCTTTTCTGACAAAGTTGTATTTTTATTAAATTGTATATAGAATTTGTATTCTATTTTTATCCTATTGTATATTTTATTCCATTTTATTCTACTGTATATAGTATTTTATTTTATTCTATTCTGTACAGTTGTGTACAGTATTTTATTCTTATTTATTCTAATTTTTGCTATATAACTTTTGCACTGTCCACTTCCTGCTGTGACAAAACAGATTTCCTACGTGTGGGACTAATAAAGGTTATCTTATCTTATCTACATTAGTATTAATCCTAAAGGTCATCTACAGAGGGAGGAGTTGTACAGTCTTATTGCCACAGGTAGGAAGGATTTCCTGTGGCGGTCAGTTCCATCATGGAGTTGTGCATGGGGTGAGAAGAGTTGTTCATGATACTTAGAAGCATTTTTAGCATTCTCCTCTCAGATACCTCCTCCAGGTTCTCCAGTCTGACAACCAGGACAGAACCCGCCTTTTTAATTAGCTTGTTTAGCCTGTTGGCATCAGCTGTCTTCACCCCACTGCCCCAGCACACAGCTGCAAAGAACACAGCGCTCTCAACCACAGATTGATAGAACATGGTCGGCATTTTCCTACATATATTGAAGGACCTGAGCCACTTCAGTAGGAAAAGCGGACTCTGCCCTTTCTTGAAGACAGATTCAGTGTTTGTTTTTTTAGACCTAGAGACTTAGAGCTTTTTATTGTCATTGTGCAGTTTCTTGCACAGCAAAATTGGGTAGCTGGACCACAAAGTAAGAAGAAGAGAGACCAATATGAATCAAATCAAATCAAATCACTTTTATTGTCACGTCACATGTGCAGGTACACTGGTACAGTACATGCGAGTGAAATTCTTGTGTGCGAGCTTCTCAAGCAACAGAGGTGTGCAAAAATACAATAACATAAAACAAGCAAAATATAAGAATGGCTAAATCTGAGAGTAATAAATATATGTACAATATAAGAGTGTATGCATTACTGGATGTGTATACTAAATATGTTTTTCTACGTGTGTGTGTGTGTGTGTGTGTGTGTGTGTGTGTGTACATATTTTACAAATTAAATGGAGTAAACAATAAAATAAAATATATAACATATACAGAGGTTGGTGGTTGGACATGTGCAAAACAAGTGGCATTTATATACAGTGTGGATAATATGTGCATGATATTGAAGTTCTGGTAAGTGAGCGTGAGGTGTCTATGAAGTGTTCAGCAGTCTGATGGCCTGGTGGAAAAAGCTGTCTCTCAGTCTGGTGGTACAGGACCGGATCCTGCAGAACCTCCTTCCTGATGGAAGTAGTCTGAACAGTTTATGGCTGAGGTGACTGGAGCCCTTGATGATCCTTCCCTCTTTCCTCAGGCACTGCTTCCTGTAGATGTCTTGGAGGGAGGGAAGCTCACCTCCAATTATCCGTTCAGAGCACCGCACTACTCTCTGGAGAGCTTTGCGGTTGTAAGCGGTGCTGTTGCCATACCAGGTGGTGATGCATCCAGTGAGGATGCTCTCAATGGCACAGCGATAGAAGGTCCTGAGGATGCGGGGGCTCATGCCAAATCTTTTCAGTCTCCTGAGAAAGAAGAGGCACTGCTGCGCCTTCTTCACTGTTTTGTTTGTGTACTGACCACGTAAGATCCTCAGCCAGATGTACACCAAGGAACCGGAAGCTGCTCACTCTCTCCACAGCAGCACCGTTGATGGTGATGGGGGTGTGTACTTCTGTGCACCTCCGGAAGTCCACTATCAACTTCTTTGTCTTTGCGACGTTGAGGGTGAGATGGTTGTCTTGACACCAGTGGGTCAGGGCGCTGATATACAATATACAACGAAAGGGGGAAAAAAATAAAATAAAATAAAATAAAAAGCAGTGTGTATGTATACATATATGTGAGTGAGACTATATAGATAGTGTATGTGTAAGAAACATTGAAACAGACTGGGACCAGAATATTGCACATGAGCCAAAAATATTGCACAGAACATGGAAAGACTGAGATATTGGTCATAGATGATCAACAGCAGTGTCAGAGTGGATGTGTTGGGGAAGTCTGTACACATATCTTAGTTTGCATTAAGAGTTCTGACAGCCCACGGGAAGAAGCTGTTCTTTACTCTGTTGGTTTTGCACCTGATGGATCTGAGCCTTTTTCCAGAGGGCAGGATGTTGAAGAGGTGGTGGTTAGGATGGAGGTGGTCCTTTATAATTGCCCTGGCTGTGGAGAGACATCTTGAGCTGGCAATTAAGTCCAGGGAGGGGAGTGGACAGCCGAACACCTTCTCTACAGCTCTGATGACCCTCTGTAGTCTCTTCTTGTCAGCTGTTGTGCAACCAGCGTACCACACAGAGATGGCATGCACCAGCACACTCTCGATAGTGGCTTGGTAGAAGGACACTAGGAGTTCAGTCTGCTGCCTGTTCCATCTCAGAACCCTCAAGAAATGGAGGCGCTGCTGGGCTTTCTTTACTAGGGCTGATGTGTTTGTGGACCAAGATAGGTCCTCAGATATTTGGGTGCCGAGGAACTTAAAAGAGGACACCCTCTCCACATAGTCACCTTTTATGGATAGGGGAGGGGAATCAGTTCTTGTTTTGCGGAAGTCCATGACCACTTCCTTTGTTTTCTTGGTGTTTAGGGTGAGGTTATTGTAGTTACACCATTCTGACAGTCGCTGGACCTCATCCCTGTAGGCAGTGTCATCATCGTTGGTGATGAGCCCCATCAGAGTGGTGTCATCTGCAAATTTGATGATGATGTTGCACGGGTGAGTAGGGGTGCAGTCACTGGTGTAGATGGTGTATAAGAGTGGACTCAGCACACATCCCTGTGGTGAACCAGTGCTGAGAGACAGGGTGGATGATCTCTGGTTAACAACCTTGACTGATTGTGAATGGTCTGTGAGGAAGTTTTTGATCCATGTACATGTGGAGGGGGTTTACCAGTTTGTCTATAAGGATGTCTGGGATGATGGTATTGAAGGCCGAGCTGAAATCAATGAAGAGCATCCTTACTGATGTCCCAGGATTCTCCAGGTGATGCAGAGCGGAGTGGAGAGCGGTGGAAATTGCATCCTCTGTGGACCTATTTGCCTTATAGGCAAACTGGTGGGGATCGAAGCTGGGTGGGAGGCAGTCCTTTATGTGTTTTAGGACCAGCTTCTCAAAGCACTTTGCAACCACTGGAGTCAATGCGATAGGTCTGTAGTCACTGAGGCTACTGATGGTGGTGGACTTGGGGACTAGGACTATTGTTGATGATTTCACGCAGTGAGGGACAGTGGCTCTCCTTTGGTACTGACGAAGGTGGTCGCACTTTTTCTCCTCTCCTCCTCCTCCTTTCCCTTAGCTTCCCTGCTTAGCCTCTTGTGTCCTTGTCTAGTCTCGTGTTTTTTTGTATTACTTTTCCCTGGAACACTCTCTCACAATCTGTTCTCTAAAACCTAAAAGAGAATTATGGATTTGATCAACAGGTCTCTGAATGAAATTGACACCCCTTTCTCAACAAGAAGTTTGGGCTTGGGTGAGCCTGAGTGCTGAAGATATCTACCCATCGGAAACATCTCGGCAGATATCTTCCTATTCGGAACCATGATAACAGGGTTCTTGCTGATCGGAGCTGGCTTGGCCCTGACTTACCGACGAACTAAGGAAGCGGAACCGGCTGTTCAAACCCCCACAAGGCTGCCCGCTGGGATTGAAACGATGGGAAGAGGCGTGAGTTTCTCAAAATGGGCTCATTGAGTGCAGCACAGATAAGATCTTAGAAAGGCTTACAGCTGCCGTGAATACTCAGAATAAGATCTATGAGTGCAGACTGGATTACATCTCGGAAGGGCTGGCTCGGAATAACATCTCTGAGCGTAAAATGGATGACATCTCGGGGAGGCACACTGTTGTGAGTTCTCAGAATCGGCTCTTTGGGCACAAGAATGACAACATCACAGAGTGCAAGTATGGCGAAGCTCACGGCTCTCCAACGGGAGATTGAGAGACCAGTGTTGGACTGTAGAACTGCTTGGAAATTCATATGAGCTGTTCGCACTAAAGTAAAAAGCACTATCACTTATGCGGATACCCTTTTGGCGCCAGCTGAAAGGCTGGAGCGGAACAACAACACCCTGACAACGACTGTGTTGAGACTGTTCTTCCCATTCCATGCAAGGCCACCTGGGTTGGCTGGAAGACTGTTTACTTAGCCTGGCAGGGCAAAGGACACTGTCTCAGCTGAACTCTGGACACACACACAGACATATACACATGCAGATGTACACTCATCCCCCCTCCCCCTCCAAACGCCTTCGACGCTTATTCCCTTCCGATGCTGACGGTGGATCATGGAGACCAGCACATAGGCTGCAGGCCCGGATGTACTGTCTACATCGGCTGTCTGTCACCCTTTACCCACCCCTGTTGCTTGTCATGTGTTTCTTTGTTGTTTTAAGAGTTTTTTCATGTGCTATGTGCAGAGGTGTTTTTTTTCTGTTCTCAAACTGATCTCCCTGTTGGAGCTCAGTCTGGGGGGAGATATTTTTTTCTCCTTATCTTTCCTCATGTTGTGCATTTTCCATTGTTATACCTCTCTGACCTGTCTTCCCCATGTGATGTTTTGTGTAATGTATGTATGGTCGGAGGGTAAGATGGCGCCGCCATTGCGTGCAATAGGTCGGCAGCCTTATGAAATTTCCCCTTGTGGGACTAATAAAGGTATATCAAATCAAATCAAATGTGTCAGGGAGAGGTTGAATAGTCTGGTGAACACAGGAGCCAGCTGGTCGGCGCAGGCTTTGAGCACTCTACCAGGTATTCCGTCGGGGCCAGCAGCTTTCCTCTGATTTACTGCTCTGAACACATTGCAGACCTGATGTTGTTGGAGGCTAAATGTGTGGGGGCTGTGCTCAGAGGATGCCGTGGGCAGGGTGGTGTGCATGGTGGGGGTGACTGCAGTTTT
Organism: Oreochromis aureus; assembly: GCF_013358895.1. NCBI lineage: Eukaryota > Metazoa > Chordata > Actinopteri > Cichliformes > Cichlidae > Oreochromis > Oreochromis aureus. The sequence goes on from NC_052944.1 coordinate 41,188,111, forward strand.
CTCAAAGTGGGCAAAAAAGTGTTTAAGTTCCTCTGCTAACGAGACGTCCATATTATCTATATTTGTCCCATTGCCTTTGTAATTGGTGATGTGTTTCAGGCCCTCCCATACCTTCCTGGAGTTGTTATCAGAGAGGTGATCTGATAGCTTGTTTGAATAGTCCAGTTTTGCTACTCTGATGCCTTTTTTTAAGGTCTGCTCTTGCTCTGCTGTACATGTCCTGGTCCCCAGATTTGTATGCAGAGTTGCGTGCCTTTAACAGTGCCTGAACCTTGCTTGTCATCCAGGGTTTACAGTTGGGGTAGAGCCAGACCCGCTTTTCCGTGGTGACAGTGTCCATGCAGTGTTTGATGTAACCCAGCACTGCGGTTGTGTGAGTCTCTAGGTCATCCTGTTCAAAGACACTCCACTCTGTGAGAGGAAAACAGTCCTGCAATTGAGCGAGAGCTTCCTCAGAAATGGTGTTAATGGTTCTGATGGTGGGCTTTGTCCTTTTTCTGAGTGGTGTGTATGCCGGGACAACGAGTAGGGAGAGGTGGTCGGACATGCTCAGGTGGGGGAGGGGAACGGATCTGTAGGCTTGCTTAATATTTGAGTAAACATGATCCAAGGTTTTATTTCCTCTCGTAGGGCATTTCACATGTTGTAGAAATTTAGGCAGCACAGTTCTTAAGCATGCTCTGTTGAAATCCCCTGCAATGATGTGTACTCCCTCTGGGTATGTCCGTTGCTGTTCGGAGATCATGTCGTGCAGGTATGCAAGGGCTAGGGTTGCCAACTCCCTGAAAAATAAATAAGGGACACCTCGTGGCCAGGGCCGGGCAACCCAGTTGTCTTCACCCTTCCCAGTGTGGTGAATTTTGTAGGTCTTTTTTTGTGTGTGAAATTATTTTTTTAACCATTTGACTTGAATTTGATTTAAGTAGATGCATATTCTTTGTGATATGACCATATGGGAAACAAATGATCATTTAGCCATTTATTTTTAGCTCAAAATGACAACATTAGCACAATAAAACAGGTCTCTTTCTTAAACAGAAGCCTGTCATGCTTAACTTTTGAGAATATAAGTAAATCTTTCTTTTAAAGAACTCTGTCCTGCTTAACTTAAAATTATATAAACTAATAGAAAACAATAGAACGAAAAACATTCTTGTAACAGTGCACATATAGTGCTTTTATTGGCTTCAGTTGAGGTATTATTTCAGCTTTTCTAATGCTAATCAGCTGCTCCTGTTTGTAAACCCGCTTGTTCCCTTGATTACGCATCATAACTCATCATCATTATTCATCTATGTATTACTTTTATGTATTAGTCATCTATTTGTTGTAATCATCTGTCCTTGCAGTTGTTTATTACACAAAATAAATTATATTATCACACTTCTGGCCACATAGCGCTGATATTTCTGCACATGCCCGTATTAACCTTAAACAGAGGGTTTAAAAAACAAACAAACCAGTGTTTACATACCATATCTGCTTCTGCCGTGGCCTGGTGGACAAAAAATTGTTAAGGGTTCCCCGGGCTTTCACGCCCCTCATGCCCTTCATGTGCCCACCATTAGAAGCATGCCTATAGAAAAAGTGCGCCGGCACACAGTGCAGTGCGCTTTATAGTTGTTGTTGTGCACTTTTCCAGCCAGATGTTTTCCTTTTCCCATTCCTCCCTGTACTTTTGCAGCCTTTTTTTTCTTTCTCTGAGGGGAACACACATTGCTGGTCTAATACTGGGCTTACACTGTGCGATTTTTGGCCCATTTTGAGCCGATTTTTGAGTCATGCGACCGATTTGGTGATCAGCCCAATTTTGGCCTTCATTGTGCAGTATACGTGGGGTAACGAGAAGCGATTAACACCTCACGACCAGCTCCTGATCATCAATCACTCGTGAGGGTGTCACCGCAGCCGCTCACACTGCTCACGCGCAAACACGTAAACGTCGGTGAAAAAGACGGAGCAGCGCGGCAGTGCAGCGTGTGATCTGGACACAAGTGATGGAGGCACAACTTGTAGAACTTTGGAAAGCTCATCCGAGCCTTTTTGATGTGGCCTCACAAAATTATCACGACCACAACAACCGTGAAAATAGTTGGATTTACATTGCTGCTCAATCACAGTTGCCTGATCAATGTTTTTCATTAGCAATTTAGCAAAGTTGATGGTGGTGGTGTGCGTGTCTGTGTGAGTGAAAGACAGAGAGGGAGAGTGAGCGACAGATTTTCTGTTATAACCTTCATTTTATGGAGGCACAGTGTGAGCACTCAGGTTGCATCAGAGCATCGGGCTGTATAGTGTGAGACCCTGCATCGTGACCTACCAACTTATAACCCTGCGAGTCAATCGTGCAGTTTGAAAATCGCACAGTGTATGCCCAGCTTTAGGTGTACTGTCGTCCGAGACTTGCACCGCAGTGTCGGCGTTTGTTTCCCTGTTGGCTATGCCTCTTGTTGTGGTCATCTGTTGTCTTCCGGTATTTTCTCCGTAAGCGACCTTTCCTCGACCAATGAGATAAGCGGTAATCTGAATTGTCATACTCGAATTGTCTTAAGTGTGCTGTCAGCTCATTGGTCACAAAACAGGAGAGGGGCTGGGAATTATGTTTTCAAACAAAGCGTTAATTCCATTAACATTTATAGACTACTTTTGATTCTCACTGTATTACGGGACAAAGTGTGTCCCTTATTAGCTCAATACGGGACGTGTACTTTTGTTTCTAAATACGGGACGATTCCGTTTTTTAAGGGACAGTTGACAACCCTCCTCCTCTGCTTTTCCCCGCTGTAGACTTTCTGTCGCTGCGGTGCATTGTGCGGCCTGCTAGCTGCACGGAGGCGTCGGGAATTCCCTCTCGTAGCCATGTCTCCGTGACGACCAGGACACAGCAGTCGCGGACGATTGGCTGTGCAGCGAGAAGTAGGTTCAGTTCGTCTATTTTGTTGACAACCGACCGTGCGTCGGTCAGGAAGATACTCGGGAGTGGTGGTTTGAAAGGCTGCTTCTTTAGCCTGGCTAGCAGGCCCGACCGGCATCCCCGCTTTTGTTTGCGTTCCTTCCGCCGCCTGCATTTCTTGGCAGAGCCGATAACAATCCACGGAGCACCCGATGTTCTCGCTATCTCCGGGGGGGTATTCCTCCACGACCTCCATGTCAGCCCAAAGTCCATGATCAGTTCCCTTGATTTTGTGAGGCTACGTTATAGATGGTTTAGCTCACACCACTCAACAAAGCTGTCCAGCACACTCCTGTACTCCTCCTCCTGTCCATCCCTGATACAGCCCACAATGGCAGAGTCATTAGAGAATTTCTGCAGATGACATGAAATGACTGAGACTTGCACCTGAAGTCAGACGTGTAGAGGGTGAAGATGAAGGGTGATAGGACAGTCCCATGTGGCGTCCCCAGTGCAGCTCAGGATGTTATCTGAGCGGCAGCTCTTCAGCCGGACATGCTGTGGCTAGCTTGTTAAATAGTCCGTGATCCAAGCTACCAGTGGGGCGTCTACCTGCATTTCTGTGAGCTTATTCCGCAGCAATTGTTACGAAATCAGTTTTACCCCAGTTCTTTTATTCGTCGAGGGATCCAGAAAACGGCACCGGAACTCAGTAGTTATTTTTACAAAATCTTTATTCATCTTTATTCATCTTCATTTAAGCATGCACTTCTAGAAGGGAAGACGAGGCGGTGTCCTCTGAAACAATCTTCACCCTTTGTTAGTTCCAGGCAGCTTTATAGAGGCAACCCCATCATAAATCCCCCATGGTGTGCTCCAAACTCTGTCTCTGTGTGTATGCACGAGCACATGAGTGACTGTGTGTGCATACCTGGTATGTGCGTGCACGTGAGTGAGTGTACATATAGGTGTGGGAGTATATCAGTTAAAACACTGTGGGTATGTGTCTCTTCCTAGGGGCCATAAATACCATCTCCCCTCCAGACCACAGTTATCCAGTTACAAATCTACTTCTAAGCTCATGACACAATCAGGCCTTTATTTATATCCAGGGCAGTGTCAGTGTCTCTACCATAATTCTACATTCTATCTTAACACATTTCTAAACTCTAAAGCAAACTAAACATTCCTACATGTCTAAACTGTAAAATAAGCTAAACATTTCTACACAATGATGGTCTGATCGTGTTAAAAGCACTAGAGAAGTCAAAGAACATGACTCTCACAGTGCTCCCAACAATGTCCAGATGAGAATAAGCCTGGTCCAGCAGGTAGATGATGGCATCCACCACACCGATACGGGGTCGATAAGCAAACTGCAGGGGCTCCAGCCAAGGCTCTACCAGCAGATGCAGATGTTTCAGGATGAGTCTCTCAGCGTCTTCATGACATGTGAAGTCAGAGCCACTGGCCTGTAGTCACTAGGGGTTGACAGATTGATCTTTTTGGGGACAGGAACTAGGCAGGATGTCTCCCAGAGTGATAGAACCCTCTGCAGTTTCAGACTCATGTTGAAGATCCATGCAGCCATGTCTCTTTGAAATTTACCTCCATCCGCTGTGACCTGTGCTGTGTTCAAGAATTAGAAAGCAGCTGGTTTGGAAACCACCATGTTGTGAAAGTGTGCTCAATTAAGATACAAAGTGTCAGTGGTTAAGTGACTTGAAGTTATCATTGCACCAGAGAGCTGTATAATGAAACATTAGACTTTATCATTGTTTGCTTTGACATCTCTTACTCAAGTTAATTAAATTAAATTTTATTTATACAGCACTAAATCACAACAACAGTCGCCTCAAGGCGCTTTATATTGTAAGGTAGACCCTACAATAATACATACAGAAATACATGTTATACACAGTTACATTTACATAACTGTGTATAAATACAAAGTTATTTTTCTAAATCTAAACAGACTTAAAGTAAGTTTCATTTGTATCATATTTATTGCGTTTTGATCACATTTAAAGCATCAAAACATCAGATTTCTCTTTATTGTTAACTTTTCTTTTTGAGTGTGGTGTGTCTGTGTGAATTTTTCTGCTTAGATTTGTCTTTGGGTGATCTAAGCATGGTCATCAAGTATCCTTTAAGGAGAGTATTCTGGTATACTTGAAAAGGAAAGATGATGTTCAACTACATAAAGAAGAATTTTGAACTGTAAATAACAGAGCTATTGCACAGATTTATTTTATTTTTTTTACAGTGGAACCAAGTATCACTCAGAGCTTCGATGTGTCATTGTGACTGTTGCAAATGGTGAGTAGAGTCCTTCACCATTTCAGCCACATTTTAATCTAATTTACTGGATCAGTGTAACAGAGTTATAACAGCTGATTCTGACTGTTTATAGGACTAATAATAACCACACAGAATACCACTAGTACTCCAACTACTGAAACTGCAACAACTACTACCAGTATGCCAAGTACCACTCTTCCTGCATCAACTACACCCAGTGGACCAGCTTGTGAGTGTAATAATTAGAATAGAATAGAATAGAATAGAATAGAATAGAATAGAATAGAATGCCTTTTGTTGTCACTATACACATGTACTATGAGATGTACATTCATCTCCTTCTCAGTGCAGACGTGGGAAAGAAAGAGGGGGTGAGGTGTACGGTTCTGCTGCACTATATACATATGAACATTACTCAAAAATATCAAATGTACAAATATCAGAAAAATAAATAGTGTTATATTTTTGCAGTGTGGGTTATTGCACTTAAATTAAGTATTGCATAGTAGTGATGGTAGTTGTGTATTCTGTGTGTAAAAGGAAGACCTTGGATTGAGGAGTGGGTGATTTTTACTGAGTTACTCTTTTTCTGTGCAAATATATTAGGATCAATTTAGTTCATGTCTATTGATTCCTGGTCACACCAAAACAGTAAAATTTCATGTCATTTTTTATATCGCTACATAATACTCTCAAATTGGCAATTTGTTAATCGAGCACAATACTTGACTTTGAGGTATTAAATTAATTTTGCAGTACTGACTAACGGCATGCAAATTCCAAAGTCCAAAATAAAGGCATAAGCTGATTACAGGTGATTTTCACTGGGCCACTATAGCACAGTCTTTGCAATCACCAGTGTGAACTAGTGAAAAACTCAACATCAAAAAAGCAAGAATAATAGAATAACAAGTAATTAACGCTAACTAAGCCTTGGTGGACAAACACAGGGCTGGTTCAACAACAAACACAAAACACATTTTGGTGATATAAAAATCTGAAAAGTCTTGTACCTAACTTTTTTAAACAAAACATTTAGCAAAGATACGGTGGCGAGCTCAGACAAGGAGGAGACAGCGGTGTCATTTGGTCTTGCTTCCCCGAGTTGCCAGGGAGCGCAGCCGTTTATTTTCCAACAGAAACAAGTAACCCAACTGCTCGGCGTAGCTTAGCAAAACAACAACAACAAAAGGCGCTCTCTCTTCACCCAGAAACACACAGTCGCAGAGAGAGTATCACACTATAACCATGGCAACATAACGCTGCCGCCTGGAACAACAGAACATGCAGGTGTCACAGCAATGCACATGAAGTTTCACATTCCGTCGACAACCAGACCAGTAGAACCGTCCCCTGAGACGGCGGAGAGTTTTGGCATTCTCATAGTGGCCGGCCCCCACCGAGCCATGGACAAGCTTGAGCACCTGCGACCACAGCAACTGAGGCACCAACAGCCCCTCAACAGCTCTGCAGCTCTGGTGAGGGCCTCCTTCAGCTGTGCAAAACTTGCAGTGCAGGCATCACCCCAGCCGAACGGCTGGCCCCTATCGGTCAGGCGGTGGAGAGGGCTGGCTATCATCACGAAACCCTTGATGAACCAGTTGTAGTAGGAGGCTAGGATCAGGAAGCTCTACAGTTCTTTGATGTTCAAGGGAGACAGCTAGTCCCGGACTACAGCCACCTTCGCTGGGTCAGTGGCGATGCCTTGAGCACTGACCACATAGCCGAAGAACATGGTTTCTCTCGCCAACAGCTGGCACTTCGCCGGGTTGAGCCGCAGCCCAGTTTCTTGGATGGCGCCGAAGACCTTGCTCAGGTGGGACAGTGCACTGTCGAAGTTGCCACCGTGCACCAACAGGTCATCCTGTTACACAACGCAGGGGCTATGAGGGATGTTCACAAGCACTCTCTCCATCAGCCTCTTTAATGTCACTAGCGCACTGCAGAGTCTGAATAGCATGACCCTGAACTGCCACAGCCCCTGTCCGATGGTGAATGCAGTCTTAGGCCTTGCTTCAGGGGCTAGCTCCACCTACCAGTAACCGCTGCATAGGTCGAGGGAGCTGAACCAGCTGGAGTGGGCAATGTAATCCAGGGCCTCGTCTATCCCCGGAAGCAGGTACGAGTCCTTCTTGGTTACCGCATTGAGACGGTGAAAATCCACGCAGAACCTCTGGCTGCCATCCTTCTTTCCCACCAGGACCACAGGCGCCGCCAATGGGCTGTCCGACGGCTCGATCACCCCAGCCTCAGCCTTCTCACGGATCTTTTCCTTGCCATTTCGAGAGGGGCAGCTGGTGTGGGCACAGACAGATGGGTTGAGAAGAGCCGGTGTAGATGGTGTGCTGAACCAGCCCCGTCTGCCTGCAGTCCTTGTCACTAGCAGCAAAGATGTCCATGTTCTCTTCCAGGAGGCACTTCAACCTCTGGCGCTGGTCACCGGTGAGACCTACGCTGCTGCGCTGCCACAGGTCATCAACAGCTTGGGTTGTCTCGGTTGAGGGGGGTTTATCGGGCCTAGAGGCTGGGGCTGGGGCCCCTGAGAGGGTCAGCAGATCAAGAAGGCCGATGATGCACTGGTCTTCGATGTCAGCAAGCCAGAAGTCATTAGGGGTGGGGGAAAAAAATCGATACTGTGTAGTATCGTGATATTTTGTTTGCTAATAATGTATCGATACAGGGACAGCAAAAATCGATATTGTGTTACAAAAAAAGTTTTTGTGGACTGGAACATGCTCTGACTTCAGAGCATGTTGATCAGCTCCTTTTTCTGAGCAAGAATCCTGACATTCCTTCACTGTCCAAATGTGTTTAACTTTTTTATGGCAGCAATAAACTTGACAGTTTACTTATTTTAATTTAAGACATGTTTTATTTTAATTAAGTTTACTTTTTATTTAATGTAAAATTATATTTTGTTTTAATTTACTTTCAAATTCTTCAGTTGCTGAATGGGCTGCATAGTTTTCATAAATTGCATAGTTCAGAATAGCTATAATTGTACCAGATGGTTGCATTCAGTTAAGTTGGACTAGACTGTAATACAAACCGTTCAGTTTGTCAACAATAAAACTGACTGAAATGAGAGAAAGACTGAGTGTGAGACTTTGTTATTAGAGAAAATGAATATTGATAAAGTTTACCTTTATGTACAGAATATGAATATCGCAAAATATTTTTAAAAATTGCAATAATATCGTATCGTGTGTTAAGTATTGTGATACTATCGTAACGTGGGATGTATGGTGATTCCCACCTCTAGAAGTCATGCACCAGCTCCAGATTTGTCATGGCTGTGTGCAGGCAGGCAGGCAGCGAAACTGACCCAAAATGTGGACTCACGGAGGCAAGGGTGAAACTCAAAACAAACAGCTTCATGCCAGTTGCAGATTAAACAGGAGACACTGTACTGGGAAAACGTAAACTAATGGGCAGGCAAACAGGTTAACGGAACACACAGCGAAGGTTGATTGTACGATGCGACAACGAGCAGGGGAAGACGCAGACACTTAATACAAGAGGTGAACAGGAATAAGAAGAAAACATCTGGGAGACACGGCTGACGCTGATTACACTGACGAGACAGGGAGAGCACAAACAGAACACACTTACAAAAGACACTTTGAAAATAAAACAGGAAATGCACAGACTGGACACACATGGGCAGACACAAAACAGAGGGAGTGCGACACCAAACCTCTAAGAACAAAAAGGTGTAAACCCCAAGCACATAATGAGCATAAACAACAACAAAGGATCATACTGACAACAACAGAATAAAAATAATAAAAATAAACATAAAAGGCTGGGTCAAATGACCCAGGACCATGACAAGATGTATTTGGCCTGAATTAAAAAATGATCAGCAGAGTTGAGGTTGCTTGGAAACATTGATGAATGTAACTACTTGCAGTAACTTGAGCTCAGCACCGAAAAGAGTACATTTATTTCTAATGGATTTTAATGTGTCTTTATGTTTCTAGATATTGCATTTCTTCAAATGAAAATTACCTCTTTGGTGAACTTGTCTCAAATCGATAGAGCTACCTTACTTATACAGGTAAGTATATTTTTATGTATTCAGAAATCATATAACAGCCACAAACAACTGCACCATATGGACTGTATGGAAACTCTATGACAACAAATTACCGAAGCATCTGAGATAAAACACGCCCATTATCACCAATAACACATTACGGATAAAGGGAATGAGGACAGGCTCTTTATTAAACTACGTGGACAAAAATACACATTAAAACTACAAGAGTCAATCTACCAAGAAAACCCATGACATGAATCTCCAGGTGTACAGTTTTTGTGCTGATGTTAATGCCAGAGACTTGTACCCACTATGTGCCTTAGAATCTGGCAAGCCTTCTCTGTAATTTTATGTGGTCTGCTGTAATGATACCACTTACAGTTAATCATGGAATAGGTAGGAGGGAAAAAATTGATTGACTTTTTGCAGCAGTGGCGTCTCATTATTGGGTTTGTGCCTGTGTGTGTGTGTATGTGTGTACACTGTATGTGTGTGTGTTGGTGTAGAATAAGTCACTTTAATCATTTCCATAATATGCTAGGATATAAGTTTAAAAACAACGCAACCAAAGTCAGCTTTTGAACTATTGTGTGCACTACTGCTATCACAATTTAAAAGAATCAGGGATTTCACTGGACAGAGGATTCCTCTGGGTGAGCGTGTCTAACATTCCACTCTGAGAAATGACTTCATGGGGCCATACTATGAACTGAATAATCATAATCATAATCATCAGTGGCTTCAGCATCCATCATACCCACTTCCAGAAAGAACCGGCGTCAGCGCCGGCGTCGCACCGCGCTATCCCCGGGGGTGAGTGACTGTGTGTCTGTGTCTCACGATCCTTCTATAGAGAAGAGCGAGATGTGCATTGATTCGCCGGGGCCGGAAACTATAACTGAATTGTGTTCTAAGACTGAAAGTACAGTGTTTAGTTCTTTATAAAGACCTACTACGGAAATCATGGAGTTCGACCTCTGTGAGCGGCAGCAAGCAGCTTGCACCCACGTAGAGGAGGAGCTCTGGGGAAAGCCGTGGCTCACCCCCGATTGTCAGCACATCTTTCGGGGAACACGCCTGGCTCTCGGGGGCCCTCGGAGCTGCCAGGGTCTGCCACCCCTCACTTCCCCAACAGCCAATGCTTCAGCCTCAGTGGTTTCTTCAAAGAAGAGGCGACGTCCACGTCGCTGCAACACCGCGTGGCAGCTGGAGGTTGGTGGAACTCTCATTTCCTCTCAGACTCCGTTAATAATAGAGGTTAGTGACAATCTTTCGCCTCAAAGTCTTCCTAAGTTGCAGGAATGTGACTGTCATGAAAGGTCTGCAGACGCTCCAGAGATAAAGACAATTTCTACATGTGCTGGAGGAGCGATAGTGACCCAGTGCTCCTCAACACCACCCATTCCCTTAATAAATGATGAAAGTGTTGATCAAGAACTCATGTTTGGTGTGAAGGGTGGTGATATAACCTCTGGTCATGAGCGATGTGAATTAAATAATGACACCCTGTCTGTACCTGGTGATCAACTTGACTGTTCCTTAGCTCATTCATCTTGTGACTCTAATACTTGTTATGTATTGTGTAAGATCAAATTATTGTGTAAACCAGAGGAAAACAATTCAGAGCGACCTCTGAGTGATGCTCTCACTCCTGTACTCAACAAGCACAATTCGCCTGAGTTTTGTGTTCCTGGTCAAGAGAACAGTAATGGCAATGTGGTCTATGTTCTGAACTCTAAAAGTGAATTGTGCCCCCCAGAAGAAGAAGATGGGGGACACATGTCTGAACCATGTAGCTCCAGCTCCCCTCAGGGCGCAGTGAATGCTGAGGCTGAGATCTGGGCCTCTGATACTGTCTCTAATGATCATGTTTTACCTTCAGTTTGTGTAAATTTGGAATCATGCTCTTTTGTTTCTTCTAAATCATTTCAGGATGGGGTGTTGGTTGGGAGTACTACTGACATAGTAAGCTCACAGTCTGCACCACCACTGGCAGCCACAGCTCTTTTAAACACTGTGTTAGCTGCACCTCCCTTCATAGGTGACTCAGAGTCTCTGTCTAAGTCAGCTTCTGGTGGGGGGCTAGCTGGGGAATGCAGGACTGAGACTGCCAAATATCAGGCCGAGCCCCATGATTCCTGTTAGTCAGAGCATAATGAGGCTTCAATCCCCTCTGACAGCGTCACTTTTGATTTGTTTGTGACTAATGTGGTTATTGCTAAAGCTAATGGCTCTGTCAAACCAATCACAGGAGAGTTTATTCAGACTCTTGGCGTTAACCTAGTGCCAGCCTCCCCATCAGAAGTAAGTGTAACTGCTGTATGTGTAAGCACAGACTCTGATCAGGTTACATGTCCACCACATGACTGCAAAATGAACGTGAATGAGACTTCTTTGACCAGTTGTGCCGAATTAATGGATGTCCAGGAACCTAGCCATGAACAGATAAATCATGTGTCTATGAACAATTCTGTTATAAACACAGCTCACAGGGCCGAACTGGCCCCTTTGGTGACTGAAACCCTGTCACAGGTGGAGACTGAAGAAACGTCACGTTGTCTTCCTGTGACAGAGGAAATGAACTGTACTGAGAGCCTTGGGGGTTCAACTTTCGAACAGGGTTTTTCCATAACAGTTAACTTGCTTGCTAGGAATGGTGAAACTTTCGCTAGAGATGATGCAGAGACTGTTACTGTCTCTGGGCAATATTATGGGGTAGATACTGCCTGTGTGTCCAAGATTCATCAATGTAATTCTGAGGGTGAGGCAGCCAATCTGAGTTTGTGTTTTTCTGCTTCTGAGTTAAAAGAACCAAAGACTGAGAATAAAGACTCTGAATTTATGTTTGTGAAGGAAAATGAAAATATGAATTTGGACGACGACAGGCAGACCTCTGAAAGGAACACTCACCTAGTACTTGACTGCGACGCCACTTTTTCTCAGACTGCCATGGACATTTCTATTCTGGGTTCTAAACCAGACGGTGAACTAATGAATAATGTTTTCAGGGGCGATCTGGTGGGAAATGAATTGTGTGATGTTACATTAAGTTTTCCAGAGAGTCAGCGGCATCTTTCTTCTGCCAGAGTAACAGCTCAGCCCCCTGTTCAGCTCTCTGTTTTGCCAGGGGTCTCCATAACTGCTCATCCTGCATCTGTAGCTGGATGCCTGGGTGTGCCAACTCGGCACCTTGCAGCACCCACGCCGCTTCATGCCTCGTCAGCTGGAGGGCCCGAGGAGCCCGTCCAGCCTCATGCCACGTCAGCTGGAGGGCCCGAGGAGCCCGTCCAGCCTCATGCCTCGTCAGCTGGCGGGCCCGAGGAGCCCGTCCATGGTCCACACCTTCGCCTGGTCCAGCCCCAGCTTCAGCTACGCCTTCGCCTGGTCCTGCCACTGCAGTGCCTCCACCAGCGCCCCCACCAGCGGCTTCCATGTTGTCGCCTGGCCCTGCCTCACCGCCAGCACCTGCCAAGTTACGTCCACGACTGCGCCTTCGCCGGCCACTTTCCGGGCCACCGGCTGGGCATCTTCACCGGCATGGGCGGCCCCCTGAACTCTTTAGCCGCCGCCGTGCCCATGGCAGACCTCCTGAAAGTTGTTGCTGGCATCACCGCCGTCTTCCACGCGGCCGCTCTCCGGATCTGCTCAGTTGCTGCCGCCACTTTTTCCGTGGTTATTAAATCATGGACTGTTGTGGCATCGGCCCCCGGATTGTCCCCCTGAATTATTAAGTCATGAGCTGTTGAGCCATCGGCCCCCGGATTGTCCCCCTGAATTGTTAAGTCATGAACTGTTGAGCCATCGGCCCCCGCATCGTCCCCCTGAATTGTTAAATCATGAACTGTTGAGCCATCGGCCCCCGGGTCGTCCCCCTGAGTTATTGGATTATGGACTGTGTCGCATCGACCTCGGGAGGTTTGTTTTCCTTTGGACACTTGTGCTTGTGTTCTGGTGCAGGTGCTCTAGGTTGTCCTTTTTCTTTCTTCTGTTTCTGGCCCTCCGTCCATGCCCCCTCCGTCCGCCCGGATCTGGTGTTCTCTTGTTTTGGTTACGGCCGTCAGGAGCCGGCCCTTGGAGGGGGGGTACTGTCATGGCCCTGGGTCATGTGACCCAGTATTCTGAATTTCTTGGTGTTTTGTTATTCTTTTTAGTCTAGTTTCATTTCAGCTTATCTAGTTACATTCTGCCATGTTTTGTGTCCAAGTTTTCTTTGTTTGTCAAGTTCAAGTCATGGCTGTGTCTTCTTATGTTTCCTGTTTTATTTTGAAAGAGCTTTGTGTTTTGTGTTTATTGTATTTAGTTTCACGTGTCCTGTCATTATGTTAATTGTTATCAGCTGTTTTCCCCATGTGATTCTACTTCCTTTGATCATTCCTTATGTGTATTTAGCCTGTGTGTTTCCACTCAGTCAGTGTCAGATCGTCTGTTAACCTCACCACAGTTTTCATAGGTTTACTCCATTGTTTCTCTGTGTTTCCTAGTTTACTCAGTGTTCATAGTTTGTCATAGTTCTTCACTGAGTGTCACAGCCTTCTGTTAACACAGTGTTCATAGCCTCCTTAGTTTCCCTAGTTCCATGTTTTTCTTCTGCAATCAGCCAATAAAGGCTCGCTTTATTTTTGAAACTACGTTTTTGTCTCCACCGTGTCTGCATCTGGGTCTACCTCTTTCCTCACACCGGCGCACCCCGTCGTGACAGACGTCTCACAAGTCATGGCTGCGTCCTCTTCTCCATCCTCCAGTAACTGAAGGAGCTCCTGACGAAGCGCCTCAATTCCATACACTAAGAGAAAAAAAAAATAAAGAAACTCTTCCACAAAGTGAAAAACACTCTAGTCAGTATGTTTCTTAGGACTGCACAAAAGCCCTGCCTAACTCAACTATAACAACAAATATAAAAGTAAACTTTAAAAAAGGAATCACAATATATAAAAGAAGGTAAAGTACCTTTTGTTGGGTTGACACTGGCAACATAACTAGGTTCTTCACGTGGACATTGATGCTGATCTGCGGACACTGGGGGAAAAAAGAGATCGAAGAATATTTACTTACTGAAATTCTTTGGTGAAAACAAGTTGTGGGATAAAATCAATGGTTGTGTGAACACTGACCACGTGGCATGCAACTAGTACTTCGACTGGTTGATGGTCTTTGAGGAATAAAATCTCCCTGTCTGTCACGTTTTTTCCAGCGCACTGGTCTTGGCTGAGGTTCATTCTGTGCATCATTCTAAGCAATTAACAAGAAAAAAAAGGCAACACCTAAAATACAGTCCATGATTAAAGCAAAGATTATCAAACATCTTAAGTTAACCAACTTAATTTCACATAACCTTATATATACACATATATAAAATTTATAAAAAATATATCAAATAATATAACGTTTACTACGTACAATAAATTAGACAAGTGTGTTCCCTCTTTAACATTTGTTTCCACTACATCACATTTAAAAAAAATGTTACCTGCATATCTTGAAGGAGTTCGTCAGCAGCTTGAAGCTCTTCCTCTAGCTCGGGATCCTCTGAATCACTTATTTTCAAACTAAAGAGGAAAGAGATTTTTGCAGAACTCAGTGACATAAACACATAACTAACGCAATTCAAACAATTTTCAGTCTTGGCGCTCCGGTTAACGTTAGCAATTAACGTTAGCATCATCAGTTTGTAAAGAGCTAGCAGAACTCTCAGCGCAAAAACTGCTTTACACACCATGTGAGGCTATTTTGCAACACACAAGTCCTTTAATGTTTGTAATAGATTTAATCCATCGTTGGATCAAATGGCTAATGTTGCAGTAGCCACGTGTAGTTGTTACCGTACTCCACCTAGCAAGCATGCTGACGGTAGCTGTAGCCATTTTTAAATGCATAAAATCGTTTCCGAGATCAGTAACCTCCGTTTGTTTGAAGCTTTTATGAAAAACAAACTTTGAAACACACATCAAGCTATTATTCTAAATATATGACTACTTTGTAGTCATATATTTTTTACATAAGGTATTTTTTACATACCTTTTTTACATACCTTTTTCACATACCTGCAATAGAATCAGTCAATTCTACCTCCATATCGGAATGAATTGACAACCCACAGCATTTCATAAAAACGTGGAAGGGTACCTTTAGCATCAGCATGAGAAGTTAAGGGACGTGACAAATGGTCAGTATTTTACGCGTCGGGAGTGAGAACGGGTTGTATCACTACCTGGACCATGCAGCAGATTTACCTTCCCATAATTTTTTCAACGTTCCTATATTTGATCATTTTTACACATAGGAGGAAAGCTGTTGTTAGGACAATCAGGCACAATGGGACTTCTACCAAAAATAGCAGCTGGATTGAAAACAGACAATTAGTGTGCAAAAAGACGGGAAGATGGAACTTTGATGTCTCTTATAGTAACCCATGTCTTGTCTTGTTGAATTTTATGTGTTTCTCTATCTACAGATAGAGCATTGCTCCATTAATGCAAACTGCAAATGTATATCCATCAAGAAATGTATATGCCTTAGTACTTGATATTTACAATAGGTAAATTTGGAAGACCTCTTCTACCATCAGTAATTTCCAACCTTATAAATATAATTGGAATTGTACAAACATTAGCTCTACAGAGAAAACTGATAACAGCTAGGCACAGTTAGGCCTTGCAAAGCATGTAAACCAACGGGGAGGTATAAAATGCATAATTTGCCAAATATGCTGTCACACAGTTCATTCCACAAATTGCCTATAATTGAGTCTCCTCATTCAACCTTTAAACTACACAACCTTTAAACTACACATAAGACACACAATAATAGCATTGAGAACCAGTGGATCTTATCTAATGTAAGGATGGTTTCTACAACACATTGCTTCTAAATTCCTGCATCTCATTGTTCCTTTTTCCTTTCTAAATTAAAAATATACCAGACTTAGGCTGTCAGGAGATATTACTGTAGCTCTCTGAAGCAGTGAGGCACAGATGAAGCTGTAGTGCCCTCTACTGTAACATCATGAATTTCCTTGATCAGGAAATTCGGTTGTTTTTTCTGCATAAATATTTCTGTAGATAACTTTTTTTTCACAGGATTTTCTTCACAATATATTTAATTGAATAATCAAATTGAATAAGTAAAATATGAATTTGTTGGATTGCAAATGTTATCTAATAATCCACTTCTCATTCTGTTGATTAATTTTTTTCTAGTAATTTTAATACATGTTCAGTAACTATAATAAAGACACATACACAGTCACTCACTAGCTCACTCTTTTTTTCTTTCTTTAAGCATCGACTTAGATATTGTAATACTATACCATATTATATTATATATATTAACAGAAATAATACTAATAAAAATAATTACATAAACCACAAAATAAATGCATGAACATGAGGTGCCTACAGAGAATTTATAGAGCTGTTCTTGGAAAAGCAAAACGTGTTGATAACAGTGCATTCAGATCATAATTCTGATTGCAAAAGACAGGACAGGATTTGAAAAAAAGAAAAGAAAAAACAATGGCAAGCAAAGTCTTCAGCTTTCAGGTCCCTCTTCTTTTAAAATTAGGCTTAAAACTTTCCTTTTTGATAAAACATACAGTTACACTAGGGCTGGATCAGGTGACCCTGAATCCAGCCTTACCTACGTTGTGATAGGTCTAGGCTGCTGGGGACTTCAGAAGTTGTAGTTCTTCTTCAGTTGCCTTTTACCCTTACTTTTTTGTTTGTTAACATATGTTTTTATGTGCAACTCTGCATTTAATTATTTGTTATTGTTAATCTCTGTCTCTTTTCCACAGTATGTCTTTGTTCTGTCTCCCTTCCCTCAACTCTAAACAGTTGCGGCAGATTGCTGCCCCTCCCTGAGCCTGATTCTGCCAAAGGTTTCTTCCTGTTAAAAGGGTGTTTTTCCTTCCCCAGTTGCCAAAATTCTTGCTCACAGGAGGCCGTCTGATTGTTGGGGCTGTCTGTATGATTGTAGGGTCTATGCCTTACAATCCGCTCTTTAAGTGATGACGTGATGAATCCTGCAGCCAGGCCGAAGTACACTGCATTTAATATGTATCAGTTGTTCTCCTGACTGACGTTTGGTCCGTTTACAGCATCCTGCCATCCAAGCACATTTGCCCCTAACCATTGGGAACTCTCGCATTAACTATTATCAAGTGGAAAAAAGTCCTCCGTTCGCCCTCCAGCCTCACTGTTTATATTATGCTAAGATAGCTGTGTTGCTAGCGATCACATAGCATATCATTATATACCAGCTAGCCAACCTTCAGTAACAGTACTAAAGTCACTCCTGTTTGCTTTTCTGACTTCATTTATGTCTGAAGTAATAGCAGAGCTGTAGGTCTTAATTTGTTTCAGAAATCTCTCGGGCAGAACATGGTGTATTATATTTAGATGGAAGCTAGCGAGCTAACTCCCTGCTAACTTCTAACTCTGTTAAATTTCATAAATTCAGTTTTCATGGATGCCTGGATGCTAAACTTAATTGTTACACCGAGTAAAGCAGCAATGCTGATCATTTTATTACAGATGAAATAATTTAGACAGTTTTTCAACTCTCAGTAATGCTGCAGTGATCTATTGACTTGGGGACCTGCAGCGGAGTTTGGGCCCAGACTAGTGATGGTAAATTCGATTCTTTCTACTGAATCGAGTTTTAATGAGTCACTCACCAAAGTGAATCGGGTTTCTTGAGTCATTTGAGTCACTGTGTCAGTTGACCAGAGATTGCAAAAATGTATATTTTCACTCAAACTTAATTTGTTTCTCTTTTCATGTAAATCCTACAGTTAAGATGAATGATTGTGAAAGAAAACAACTATTTTATAGAGCAAAAAAGAGCAAAAAAAAATCTAAAGGGAACATTTATTTATTTTTATTTTATTTTATTAGTATTTTCCTTAAATGTGTCAAATATATATTTTCTCATCTAAATGTCCACTGAGCTGTGAGCCAGGGGGCGGTAATGCGCCTTAATATTGGTTGCCAACCAAGAAGAAGAAGAAGCTGTGATCCAGGAGGGAGGGGGTGAGTGAGTGAGTGAGTGAGTGAGTGATTCGTACATGCTATGATTCAGCACAGCAAGGGAGGGAGTGAGTGAAAGTCTACAAACACATAACATCCTTATAGAATATGATGTAACACTATAGATCAACTTACCTCAGAATATATAAAGCATATAAACAATTACAGCAATATGATGCTACAAACACAGCAGTACTACTAATCCAAAATACTCAAAGCTTCATAGAACTGAAACAAACATTTATTTTTAGCTCCATTCTGCTGCTGATACATACTTTAGGTTTCTGAACATTAAACTTGTTGCTGCCTTTCATAGTGTGTAACTTGAAGGCCCTGAGTACTTTCTCCCACACTGAAAACACTGGAATGATAACATTATTTGAACATTACCTAATAAGACTGATTCAGGACAGAAAATTAGTTATGTTAAACTTTCCTAGCAGTCCTTCACAAACAGGCAACAGTCTGTCTATTCACAACATCTGTCAGCTGCTGCTGGCTCTTCCTCCTCCTCTTCCTCACACACTGCTGAGTTTGTCCTGGTGGATCATCAGGGGTGCAAAGCCTCACAGATGATGTGCAGCAGTGGCTCCCTCAGTCTGTCCTCACTCTGGACACTTGCAGTCGTCACACATGGAAATCAAATGTGTGATAAGCTGCAGGATTCAAACACAAGTGTAATTTATAAATACATGTTCATACTTTTATTCCACAATCAGAGAGAAAGAAACAGAGAGAGAGGGCAGGACAGACAGACAGGTGACAGTCTCAGGTGTACACACTGCTACAAAACAGCACAAGAGAAGGAGGATTTAGTGTTTGTGTTATTACGAGTGCTAAACAAGAAGAGTTCCCAGATGGTCCAGTGGACACATGTGTGACTCCTGTGATTAAAGCATCTTTCTTTCAGCTTAACGAGTGAACCGTCAGCTCGTTCAAACACACGTTAAAGTCCGTTTGGCTCGACACCACCGAACAGAGGCAGCAATATAACATAGCTAACATTAACAGTGCAGTGAATCCTGCTTGTGCCGTCATATTCAGGACTGCAAACCGAGCAGCATCACTGACTTTCAGCTTGTTGTGTTTGTGGATATATGACTGACTTTAATTATCCATAAAATCATCACATTCTCTGTAAGATTAAGGTCGACTATATATATATTTAGAAGTAGAGGCTTTAAAACCAAGTTAACGCTGAAAGTACAAACATCACTAATGTCACATAACCTTCCCGACATGTGGCCAACAGTAATGTTTTAATGTTCTTAAACATTCGCACATGAATAAGTGACATAATATTCAGTACTTACTTTTGACAGTTCACTCTTCGGCCGCTTCCTTCTGCCGTATTTTGCGGCAAAATTATCCACACCCACCGCTGCGCTATGAATTGTGGGATATATGGGACCACGAAGCGTGCACCGGACCACGCTTGATATTTGGGGAAATCGACGGCGCATTTGGAGTATGCATTTGAAGTGCACTTTGAATTGGGGCAGCCATCGTCGCGTGGCGGTGACGTATTCGCACTTGAAATGCGTACTTCAAGCGTGCAGACCCTGAATTGGGACACAGCCAGTGATTCGTTTAACTCGTTTGAGCTGTGAGCCAGGAGGGAGGGGGTGAGTGAGTCCTGAGTGATTCGCTTACGCCAGGGGTGTCAAACTCATTTTGGTCTGGGGGCCGCATACAGCTTAATCTGATCTCAAGGGGGCCAGACCAGTAAACTCATTCCAAAATTACATAGAACTAACAGTAAGTCCACTTTTTTTCTTTGTATTAGTGCAAAGAAGAAATAAATTATAAAAATCTTTACATTAAATAAATTGTCCTTTTACACTTTTACTCAGTTTAACATTTATTTAAGTGCATTATACATAAAAATCTGATCACAGTGATTGTACAATGTTTTAAAACATTTAGTCAACAAAGAGTTTTGTGGAACTTAAAAACACTGCCCTGCATGTTAAAATACATCAAACACATCTAAATTTAGAAATGAATGAATTTAAAATCCATTTTCCACATCTAGGAAGCAATTCTGAACACATAAATTGAGCCCACACACTTGAAATCTTAAGTGGTAGCTGTTTTAAACAGACATTTGATGAAGTAAGTTTGGCCCCTTCCTTGTTAATGCATAAAATGTAAACAAAAAAATCTCACATAGATAACATATGTGGCATGCATAAGACATAATATTTTACTTAACAATAGTCTTCTCTTGTAAATCTGTTTCTGACTACCACTGATTTTCACAGCAATTACTAGAGCAAATATTCACATTTGTTTATTTTATAGTGCAACGTTCAAAGCAGCATTCCATAGAATTTAGTCTTGCTCAGTATTTGCCCCTGAAACTTGGCATCTTTTAGCCTGCACAAGTGCATCAATATCAGGCATCATATCCTGAGTAGCAGCCAGTTTCAGAATCTCATTTAAGTGCTTATGTGTGAGCTTTGAGCGTAGCTTTGTTTTATTAATGGTCATGAGTGAGAAAACTTGCTCACAAAGGTAGGTAGTCCCAAACATGGACAACATTTTTGCAGCCAGTGCTGTCAATTTAGGATAGCGTGGTAGGAGATACTTGTAAAATGTGTCCAAGCCCACAGAGGCAAATTTGTCCTTCAATTCTACATCACACTGCAAATCAATGATTTCAAGTTGCATGTCAACAGGCACATCAGAAGCTCTGACTGTGAATGGTGAGCGAAAAACTGCGAATTCTGTCTCGAGTTTGCTAAAGACCTGAAATCGTTTCTCAAATTCCCTCAGCAACCCTGAAATCTTGTCTTTGTACTGTTTCACGTCAGGATTAACACTTGCTGCGCACACATCTCGGAGACAGGGAAAATGAGCAGGGTCTCCGCTTGCTATCTACGTCTCCCATAACGTGAGCTTTAACTTGAATGCATGTATGCTGTCATAATACTGTGTTACAATTTTTTTGCGTCCCTGCAACATTCTGTTCAGATTATTCAAGTGCTCTGTAATATCAACCATAAATGCAAGGTCCTGCAGCCAAAGTGGGCACTGTAATTCCTTAACAGGTTTTCCTTTTTTCTCCATAAATTGTCCGATTTCCCCACGTAGATCAAAGAAGCGCTTCAGCACAGCACCTCTGCTTAACCATCTTACCTCAGTGTGGTATGGCAGACCATGGGTAATGTTACAGTCACTGAGAAGGCTGTCAAACTGACGATGATTGAGACCTCTGGCTCGGATGAAATTAACAGTTCGGACAACCACCTCCATGATGTGATCCACTTTTAAGGACTTGCAGCATAATGCCTCCTGATGCAAAAATGCAATGAAATGTCCAAAAATCACCCCCTCTATTTGCGGCTTGTACTTTCTCTCTGAACTTGGTCACAACACCTGCTTTTTTCCCGATCATTGATGGCGCACCATCAGTGGCCAGGCTTACGGCGCGGGACCAGTCCGCCCCGACCCTGTCCAGCGCTCCAACTACGGAGCGGAAAATGTCCTCAGCTGTTGTGGTGTCGGTCATAGGCACCAACTCGAGAAACTCCTCTGTGACAGTCAAAGTATCATCAACTCCACGAATAAATATGGCCAGTTGAGCGACGTCTGTAATATCAGTACTCTCATCAATTGCAACAGAAAATGCCAGAAATAACTCCACTTTGCGTTTCAGTTGGCTGTCCAAATCTGCCGATTGTTCCGAAATCCTGTCTGCCACGGTATTTCTCGTCAAGCTAATATTGGCAAAAGCTTGTCGCTTCTCAGGACACACAATTTCAGCAGCCTTCAGCATGCAGTTTTTGACGAACTCCCCCTCAGAGTACGGCTTTGATGCTAATGCTACTTGGCTAGCAATTACGTAGCTGGCTTTCACCGCAGCATCACTGACCTCTCGGCTCCAGGTGAAAACAGATTGCTTTCCTCAGACCAACCAACATTTCATTTACCTTCTGTTTTCTCAGTTCTCCGTGCAAGCTGTTGTATTTTTCACCATGTTGAGTTTCATAGTGGCGCCGAATATTGTACTCCTTAAGCACCGAAACTTGCCGCATGCACACTAGGCACACGGGTTTCCCATTCACCTCCGTGAACATATAGGAAGAAGTCCATTTTTCTTGAAAAATCCGACACTCTGTGTCCACTTTTCTCTTTTTTGACAAAGACATTTCGCTGATGAGGGTGCCTGTTCCAAGAGAAAAAGCGGGTAAAGCGATTGAACTGACTAAAACACAGCACCCCTAGTGAACAACATAGGAACTGCAGATTGTAAAGAAAATGAAGTTTATTCTTTTTTTTTAATAATGCAAATTTATCCCCGGGCCGGACTAAACCCCCTGGCGGGCCGGAAGGGGGTGTCTGCCGTATGTTTGACACCCCTGGCTTACGCTATGATTCAGCACAGCAAGAGAGGGGGTGAGTAACTCAAATGTGCTGTTAGCATGTTAGCTGAGCGATGCTACTGTGAACCAAGGAGCTATTGTCTTGATGTGAGCTTCAACTCAGGGTTTTTTCTTCCAGTTCAGAGCAGAAATGTTTTTGTTAAGAAACTGGCTGTTGTTTTTTTCCCCACAATTTTAATTATAAGCTAGATATATTTCTACTAATGGATTTAGTTTGCTAACAGCAACAGGGATGAGTCAGTGAGTCAGTTCAGGTTGTGAATCATGATTCATGAGTCAGTAAAGTGATTCTTGAGTATTGAACGATTCGTTCACGAATCGAACATCACTAGCCCAGACATGGCTAATGACATCAGACTTAAAGACCGGATATAAAGCTACTTTAGGTAAATGTCATGTTTGCTCCAAATGGCGCAACAGCCTCAGAGAAAACATTAGAACGAGGCATCTTCAACATATGTACATACAAGGCAGCTCAGTTTACCATAAATTGTATGGGTGTGCATCTATTTCTGCATATTTAGCAAAAATGTGCCATTTCTTCACTTAGTGAGGTGATGGTTAAGCTTCAGCAGCAGTTTGCTCTCAAGGTTCTTTCTGTGAAGCTGTAACTGTTCAGCAGTGAACAGGAGTCCTGCATGACTAAGAAGTCCTTCACAGGCTTCAGATGCAGGAAGAGCTGTATTGATTTTGATCAACAGTTTCTTGATGTGAGGAAAGCCATGCAATAGATCCACAACTCCAGTGAATGGACATGAATGGTACCTCTCCAGCTACCCTGCTTCTGGCTTTCCTGACCCCATGGATCCATCATCTTCGTCGGTTAGGCTGCTGTTTGTGCTGGCCTCATCCAGCTCGGAGTCTAGGTGATGTCTGATGAAGTTGAGACCTGTGGAAAGATGTATGGTTTTTGAAAGAATTAGGTCTGGTTATTATAGTGTTGTATACACTGCCAAACTGCGGATGTTTGGCAAGAAGATTTGATCACACTGGAGATGTTTTTACTAACTCTTGTTGAAAAACAAAATCTTGTCATTCATATCCTGCACAAACAGTTTGCAATGAATTCCAGATTAAGTTTAAAATAAGAACGCGTGCAAGGCTAAGCAGTGCTAGCCAATAGATCCTCTATGCACCGTTTGGCTGTTAATCTGGGGAAAGATGAGAAAGACAGTGATGAAAGCCGTGACTGGAGCTGCAATGTAGCCTCTAATCTCAGTTGTACGTTTGTGCAATATGATTATCACGTTCTTACAATATAATATTTATATTGTACAAACATGATAATTATGTATATTGTAATAACATGATATTATATAGTTCAAAGGTGAGAGGTATATTGTACCTACATGATAGTATATTGTCCAAACATAAAAAGTATATTGTTAGAATAGTATACTTTTCACGTTATAATGTGATATAGCTCTATTTTTCTTTTTTTTTCTTTTTTTTTTCTTTTTTTTAACCTGTCCCGTTTGGTTCTTTTGCCATCAGAATTATTGTCTAAAGGCGAAGAAAGATGCCCAACGGATTTACTTTACCAAATGGACCATCCCAGCCTTGCCGTAATGGTCCATTTGATTCACCTTTTATTGTTTATTTTATTTTCACTTGCTGAATACGGGACAGACTTAACTGGGGGAAAGAAAAGGGGAGAAAGAAAGAGGGAAAGAAAAACAGCGGGGAAGAGGGACGGGGAAAAAGGGCAAAAAACCAAAAACCAACAGAATAAGCAGATAAAAAAATACAAATATCGATCACCTGGATCACCTGTTGAGAAAGAAAGAGAAAGCAAGCAGAAGAAAATGAGAGTAATAAACAACATCACAATGATCTATGGGAATATGACAGTAAATACTAAATGTTAGACATTATTGTGCAGCACGTAAGATCGACAGCGCACAGTGTGCTTTGAGGTAAGAGCCAAAAAGAGTGTAGTTTGTGTGTGATCACCTGTGTGTACACCTGTGAGCATGGACGCGCTTGTTTTGTTTTTTTTGTTTGTTTGGGTTTTTTTTTTAAAGGTTCCTTCATGTAATGATCTGCTAGAGGGTGTGGGGGGCCACTGCCCCATCCTCCAGGGCATGACGCAGGTATGGAGGAGATCAAAACTCCAGACATCCAGAGGCCCCCAGAACACAAGAGACCAAGGAAGACCAACAGAGGGGCAGCCGCGCCACTATCCCAGAAAGAGCTGAGGAGAGTCCCAGATGAGGGGTCACTCAGCAGCTGCGGAGCAGAAGCCAGGGGGGGTTGCAGTGACGTGCCCGTGAGCTCCGCCGGCAGCCAGCTGTGCCTGAGTGACCGAGCCCCAGGCCGAGTGGCTGAGGGCACCCCGCCTCCGAAGTGGCCCGAGCGAGCCCCAGGCTCCAGGCCTCGATAAGCAGCCGCCAAGGAGTGAGCCGGTGTGTACCTGGGCGCCCACCCCCGGACACAGAGAACCACCAACGCACCGATGTCTGAGGGCGTCCACCACCGGCAGGGGAAGTGGTGGGGGGAGATAGGCCTCCAAACCTTGGAGGGCCTGAGATGTCCCCAGAGAGGTGGCGTCTTATACCCAACCTGACATATAGACACAGACATACAGGCACACACAGATACAAACAGCCATTCCCACCCTCATGCTCTCATAGGCAATTATTCCACACTCAACCAACGCGGAGACAGACATAAAGAGACGCTGTACACACAATCACTCTCCCCAAGCGTACTCTAAGAACCGGGTCTGGGTACCCTTGCCCCTGGAGGGGGAAACTGCACCCAGACCCAGGTGGTGTTAGCTCTATTTTTCTTTTGCCTGGGTGGCAGCTGTACACTTCCGTACTACGCTTCCATATCCGAGGCTTTTCAATGTGGCCTCACAAAATTATTACGACTACAACAACCATGAAAAGAGCTGGATGGACATTGCTGTTCAATCACAGCTGCCTGGTCAATGTTTTTCATTAGTAATTTAGCAACGTTGATGGTGTGTGTGTCTGTAAGACAGAGAGAGGGAGAGCGAGAGACAGATTTTGTATGATAAGCTTCATGTTATAAACGCACAGTTTGAGCACTCAGGTCGCATCAGAGCATCAGGCCGTATAGTGTGAGACCCTGCATCGTGACCTATGAACTTCTAACCTCTGCGATTTAATTGTACAGTTTGAGCAGGAGCGGAATAACGTGACTGAAAAAAATTGGCGTGTTTGCCCAGCTTAATGCAGACTGTTTAAACTAAACAAGGTGCTGTTTCACATAATAAACCCTGTCAGCCGCAGTATTGCCTTCTATTTTAACAGTTAAAGCAGTAGAGACGAGCTGTTTATGTGTGCATGGAACTCTAGCTTGTTTAACCAGGCTAGCTGTTAGCTTATAGCTCACACTAGCCAGCGAGCAGTTAAAAAGACAGCTGAAGCTGCACAAAACACCCACAAACTTAACTCACTACAACATAGCACCGAAAACATGACTCGCAGCTCAAGCTTGACACAGCGTCTGTAACATAAGACTGACATCCAGCTAATCACAGCTAAAAAGATATTTAGAGAAAACTTACCGTTTCCTCAGGTTACAAATGTACTCAAGTAAAAGTAAAAAGTATCGTGCAAAAAAGGTACTTTAAAAGTAAATCTTTTTCAAAAACTTACTCAAGTAAATGTAACGGAGTAAATGTAACTCTTTACTACCCACCTCTGATCATGTCTGGCAAGTTCTGTCCCCGTTCTCTCGATCTTGCCTATGTGGTTTCCCCAGCATCTCCTGTGGTAGTTACTTGTGCCTCCTTGTCAGTGTTGGGAGATCACTTTTAAAATGTATTCCACGACAGATTACAGAATACATGTCCCAAATGTAGTTTGTAACATATTTCGTTAAGTTACTCAGTGTGATTGACATATTCTGAATACTTTGGATTACTTAATATAGTGTCATGCTTTTTACAACTACAGTGGAACCCCGACTTACGAATACTCCGTTTCACAAAAAATTCAAGTTACGAAGGCACTGAATGGCAATATTTCTGCCCGTGTTACAGCAAAATGCCCGAGTAACGAAATCAGCTGGCTCTGATTGGCTGAGCCTACAATGCCCACAATGCCTTCCGAATCATGTGACAACCCCTTGGCTTCCGTACTTGCGCTTCGCTGTTCCACTTGAACGACGTATTGTTGTTCTAGTTAGCAATTAGCCTATAGCTTATCGTTCAGCATCGCCTCACTCAAAACGCGCAATGGGTGCTTCGACTTACGAAAATTTTCGACTTACGAAAAACCCTCGGGAACGAATTAATTTTGTAAGTCGGGGTTCCACTGTACATGAATGTACTATTGCTGTCACGGTCTCTGTGGCAGACCATGGGGATGTGGGGAAATTGGACCCAAACGCAGGACTGCAAAGAAAGCAGTGCGTTTATTTACAGTGAAACGAATATTACATAACAATAAATCCCTGTGAGTTCCCTCGACTCCTGTGCTGTGCCGTCTTTCCAAAAGTCCATGTTTAATCCTGTCTGCACACGTGTCTCTGCACTCCCCGTGCTCGCTGCTCTCTGTTGTCCCACGCTCCTCCTGGGGGGAAACAATAGACACAGCTGTCAAAACACTTAATTCCAGCAGGCATACACTCACTGAATTTTAAACTATGCTAGAAGACTGACATGGAGTCTCACAAAACGATCCCGTGCCGAGGAGCGCTCAGCCATACTGTTAAGTACCTCCCCAATGAGACCTGATCAGCTCCAGGTGTGTGATGATTTTGAGGTGTGGCCAGCCAGCTGGCAGGGCCACAACCACCAACCCTGAAGGTGCCTCTCACAGCCGCACCCACTCATGCGCGCACACACCTACCTATACACATAAGCATTTGTTACACCCCTGAAAACAGGGGGAAAAGAGTCACGAGAGTGATTTTGACTTGCTTATCTCATGCAGTTGTTTATTGCAATGAGGAGAGTGTGCGAAAGCCCCCTCGTGGAGAATAGAGACACTACTAATCGATCCCCAGAAAAGGCTTACTAGCCAATCAGTGATGTAGAGATCGCAGTTCTGTTAAATGAAATGAAAGCCATTAATATAACATGAAAAATAATTACCTCTTAACGATTTTCTTCCCATATTTACATTATTTCTGTCTTTGTATCACCTAATATGAATTAGTATTAACTAAAGCCTTTTATATCCAGTAATCCTTCAACCTGTCACACATGGACACGAGAACAGCAGCACAGTGCATAAAAACACATATAATATGAAAGGAGTCCACAAGCCCTCATGGACCCTGGGTCGCTCAGACCTGAGTCTGAGTCTCAGACCTGAGTCTGAGCGACCAAACCCTAGCTGTCTGTTGTAGGTTTTGGGCCATCCATCCATTCGCTACCGCTTATCCTTTTCAGGGTTGCAGCTGTCATAGGGCGAGAGGCGGGGTACACCCTGGACAGGTCGCCAGTCTGTTGCAGGGACAACACACAGGGACAGACAACCATTCACACTCACATTCACTCGCACATTCACACCTATGGGCAATTTGGATTAACCAATTAACCTATCCCCACAAGCTGCATGTCTTTGGACCGTGGGAGGAAGCCGGAGTACCTGGAGAGAACCCACGCAAACACGGGGAGAACATGCAAACTCCACACAGAAAGACCCCGGCCTGATGGTGGAATTGAACTCAGGACCTTCTTGCTGTGCGGCAACAGTGCTAACCAGTGGTATTTTAATCATGGTTATTTCATCGGTTGCTGGACACACACAGCTGCAGCTCTTTCGCTGCCAGCTTAACATAACAACATAACAACAACTGTCACAATCCTGGGTCTTTTGACCCAGTGTTTTGAGTCGTAGTTTATTTTGATTGTCCTTTGTGTTTCACGTCTGCATGTCTTTTGTTGTCAAGTTCATGTTGTCATGTCTCCTTTGCATTATGTTTCTTGTTTTATTTTGAAGAGGTCCTTTGTTAGTGTGTCAGCTGTTTCCCCATGTGTTTTCACTTCCCTTGATCGCCTCCTGCGTATTTAGTCTGTGTGTTTTCAGCTATTCCTTGTCGTTTCATTCAACCACAGTCTGCCAGGGCAAACTGTGTGAAGTGCGAAGAGTGGATCCAGGTGCGGACATATTAAAACTCCACATTAACTGAGGATGAGCTGTTTATTAAGGCAGACAAAATGGTACAAAAATAAAATGCCGAAAACAATGCAAAACTAAACAATAATATAAACTGGGTAAACTACAAAGGAAACATAAACCATGAAAAAACCTGGTGAACAGAAAACAAACAAGAAAAACTCTAAACATGGCATAGTGATATGGAAACCTGAAAGCATGACATGGCACGGAAAAACCACAGATGATTTTTTATTTTTTTCAAAAAAACATTTTGAAGAATAAAAACCTGTGGGGTCATTTTTGCATCTAAGGGTTAAATGAACTGATCTCAGTAGTGTGATCTCCAGTCTTGATATACGGAATGAGAGAACTGACAGCTATTACTTTAATCAGCCTGTCTCAGTTGTTTTAACTCTTAAGTATCACAAAGTAATGTGGTAACATCTGGACTGACGAGTTTACTTGTCAGAATTTTAATCGCTAGTTTAAAGGCTATAGGTTGCATCCTTTGCTCTAACACTGTATAAATGTAACAGGCCTCAGTGCTGGTTCTAATAGTCTGAGCTGCTTCCAGCTTTATTTGTGAAGAGCACAGCAGCTTACAAAACACGTAGCTAACTCGTACAGCTGTGACGTAAAATTTTCATGAGCTAAGATGACCTTAAAATAACGGGGCTACGTGCAGTGATGTGTTAGCTATGTTAGCACGTTACCTTCAACAGGTGGTCGAACTATGTAAACAGGCGCACAGTCAGAGGTTGAGCTCTCCGTTTCGCTGCAGGGTCCCTTGATTCTTCACATATCCCTGTCGAGCCGGGTGTAAATCCCGAGGCTGAATGGCCTTTGTATAAGCACACACGCTTCTTAGCAGGGCGAAGCTATGAGCTAGAAAAATCCAGGCAGACAGCCTGTGTCTGACCAACCAATCAGAGAGCTCCTTACATCCCACGGTGTGGCTAATTTGCATTGCAGTAGGATTTTTAAAATGGAGTTGCTAATCCAGCTGTATGTTCATCAGTATTTTGTACCAATAAATCAAATGTGTATTTGTGTACTGAGTTTTATAAACTTGTAAACCAAAATATGTCAGAATTTTATGTTTGTGCATCTACACATGAGAATTTGTGTATGTGTAAAAAAAGATTTGTGTTTGTAAAGAATACTTACACAAGTTACAATTATTTTTGGTAGGTCTGCTTTCAGATACAAACCAAAACACTACGTGTAAAACTACGCTCAGGTTCCCTGGCTGTGTGGATTTCAACTTACAAGTGTACAGCGAACAGAAAAGGGAAATGAATTTTGAAATAAGGAGTGGAATCACCATTTTAAAAAGAATTTTGAAAATCAATTTATTAAATTGGTATTCGAAAATGGATTTTGAAATGTTGTTTTTAAATGTGGAATTCAAACATGAATTTACAAATGCAGAATTTATTCTACAACTCATAATTTAAGCACAGAATTCTCTTTTAAGGAACTGACCTCCCAGCTAGACTTGTAGTCAAGACCGCCTAATCCGAGACCAAGACAAGACCAAGACCAGAGGGTATCAAGACCAAGACAAAGACCAAGACCAGAGGGTATCGAGACCAAGACAAGACCAAGACCAAGACCAAGTTGAGACGAGACCAAGACCGAGACCGAGTCGAGACGAGACCAAGACCAAAACCAAGACCGAGACAAAAAAAAGTCTTTAAACTGCAGCCAGATGCTGCTTCGTTTACAGGTGTCAGGCATATTTATGTGTTTTTGCTTTCGCACAGCCCTCCTCACCGCTGTCTACTGTCTCACTCACTTGCTGAGAGGACAGACGCACAGCTCCACTTGACTGTCGCGTCTCTCACCCTCTCTGTTTTTCACATAATGATATTATCCTATATCCTCGCATGTGATTGGCAACAATATGGAGGGATTGGAGCATAACTGAGCCACTGTGTGAGAGCTGAGCAGCGAAAGGAAATTAAGTGAGGGTAGAAATGACTGAAAGATTATTAGGCTCTGTTTTGAGTTTTGTTCAAAAAAGAATGACTTCATATAGGAAAAAAAATAAATATCACATATGCAGGACACCTTAAACTAGTTTTTTAATTAAGCAGCAAGGCAGAACAAAGTCGGGCCTGTATCAAGACACAGGGACTAAACCCCAATTCAACCAGACCCAGAACTGATCTGGAATTAAAACAGGACTACAACAGTTCAAAATCAGGACTACTCTGGACTTAACCAAGACGGAACCAGAATCAGAACTAGATGATAGTAGCACTGAAAATCATCATAGACCTGCACTACACTTATGTTTTAATTCTACCAAAGTACACTGTTTAGATTCTGAAAAGTTTATATAATTATTTAGCCTTGTTGTGCAAACAAGCCTGCATAACTTAATAAATATAGAATTTGAAAAGTAACAAATGGTATCTAAAAAGAAACAGGTACTAGATACATGTTCTGATGAGTTTTGGCAAACAACCATTTGACTAACATGTGTGTCTCACCTGCTCTTGTTCCATCTCTGTTCTGTCCTCATTCTCCATCTCCCTCTCTGTTCCTCTCGCTCCCTCTTTGTGCTGACAATCAAGCCAAACACCAACATCATCAAATATACAGTTGAAACCAGATATTTACATACTCTTCAGATAAAAACACAAACACTTTTTAATTGTAACATCAAATCAGACTAAATGTTTATTTTTTAGATTGATAAATATAAAAACATATTTGTTAACTTTAAGAGTAAAGAGAAAAACTATATGTATTTCTTAATTGCAAATGGCACCAAATTGTATTCAAAATTGAGCCACACTTATGTAGCTCCACAATTCTGTTCCTGGTGTTTTGGTTGACATCTCTTGATTTTCACATGTCACAGAAACAGGCTCTGTGTTTTGCCTTATATGCTTCCACAGCTGTGCCACCAATTTACTCACATGGACTCTACTAACCTATCAGAAGCTTCTTAAGCTCAGAATGGAATTGTCTGGAGTTTTTCTTATTAATTAACAATAAACTTAGTGTATATGTTCTCCTAAATTTGATGAAAGGGATAAAAATAGACAGATCTCTCTCTCTTTATTCTGTCATTAAACTAATTCAAAAGATTAGTTTATTTATCTAAAACAAAAGTTTACTCTAAATTAATGTTTAACAGTAAAAATAGTTTTTATGTTTTCTACCTAAAGTGTATGTAAATATCTTGTTTCATCTGTGAATATACTGCTGTGTATTGAAATTCCTCTTGTTTTGCATAGATATACTGAACAACATACAAAGCATAATATATAAAATAACATCTACCTGAGTTTTTTCTTTGAAAGAAGCTTCTTATGTCCATTGTTGTGTTCATCAGTACACAATTGAAACCGATTTAGAGAGTTTGTTTAGCCGTGGAGGGTAACAACTGAAAATATGAAATGTAAGCTAAGACTCTCTAAAAATCAGCGTTGTTGTTCGGCTTTTTATTTATCCATTTGTTGATTCACTCGAAGAGCAAGTAACATAACCAACTGATCAGTTTGATATCAATCTTTTGTGATACACCGTCATATTTACATTATTAGTTCAGTACGAATGATTTGCTTTGGTACCTGGTCAAACTTAAGCTGTCCTCTGTCTGCAGCAAACTCGCAGGCAGCAGCTTCTCCCTCCTCGCTCACATGCGTGCTGTGCTCAGTCGCCTAGTGCCTGAGCTCGGATCATACCAAAATTAGGGGGAATTTACGACGGTGCCCCATGCTTCTGAAAAAATGACCGGGCTTAAGCCCAGTAAGCCACCCCCGCTCCGCTAATGGTTGACTCCAAATCTCCCGAACACTATGTCGATTTGAGAACGGAAGACCGAAACAGCGAGACCAAGACCGAGACAAGACAAAAGTCCGTCGAGACCAAGACAAGACCAAGACAAAAGTCCGTCGAGACCAAGACGAGACCAAGACCACGTAAAAGTGGTCTCGAGACCGGTCTCGAGACCAAGACCGGTCTCGAGACATCCAACTCTACTCCCAGCCCATTGTTCCTTCAGTGGGCTGGTTTCAGTCATTATGCAAATGTCCTGTTTATAAGGTTTGGGGAAACCTGCAGTCAGCTGAGACTGAAGAAGTCACTTGGATGAGTGACGAAACGTTTCTCCCACAAAACGCTACGTCCAGATGAACAGATTCAACTTTTGGAGACACAGAATTCTTTATTTCAATGCACATGGCTCTTGTGGTCCTCCATACAAAACCAGTGGAAATCAAATGACCACCGGTTTCACGTTTGCACAGCTGCTTTATATGTAAGCTGTGAGGCGTGGCTGGGCTAGCCGGAGTGTCTTAAAGAGGTCATCCCGCGTACATATGGAATATGTAACGGCATAATATGATAAAGAACTAGTTTGTCTGTCACTCTGAGACAGGATGTTTCTAATTTAGTGCAAATGAAAAAAATCAGTCCCAGAATTTTGCTTAGTATGTACATTGAAGGACATATCTTGGTCATAAATGACCCCAAGATTCCTCACAGTGTTACTGGAGGCCAAGCTAATGCCATCAAGTTAGACATTGTGTTCCTACGATTGTGGAATTGATTCTCCGAACTTGTTACTTCCATTCCTGGTAATAAAATGATGAGCAGCTTCCTGTTCAGTTTCTAAAGTAGAATAACTGTGGCTATTGTTATTAGGTCTTTTTGAACTGTTTTTCAACTTTTATTTGCGTTTTCTACTCTTTTTTTCACATGTAAGCACCAAAGGAAAGATTATATAGCCCCTTTTCCATGAATCTGTACTCAGATTTTATCGCCACGGTTCAACACAGTTTTTAGGGTTTTCCATTAGGTCATAGTATTTGGTTCCTCATCAGGAAACAGTGTTTTTGTTTATGAGTTGAACTGTAGCATCAGGTTTATGTTGTTAACTTGTATTTAAGATTTACAGGTAATTTAATGGAGGGAAAAAGAAAGTAATGTAATGAATAGTGTAACAAATTACTTTTTCCGTTGAGTAATTAAATAACATACTACATTTTACTACAACTTATTTTTAATACTTTCCTACTTTGTTTGATTAAAGACAGCAACACTGGCTGCCACGTTATTCCTGATATGCAATAAAGTGCTACAACTACTTTCAACTTTTTGTTTGACTTTATTTTAAACTCTTATTTTTTTAGCTTTGGGAACAAAAAAGAGGGGAATGACTATGTTTGGGTTTAAATGCCATTTCACAACATCAAGCTTATCCAAATGAGATCCCCAGAGCTTTTAATTAACCATAAACAAAGTACGGGACAAGTTAAAAGTGAGATTTCTGCCACTGTTGCTGAGAGTTCAAGGTGCCAACAAACACCTTGTGATTATCCCTGATTCACAAAAAGCTCACAAAGCAGCATTAAATGTTACTCTAGGAATGATGTCTGGCTCCTTATTGCGTTATCAGGTCTTGCACACTAGGAGACGTTTGACACAAAGTAATTTTTAAAGATGAGAAAAATGTTACTGTTTAAATAGGTTATGTTAACAATCTAATTTTATTTATACAGTGCCAAATCACAGCAAAAGTAGCCTCAAGGTCTTTTCTGTTGTAAGGTAAATTTAATAAAATAAAAAACTTTTTTTTTAAAGTCCAGCTTCATCTGTTTTCCCCATAAAATTATTTTTACTCTTGAAATATGCCCTAACCCTCATAAAATTTGATTTTTTACCTCTGATTTTACAATAATCCAGAAGGTCTGTGAGTTGTTTTTCCAAAGAAAGGGACATTATACTTTACTGTAACAACCGTAGTTTGTTCACCTACCTACTTTCTGCGTTTAAAGGTTTTATGGTTGTCCCATCTGATGAAGATGTGCAGGGTGTCAAACCGCAAAAAGAATTACCCGTTAAACAACAATCCACACAAGGCATCCAAAATTATCTGATGTCAGATAACATTCTTTCAGTTTCTGTTTATAAATGGTCTAGTTGTCTGTCTCAGTTGTAGCCTTTGTAAAAGAAATAAAAAAAACACACAAAAAAAACACATTCACACAGTGTGGCAAACTAGTGATGTCATGTTTGATAAGAGTTTTATCAAATAGTTCACATTCTCCGACATCTTAGCATGAGCATGCTTTTGATTATAAAAAGAAAAAAAAATGTCACTGGTCAGAACAGATAACAGACTGTGTGAGCTCACGTCTCATCATTTGCTGATGTAGGGATTGCTTTACATTTCTCTGATTTGTGTTGCTTTGTCAGCATAAAATAATTTATCTACATGTCACTTATATCATTATGGTAATAATTAGTATTATTAAAGGACATAGTTAACAGAACACTTTGGGGCATTATTTTGGCCGCTTTATATCTATATCTATCCTTCTAGAGGCAGCTAGCTTTCTGTGTGGAGGTTGCATGTTCTCCCCGTGTTTGTGTGGGTTCTCTCTGGGTACTTCAGCCTCCTCCCACATTTATCTCTACGTCTTATTTGAGTCAAAATAAAGTTGAAGAATTTGGAGGTAGTCCTCCTCTCTCATAATTCCATCCATTTTTTTAAATTTACCAGTACCACTGGCAATAAAACAGCCATAGACCATGATGCTACCGTTTTATTGCAGCTTGACACCCGGTTCTTCAATTTGAAAACCTAAGATTTAATTTTTCAAATATCTCTTGTCATTGTTGTCAAATAGCTCCAGCTTTGTATCGTTCAACTATAAAACCTTTTCCCCCAAAAGGCATTTAGCTTGTAAGACCAAACCCATCAACAAAAGGCCAGAAAATTCAGACTTTTTGGAACTGAGATGTTTAATAACCCTTATAACAAAATCCACACATTTTGTTTTGCTACATCATGTTGTTTAAGATATACTTTTATGATATATTTAATATATATTTTTTGTGTTGCATTTGATACGTTGTGCATTTTTGGTAACTTTTTGTTAACACCAATGTTAACTCCATAACATTTTGATATTTTGGCAAGTCTAGATTATGTGAGATACAGGTCTCAGAAACTCATGTAAGGTCCATTTACAAATGGCTTGTAATTCTACAATTCTCTTTCTAAGAGCACCACAAACATATGCTTTTGAAACTGGAAAATCCTAAATAAATTAAAACTTCCACAGTAAGTTCTTGCATTTTTTTAAAGTCAAATCAATCATTAAAAGTTCCAAATTATCATGATATTCATTCCCATGATTAGTGGATGTGAACTTCTGGTCAGAACTCTATTTATTATTTTGTGCTTACTGTCTTCTTACATGATTTTCACTATGTGAATAACGCAAGTCAGCTTAATGATAATATATAATAGAAACTTTAAAGGTGAGACTGGGAAGTCAAAGAAGACATTCTTGTTAACAAACTGTATTGAACAAATTAATCATCTATCTCAGTATTTCTCAAACAGTGGTACACGTACCACTAGTGGTACTTGGACTCTCTCTGATGGTACATGGGAAATCTCCAATTTTTTTTAAGATTAAACAATCTACCATTGTGGAGGTATGCAAAGACGACACAAGAGATCTGGAGGCTCTTCTGGGAGCATAAATTGACCAGAAAATGTCTCCCTGAGTGAGTCTTTTGTGAAGAGCAGCCTTTCCTTATCACCAGCGGTTGTGGCTGCTACAGAGTGCTGGCAGGCTCGTTTCCCTGGGCCTTAAAACTGCAAGGCGGCAGACAGCAATGTGCTGGGGCACTAAAATGCTGATGGTAAAACCACAGGCCTTTTCTGCCGTGCCACGATGCCAGCCACCATCGATGAGTCGGAGGCCCCTGGGAGAATCGGTGGGGGCGCGGGAGATGCCGTCGCAACTATGGCCTGGATGCCAAAGCTCCTAGTAGCCAGGAGAATGCAATCCGCTTCTTTTGCGAGTGAGTAGTAATTCTTCGAGGCTAGTAGCGGGAAGTTGATGAGTCCAGCTGCACTGGTGCCGGTAACTGTCAGACGCAGAGGTGAGTGAAGAGGAATCCGCCATCATCCATTCCTAGCAAGTACAGCGTACTCTCCATGAGCTTGAGAGTGGTACCATTACCCAGACCCGAGTGGACAGTGGATCCAGAGAGGCCACCACATGATTGTATGTCGAGTCGTTGGCTGAAATCCAGCAGCTTAACCGCCACAGCAAAAGTTAAAATGTACAGCTCTGCTATCACTTCCAACATAAATGGAGATAGAAAACTAAACAGCAGTGACGTTTGTAGGGTTACTGAAGTTGGGCTAGCTGTTATATAATGATGGTGGTTAGCTACACAACTATGTTAGTGTAATATAAACACAGTGAGGCTGGAGAATGAACACTAACTTTTTTCCACTCGATAAAAGTTCACATGAGGGTTCCCGAAGGTTAGGAACAAATGCAATCACATGGCAGGATGCTGTAAACGAACCAAACATCAGTCCAGAGAACAACTGAGATAATCCATCCATATGAGATTAGTCATGGTAAAGTTTTAAAAACTGCTTTTAGGGGCTTGTTCAGATTAAATAGAACACGATAAACAGCATTAAAAAAATGTTAAAAACACAACAAGCCTGATAAACAGAGACTAGTTTGAACCCGGAAGCAGGGTCCATCAGGTCATCATTTAAAGATTGGCTTTCCCACATGATGTGAATGTTTTAGTGCAGTACAGTTGTTATTATATAAGAAATTTAAATTTTCTCATGTAAACTGTATATGGTGTTAATTAGGCCTATACTACTGTACTTTAATGTCGGTCTTAAGGGTGGTACTTCAAGAGCCATATATTTTATGATGAGTACCACATCATAAAATATATGGCTCTTTAAGTACCTCTGTGCCTTGGCTAAAGTTGTTGTGTGTTTTGCCCTTTTTCCTGGCATAAAAAGAGAAAATTTTTGGAAAAGTGATAAAATAACAGTGAAAGATCATTCTAAATACAAATAGTTTAAAAAATACAATTAATTCAAAAACTAAAATGTTTTATTATATTTGACTCAAGCAGCAATTAAAACATTTCTATGTTTTGAAACTAATCTCATTTACTGACAGTTGGTTGAGACATTTGCTTTCGCTGTTCATTATCATTTATCAGGTGCCATCTCAAACTCATGAGCATGAAACATTTCCTCATACCAGAACTGTTTACTACACATTGTACAGGACGCTATGCAGGAAACAGCAAATAGATAAAAGGAGGAGAGTCAGAGAGAGGCTGTGTTTGGACGTACAAGTGTCTTTGTGAAGACTAACAGATTGACCATGTCGCTCTCCGTGGTGCTGCTGCTGCTGCATCTGACGGTCTGCAACTCGCAGAATATTAGTTTCTTCCTTAGCAATTTAAATGGCTTTGTTGGCGCAATCAGCTTCTATACAAAAGGGAAATATGTAAATGATTCCTCCTCGGTATGTACAGGGGTTTTTTTTTTTCTAAAATGTGTTTATAATTTGAAATGTAGGTTTTCTTAACTAAATTCCTATTCACTGTGACTCCACAGCTGACCGTTCGCCTAATGGGGAACAATCAGAACTGCACTCCCGATTTCTCATTTGGTTGCCAGGAGAGCAGCTGTGGGTATGTGAGTGCTTTGGTACGCACAGTCGACCAAGAAGTCAGCGGAGAGTGGTGTCAGAATGAACTTAGGACTGTTGAGCCATCTCCCATTAATGTGGTTCGTTCACTCGGGTGAGTGTACCTCGAAAATATATAAAACGAAATTATTACTCATATTGTTATCATTCTTACACACACACACACACACACCCACACACACACACGCTGAAAACTGACTCTCCCACTGTTTTCTACTAAAGGATCCCTGGTGTTAATTGGGTTAGTGGCATCAAAAACAACATTGGATCATGGGTAACTGCAGTAGCATTCGACCTGAGGAACCGCTCTGACACCAACAAAGAAAACTCCTCACCCCAGTCTACCGTGATCCCATTTGTGAGGTAAGCCAACTCACTGTCTCTGTCTCTGCTAAAAAAGCAACAGCAGTAGCAGGACAAGAGTGACTGTGGAATTATTGCAAAGTTAAAATCTGATGTAGAAGTGTAGAAGACAAAACTGCTGACAGCATAAGGGCAAAGTTTAAAAATATAGACAAAACATTATTAATATTTAACTTGCTGCATGGTTAACTTTAACAGCCATTGCAACCACTGCCTCTGTAATAGAGTGGCAATAAACTAATTAAATGAACAAAAATAATTTACCAAAAATAGTTTCCACACTAAAACGTTTGCATTTAAAGATTTTAATTGTAATCCTATAACTCTTTCCTTCAAGAGCTCCAGGCTCCAAAGGAGAGAAAAACAGAAAGTGAGGATGAGTATGAAGATGAGTTAACGTCTTTGTCACCAAATGAAAAAAATCTCTTTTAAATTTAGCTTAACAAACAGACTTCCTGCTAGAAACCTCCCAAAAAGAGAAGTGCAGTTAAAATGGAAACGTTTTCCTCTGAGAAACTTCAAAGAGAAAATATGCAGTTATGTTATACCTGTGGCAAGTTTAAATTTAACAAGATATTTTATTTGTCTGTTTTTGTTCCATGGCAGCAAATTATAGAGTAATTTTAATGTTCCTCCATGTTTGCTGTAATATTTAAGTAGTTTAGTGATGCTTTAAATGAAATCTTGCTTAACATATAAACTATACACTTTAAAGTTTTATTTTGAGACAGTGAACTGAATATTGCTATGTTTAAAACTACCTTGTGTGGTTTTTAACCAAAAATATTTCAGTTCCAGTGATCAGGCTGTGGCTGTATTTTGCAGATTTTAAGAGTGAATGCATGGAATTGCACATTAACTTCACACTAAAGTGAATCCTGGAAAATGAAAATTTAAGATTGTATTTGTAATTCTCTCTCAGAGTTCCTTCAAACTGTCGGAGAGATTTCAGCCTGTTGATGTTTGACCCTGATGGTGATCAGGTTAAATGCAGATATGGAAATTCCTCACTCTTTGAGTGTAACGCCTGTGATCCACCATCTGTCCTCAGCCTCTCATCAGTGAGCATGATTGTTAATCTAATGTTTAATGAGACAGAAGGACAGTTGTAATAATAACAATTTGCTCATTTAATCTCTTTTCCTTTTTCATTCCTCATGCAGTCCACTTGTACTCTGTCGTTCGGTCCCACTGCCGACAGTAATCAGGGCCGTTATGGAGTACAGCTGCTGATGGAGGACTTTCCCAGGAAGAACATCACCATGACTGGATTCAATGACACAAAAACAATACTAACACCTAACGATGCTCTCAGCAAAGTGCCGATCCAGTTTGTTCTGATAGGTACAAGTCCATATTTTAATAGATGGAGTTGAACCTGTAAAGATCTGATCTAAACTTTGAAAGACTGTTCTAACTTTGAACTATGAATTCCACCCCGAAAAAAACTTGTTGGTTTTCTGTCATCTTTCAGTGGATCCCCAGGTCTCATCCTGCACAGAGGGAGACTTTTTGCCCAAATTCTTGCCTCCAACCCCAGCCAACAGAGCTCGGCTCTACACCCCTGTTAATAAGACTCTGGAAATCAGCATCAGTGCTGAGGCAAAAAACTCCACGTAAGTCAAAAGAAAACACATTTGACATTCTTGATATTTTAAAGTAAGGTTAACTATGTCCCACAGAACTGTTTTCAGGTTAGACAAGAAATACATTCACACATCAGTGGATTCCTGTCATGTTTCTGTTCATTGATCAAATCAAGATTTTATCCGTTGCATTCTGTTTAATCTGTGCATCAGTCCTGCACTGGCACACACAACAGGTTTAACAAGACATGTAAGAGCGTAACAGGGTCAGATACATACAAGGCTGTATGAGATATAAACAGTAGGTTCAACACATATTTAACCCAAAGAGAAATCAAATCTGTTTTAAGGCTATTTTGCTTTAATGCAACATGAGTAAATAAAACTCGTGAAATTATGTTTAAGTAAAATATGGCTTATTAACTCAAACCCTTAAAACCAAACAGAAGTGAGTCAGGTGAAATCTCCATTCAAAGTGATGCTCATTCACAGACAAACACTTTGCTTTGTATGTAGTTGAAGAAGCTATGAGAATTAAGTTGATTCATTTTTTGTTTTTCTCTTTGTTAAAGGATCTCTGAGCTGCTGTTCAGCGGACCGTATGATGCAATTCAGAATAAAACTGGAACAGGAACGTTCACCCTGAGATGGACGCCGTCTAAATCACAAGACAATGACACCCTCCCCTTCTGCTTTGTTGTCCAGGCACTTTCCAAGTCAGTACCTTTTTACAAATTCATCCCTTAGAGCATAAATGTTAGGCAGAAAGCACTTAAGCATAGACAAAAGAGCTTGTTTGAATGGGTGAATGAGGCATGCTGCGTAAAGCAGAAAAGCACTAAAGAAGAATCAGTGCATTTGCAATTTTGCAGCCATAAACTATATTGGTGAATGTTTAAATCTGACTTTATTAGAAAATTATTTAGACCCCAGGCCCAGAAGGAGTCATGGCAAGAAAATTAATTCCCCCCAAAAAACCAAAACCCTTTCCTCTGCTTCCAATGACCAACCAAGAAGTTATTGGTTGGTCATAAACAAAGTTTGTTTATGTTAAACTACATCCTAGATAATAAATTGGAGTTTTGCTGTTGAAGCTATGATGTCATGCTTTTATGCTTTAGTCATATATGGTTACATTTTAACTTTAGATCGTGACATTTGGAGCGGGTGTGAAATTACCGATGAGCCCAAACATGTTTTTCAGCTCTGAAAATTTCATGTGTCATCTTCTGTACTTACCAAGTTATACAGGCTGTAAAATATAACAGAAATTCAAAAATAATAAATATCAACCAACAAAAACAGATAACTCTGTGGGGGTCAGATGGGGTTCACTAACTGATTTTTCATGGAATCCGTCTACACTACTGGCATTTGAAATTATAATTACTAAAATGAAAAAGGTGAACTCAAGGACAAATTTAAAGTCACCTATATGCTTTGTTTTGCACATTTTACACAAAGACCCACTTTAATGTTGACTCGAAACAATAACTTATTACGCATTACTCATTCCTTTTGTTACAAGAGATAATGTTCCTTAATTAC
This sequence comes from Oreochromis aureus, assembly GCF_013358895.1. Classification (NCBI taxonomy): domain Eukaryota; kingdom Metazoa; phylum Chordata; class Actinopteri; order Cichliformes; family Cichlidae; genus Oreochromis; species Oreochromis aureus. The sequence continues at coordinate 41,229,862 of NC_052944.1, forward strand.
CTACTTATTTAGAACAGTAACATATATTATGCTGTTAGTTAAAAATATAATCAGATTACAATAACACATTAGTTTGAAATGTGTTACGCCCAAAACTGGTGATTGACAGGTTTAGTTGTCCTAGAAATTTTTTTATTGTTTTGTTTTGTTTTATCTGAAGAGATTACAAGACTATGTGAAAAACAATAAACTATCTAAAACAGGAAAAATAGCTTATCTGTTAGAAGGGAAAGTTGCTTTAATCAGGCAGAGACTACTCACTGCCAACAAACCAAGGCTACGTCCACACCTACATGGGTATTTTTCATTTTTTCCAAAAATCCCATGCACATGTACAGTTTTGAAAAAATACTTCTGTCCACAATAAAACACCAAAAACACATTCAAACTCTGTCAAGAAGAAGAAATGAAATGTTGGCCAATCAACATTTGACCAAGTGTAGAAGCCTGGGAGGGAAAGAGAAGTTGGAAAGGCAGCTAATTATGTGCCACTGTTCAAGTGCCTTTATAATTTTGAATGTTAATAACCAAAGACAGTATTTTGGCTGGTGTAGAGAAGCAACCTAGGAAGGAAAAAAATGCATAAATTTATTCAAAACCATGGTAACGGATTTGGGTTGTGAGAGCGTCTGTGTTGAATGGAGAAGTTCACTCTGACTCCTCCGTCCTTTTAAAATGGAGGGACAGTAACTGTGTGTGTATATGTAAGTGAGTAAACACTTCACATAGTAAGATTAACAGCAACAGTATTTTGTCTATATCCACCATCGTAAAAATTCATCTCATGTAAATAATAACGTGGCACACAGCGTGACGCCAAAAACGTTGTGAGTAAATCTCAGTTTTCCTCATCCACAGCTAAATGCAAAATGCAGTTTACATGTGAACGAAAGGCCCACATGCATAGAAAATCCTGCGTTTTCAAAAATACCTGTGTGGACATAGGCTAAGGGTCATCTAGAACTGTTAATCAAACACACCCATATTACTTGTACATATACTTTGTGTCATTAACAGAAAAGACAATCTTAAAATACAATATAATCTCATGGAAATAATGGAATCACTGTTCTGATTTATTTCTGTAGGGAAACCAAGTATCAGTCAGAGCTTCGATGTGTCAGCGTGACTGTTGGAAATGGTGCCCCAGCCACTGCTTCAGCTTGTAAGTACCAATGACAGGAAGTAAATGTTAACAAATAAATAAAGTTGCTAAATCTGTGTATTTGTAAATAATTTTTGACATTGTTGCAAAATGAAAAGATAAAAATGAACAACTAACGGCAATGAATTTCTCTTCATATTTATCTCCTTTCTTGGAGGCAGAAATGATGCTCAGACCTTATTTTATCTTTAATTGCCATAAATCCAGAGGTGACATAAATATAGCTCTTAAAATTTGTGTCACCATTTGTCAGCCAATCGTATCGACTTAATCTTTATATGTTTTTAAATGAAAAGTCTGTTTGGTTGGTCAGAAGTTCTTTAATCATTTTCTACTTGTTTTAGTTGTCCTGGTCATGGGATCTGTCCTTTCAACTCTTATTCTTGCCTTCCCTTCCATGTAAGTATGTGTCTGCATATTTAGATCTTTTTTTTCCCCAAAATGTGACATTTTGTGTATATTTTCAAACGTGTTAGGCCTATAAAATTATTATTACTATTATTAACTTTTAAACTGAAACAAAATCAACCCCTTTGATCATCATTCTGATGCTGAGTTTTTGTCTCTTATCTCAGATGAATATGGATAAAATCAGAGGTGAGTCTCTTCTTCTATAATCAGATTTTCTACCATAGCATCAGATAACTGCTGTTTACCACTAAGTACTAATAGTACCACTGGTATTGCTAAAAGTAGTAGTGTTGATGTCCAGTGATTGAGCTACAGAAAACTATGAACACACACACAATGGCTATGGCAACCTCTGTAGGGGCATACAAATAATTCACAAAATATGCTAATGCCACACAAAGCACAATTTATTCTATGAAATATTCCAGAAATGAGTCACATCATACAATCACTAAATATCTAACATATCAATCTGAGGATTATCTCAAATGTAAAAAAAACATTTTCCATGAACACGCTGTTTCAAATTTCCTTCTAGATTGAAGATGTACCTGACTCTGGATTGATGCAACGGTAGCGCCCTCTACTGTTACAACATGAATGTCATCTGACTCTGCACAAACAACTTTTTTCAAGTTTCTTTAAGTTTTGTTCCAACCAATGTAATCAAATTAAATAAGTACAGTAAAAAATATAATGTTAAGTGCAAGGTTATAAATCTGAATTTATTTGATTCTGTCATTCTTTTCATTTATCAGTACTTTTAATTGGTGTTTTGGAACTGTTTTTTATTTTTATTTCACTGTGGTTTTATGGATTTTACAATCTTTTGCGTTTATATTTGGAGTACTACTGTATTCAACATAAATAAACATAGTACTCATCACCCAGTAAATCACTGTCCTAGTAAAGTGGGAATTATTGTTAATATAATTACTGGTTTTGTAACCTTGCTTTTCGAGGAATGGAACAATTACAAATCTGGAAATGTTGTAAAACTAATAATAGTATGAAGAGCTGACCTAATAACACTATCACACTGATATTTTCCAAAATGGACTCATAGTATTTATTTATTTGCAGAGTGCTGTGCAAGTATGACTGATCTTTGAAGTGTCATTGTTGCAAACACTGATTGGAGTCTTTACTAATTTGTCCTCATTTGTTTCAGGCGATTTACTGAATTGATGTAAATTTTATTTCTGATAGTTTAGCTTGATTTATTTTACCAAGTTATTAATCAGATCATCTGTAACAACAACTCCTATTAGTCCACAATCTACTACACTTGAACCAACACCTAATAGTCAATCAAATCAAATCACTTTTATTGTCACGTCACATGTGCAGGTACACTGGTACAGTACATGCGAGTGAAATTCTTGTGTGCGAGCTTCACAACCAACAGAGTTGTGCAAAATACAATAACATAAAACAAGCAAAATATAAGAAAGGCTAAATCTGAAAGTAATAAATATATGTACAATATAAGAGTATATGCATTACTGGATGTGTATACTAAATAAGTTTTTCTACGTGAGTGTGTGTGTGTGTGTGTGTGTGTGTGTGTGTGTGTGTGTGTGTGTGTGTGTGTGTGTGTGTGTGTGTGTGTGTGTATACATATTTTAGAAATTAAATAGAGTAAACAGAATATATAAACTATACAGAGGTTGGTGGTTGGACATGTGCAAAACAGTGGCATTAATGTACAGTGTGGAGTGCATAATGTTGAAGTTCAAGTAGTGAAGGTGAGGTGTCTATGACGTGTTCAGCAGTCTGATGGCCTGGTGGAAAAAGCTTCTCTCAGTCTGCTGGTACGGGACCGGATACTGCAGAACCTCCTTCCCGATGGAAGTAGTCTGAACAGTTTATGGCTGGGGTGACTGGAGTCCTTGATGATCCTCCCCGCTTTCCTCAGGCACCGCTTCCTGTAGATGTCTTGGAGGGAGGGAAGCTCACCTCCAATTATCCGTTCAGAGCACCGCACTACTCTCTGGAGAGCTTTGCGGTTGTAGGCGGTGCTGTTGCCATACCAGGTGGTGATGCATCCAGTGAGGATGCTCTCAATGGGACAGCGATAGAAGGTCCTGAGGATGCGGGGGCTCATGCCAAATCTTTTCAGTCTCCTGAGAAAGAAGAGGCGCTGCTGCGCCTTCTTCACTGTTTTGTTTATGTGTCCTGACCACATAAGATCCTCAGCCAGATGTACACCAAGGAAGCGGAAGCTGCTCACTCTCTCCACAGCAGCGCCGTTGATGGTGATGGGGGTGTGAACTTCCCTGCACCTCCGGAAGTCCACTATCAACTCCTTTGTCTTTGTGACGTTGAGGGTGAGATGGTTGTCTTGACACCAGCTCAATTTTGCAGCGCCCCATTGTAGTATTACCAAGTTATTATGTTACAACCAGCTGAGAAAAGCTCATATGTAATACATGGCAGCAATCCAGACTGACACACGTAGAAGTTAGCTTGTTAGTTCCTTTCTCAAGTGAGAGGGGAACAGTGCAAGTGGGGGTTGTTAGGGAAGTGCCGGAAAAGGTAAGTGACACTAGAGAATGCTGTAGGTGATGTCAGATGCCGGAGACTTGGCAGAAAGAAACCAAATGGTAGCTTAGAATTTAACAAATGTTTTTTTAAGCTTCAGTTATATTAACATTACATCTTGGAGAGAATCTAAACAAGAGGATATAGTGATGAAGAAAGCCCAGAACACAGCCTCCATGGTCAAAATTAGGATGCCATCATCGAAAAGATGTCGCCAGGCAGGCTCCCCCTGCACAACATCGCCTGCCGGTGTTCTGACAAACCATCCTACTTTGGCAAAACGTCCTACCCGTAGTGTTTTGGAGGAAGGAAGGTTCAGGGTTTAAGTAGTCATCATCATGGGCTCATCCGATTAGAATGAGAATAAGCAGTCAATCATTTACAGGTTTTGTCGTTTTATTGAATAATGGGTAAAGGAAGGAAAGACACACATGGACTGCTCTCTCTAAAAAGGACATAAAGTATGATTTAAGTAACTCAAAATAATACATGAACTCAGGAGACTCAAACAGAAACTCACCTCAGCTGCCGCCCCATGTGGGAGTGAAGAAAGAGTGAGGGGTAGGTGAGTGCAGTCCTTATATAAGAGTGACAGGTGAGTGCAATTAAGACCAAGCACCACACCCAATCAAAGGTGAGGAAAAGAAACAAGGTGCATCTGGTGAAGTGAATGTGCTGAAAGGTGAGCCTTTACAACACGTAGGATAATTTTACGGTGTCCCCTGACAAACCGTCCTACTTTGGCAAACCATCCTACCAGTAGGATAATTTTACGCTGGTTTATGACAAACTGCCCTACTTTGGCAAAATGTGCTACTGTATGTAATTTATGCACATTTCTGCTGCCACACAATAATTTCAGCATAAATTTAATTGGGTAGGACGATGTTCTGAAAAAACATCCTACTTTGTCAAAATTTCCTCCCTAAGTAGTTTATACACATTTCTGATGTCACAGAGTAATTCCAGCACAAATTTAAGTAGGAATGACGGTTTGCCACTTAACTTTGCCCATCACAGTGTGCTTGTAGCTCATATTCATAAAGCCAGGATGGTTTGACACTTCTTTTTACCCGTTAAAGTGTGCTTGTAGGTCACATTCACAAAGGTAGCATGGTTTGGCACGTAATTCTTCCCATCAGAATTATGCTTCTTGCTCTTATTAAGAAAGGTAGCATGGTTTGGCACGTAATTCCTCCCGTCAGAGTATGCTTCTAGCTTATAATAACAAAGGTAGCATGGTTTGGCACTTGTTTGTAGAAGCAGTCTGCATGCCAAGGTGCTTAAGTTATACACCTGTCACCATTGAAGTGATTGGAACACCTGGCTATATAAACTTTGACAATGAACTCACTCCATTAGAGTTACAGTATATATTTACTGAATATATTTACATATATATGTGATATATATGACAACGGATAATAATAATAATAATAATAAATTTTATTTATGAGCGCCTTTCAAGTCACCCAAGGACACTTTACAATAGGATAAAACACTTAGTAAAACAATGGCAGAATAAGAACAATAAAACAAAAGCACAAGCTAAAATTAACAAACAGTGGATTCACAGTGAATATGCAGATTTGAACAGATGAGTTTTGAGTTGGGATTTAAACTGGGGGAGAGAACCAATGTTTCTTATTTCTGGGGGTAGAGAGTTCCACAGCCTGGGAGCAGAGCAGCTGAAAGCTCTGCTTCCCATGGTGGTGAGGCGGAAGGAAGGTACAGCAAGCTGGATAGAAGAGGAAGATCAAAGTGAACGGGCAGAACAGGTAGTGGTTAACAGGTCAGAAAGGTAAGGAGGAGCGAGCTACGGAGTAGCGTGGAGTAGAGTTAAATCACAGCCGGATGCGCTTAGCTTCCCTTTTTGTGTTGTGTGCATGCGCGCACATGCTCAGAAACAACAGGTAGGATGGTTTACGGGGTACGCTAAATTCCCAGAACACCGGCAAAGACTTTGCTAATGTCCTGGAGTTAATCGATATGCAAATGCCAGCTTCGATGCAAGGTTGTCCTGGTGGAGTTTTTACACCATGAATTTAAATCCGTGAGAGAATCCCTGGAGTTCAACCAGCAGCAGGTGGAAAGGCTGCTGAAAAAGCCACGCTATGGGAGCCGGTCAAGTCTCTTACCGAGAATGGGACCCAGCTGAACTTAGAAAATAAAAAAATAAAAGACTGTTATTACACTGCATGCCGGTAGTACGACAGACAATCTTGTGTTTTCTGGTATCCCAGAATCTGCTGGAGAGGACACAGAAGCACTAGTGAAAAGCTTCATTAAAACCCACCTGAGCTAAGAGATCGGGGGCTGGGAGACCACATCCAATTGTGGCCAAATTTGGCCATTTCAAGTAGAAGTAGCAGGTAGCTGAAAGTAACGGACTTCAGCATGAACGACCAATTTCCGAAAGAGATCCTGGAACAACACAAGGCCCTATTCCCAATCAGACGCGACTTCACCCAGAAGGTGCCGGGCATTTAGGAAGTCATTAGGTAGTGTTGAGAATAATAGATTGCTTGGTATACATTGGAGTTAGAGAGACTGTAGTTTGTGATTGTTTGCAACATTATAATATGGTAGTTGATGGGTGTAAGAATACAAATAGACCTGGAATGGGAACAAAGAAGTGCAACCGGATCAGCCTCTCAAAGCTGAGTCACTTGGTATTTCTAAATGCCAATCTTTCCCTTAATTAAAGATCTGGGCATTCTTTTTTTTTTCTTTTTGTTTTGCAAATTTTAATAAATATTTTATTTTATATGTTGTGGTTTGCAGTATCTTGTGTTGTTTCCTTTTAAATTTGTTTAAAAGGAAAAATCTGAAAATGTAAATAGTTAAAAGTTAAATTGTAAATAGTTGCTTTTTGTATTTTATAAAAAAAATTTACATTTTGTGTGGTGTGAATAAATAAAAGAATATTTATGTAATAAACATATATAAATAAAACAAATTTACATTAGTAATTCATTTTGTGCATCATTTTATATTGCTGTTAATGATAAATTAATTAAAGCAACAAAACAAGCTGAAGAGCCGCTTTTGAGCCGAAAGAGCCGGCTCTGTTTAGTGAGCCATGCAGAAAGAGTCGGTTCTCTAAATTCCCATCACTAATCCAGAGTAAGAATATGGTTAGATACCATGTTTTTAAGGTTTTCAGGGCCAAGTACAATAACCTCAGTTTTCACTGAATTGAGAAGCAGACAGTTAGAAGCCATCCAGGTCTTTATGTCTTTAAGACAATTCTGCAGTTTAACTAATTGGTGTGTGTTATCTGGCTTCATGGATAGATAAAGGTGGGTGTCATCTTCATAGCAGTGAAAATGTATACTATCCCTATGTCACCGGTGTAAGTTAGAAGGGAACCCCTTCTATAACGGGGAGAGCAGCAGGGAGTGATCACGGAAACAGAAGACATAATACCCAGTTGAAATAGTCAATAGAAATAGTACACTAAAAATGCCCTGATCAGGGGAGAGAAAAATAAAAACATAAACGTCGGCACACTAAAAATATGATGATGCTCAGTCCATGAGCTAAGTCCCCCAAAGTTCCCGATCAGGCTCCGCCACACTTCCTGGCTGTGAAGAATCCGCCAATTCCACCAGTGGGAGCCAGGCCAACCGCGTCCTCCGTCGCCTCCTTGCTGCTCCACTCAAGGTTCCGCTAGGCACAGGAGAGCAGCGCCAGTCACTATTCTTAATTTCCCGGGGTATTATATAAATCTTAACAGTCTGTACTTTCCCTGGGAGGGCAGAGCTCTGAACTCCGCCCGCCGCTGTTCCATGCCTTAAGCGTTCACTGACATCTCGCTGCTACTGTGGAAGATAAGATAAGACAAGATAACCTTTATTAGTCCCACTTATGGGAAATTTATTTTGTTACAGCAGTGGATAGTGCAAAATTGCATAGAAAAATGTGAGAAAAACACTGGAATAAGATATCAATAAGATACTGTACACAATAGAATACAATAAAATAAAATACTATATACAATCGAATGAAATAGAAAAAATTAGAATACAGAGGCTGCCATCCACTGACTCTGTGGTTTGCACTACCTTTAGCAGTGACCTCCTGCACAGCCACTTCTTGTGGCGGCGGCTGCCGCCATGCTACTCCATGGCTCTCCTGCTGCCCTACATCTGGCCACACAAGTCTTTCTCTGACCTGCCACAACCTTATATTGGCCGCTGCAAACAAGGGAGGCCCGACTGATTCCTGTCCCCTTTGCCCTCCAGGTGTATCTAATTGGGGAAGCAAGGGGGAGTCTCTCTGGGAGAAGTCCCAATAAATACAATAAAAGCATGCAACTAAAATACACTCAACATTAAAACACAAATAATGCAACCATTCGATTATAAAATCCTGTATGACACCTACATACGCAGGCTGTTATGTTCATACATGTTACAAATACCTGTAAATAAAATGAGTTCAGTGACAATTACTGTTTTTTGTAATCAATTTATTCATAAAATAAAATTGAAACAGCACAAAATATATTCAAATAAATACATATGCATAATATAAATGCATAACCCATTTTGGAACTAAACTTTCAGGAAGAGAAAACAGTTTGTCCATCCTTCCCCTGCTCTCTCCTCTCTTTGCTGCCTCATGTCCTCTCTAATGAGATCAAGCAGCTCATCTCTGTCTATGGTCCTCTTTCTCCCTGCAGGCCCATCTTTTCCAGAATTGTCCTGATAACACACAAAAGATAAGACAAGAGCGAAAACCATGGCAACTATTTAATCCCCAAATCCAAATGTTTTCACAGCAGAACACAAGAGGAACACCATCTGGACATTACAGGTTCTGTACAGCATGAAGGTTAATAAAACTGTAATCATATGAATATGATGTGTAAATTTATTTATTCTTGTACCTCCATGCCACAGTGGCCAAATTCTTCACCCCCGTGAAGAGGTCATCATTTTCTCTTCTCATTTTAATAAATTGAGCTGTTTGCTCTTTGGGCCCTAACTAATATCACCAAAGGTTAATTCACATAAATCATAATTAGATGTATGTAAGCAGCAATACATGAAATACCGCCTTACAAGTTAATTTATGGGTAATTTTTACAAAGATTATTTTAAATTTAAAAATAACCCAAAGCTGCCTAAAAATGTAAGCTTTGTACCACCAGTTTTTCATATACTTAAGTTTAAAAGTGTATTCCTCTCCCGCATTAACTCCAGCTTCATCTGCGATTGTTATGAGAAAAATTCTCCTGTATGACACTCAGTGAATCCGGGGATATGTTGGGCCATGAACGATATACCCGACCCATCCTTCAAAACTGGGGAAAAGTAGGACATCGGGCCATGTGTAAACTTCCCTAAACCTTCCTACTTCCTTCTTCCTTCAACTTCCTGCATCCTGCATTGTTACCAGGTGTTAGAACTATTCACAAAATTACCTATTGGGGGTCCTAAAGGGAGAGCTGCACTAACACTATCAGCACAAGAGGGAAACCGCATTCATGCAAAATGCTGCAATAAGAGTACTAACCACAGACTGTATATAAAACCCAATGTCGCCAATGTAATTCAATTAAACCTAATTTAAATCTCTTCACCGTGTTTCTCTTCCATTTGCGCATAAAAGTAACTGATTTGAGATTGAGACTGTACCAGCAGTTTGCAAAACTAAATAATTTCTCTTGTTAACTGTGTCATATTTCTCACTATTACAACTAACAAATAAAATTAAAAACAAATATGTGGCAGAGGTTTTTTTGAAAATGTTTTCACAAATTAAAAACAACCTTATTTAAATATATTTAAAATAATTGAAAAAATAAATATAAGATACGATAACCTTTATTAGTCCCACACATGGGAAATTTGTTTTGTTACAGCAGAAAGTGGACAGTGCAATGTTATATAGCAAAAATGAGAGACTACTGGAATAAAATAAGAATAAGATACTGTACAGAATAGAATAGAATAAAATACTATATACAATAGGATGAAAAAAAGAATACAAATGCTATATACAAGTGAGTAAAATTACAACTTTGTCAGAAAAACAGTATTGTGTGGTGGATTTTTGTATGACCTTAGCCACTACCTGACCCCTGCAGCTGTGTTTGAACAGGTGGGAAAGTTACCCAGCAGTAGGGGGCGGGGATACTGGTCCCTATATATTAGAGGACCAGAGGACTAGTGATGGGATTTCCGGCTCTTTCAGCTCGGCTCACTAAAAAGAGCCGGATCTTTCGGCTCCGAACCGGCTCCTCAGGTTTTTTTTGTTGCTTTAATTAATTTATTATTAACAATAATATAAAATTATGCACAAAAGGAATTACTAATGTAAAAAAAAAGTGGTTTTATTTATATATTTGTATATATGAATATATTTGGTGGCCCCTAGAGACAAAACACGTACAAACTCCAAAACACATTTCTAGCGTTAACTGACCTTCCAAAACAGAGCTACCTAGATCACTTAAATTACACAATTGAAAGCATATGTGTATTTTTGTGTATTTATACACAAGCACTCATATATATTCAAATAATTAAAAAAAAAGAAAAGTTAATTTACCTGTTATTACCACACACCAAATCCAGTCGTTGGTACTTGCTGGCTTGTGTAGCCACTAGGTATCAAAAGCTCAACACTGCGCCTAGCATCCTGGAGCACTTCTGTTGTGTTTTGTACGTGTTTCTGAGTTTTTACGTGTTTTGGAGTTTGTACGTGCTTTGGAATTTGTACGTGCTTCAGAGTTCGTACGTGTTTTGAAGTTTGCACGTGCTTTGTCTGTAGGGGCCACCGTAAATATACTTTTATTTATTCACTCCACATAAAATGTAATAAATAAATCATATAATACAAAAACCAACTAGTCACAGTTCAACTTTTAACCACTTAAACTTTCAGCTTTTTCCATCCATCCATCCATCCATCCATCCATCTTCATCCGCTTTATCCGAGGCCGGGTCGCGGGGGCAGCAGCCTAAGCAGAGAAGCCCAGACCTCCCTCTCCCCAGCCACCTCCTCCAGCTTATCCCGGGGAACACCAAATGCGTTCCCAGGCCAGCCGAGAGATATAATCTCTCCAGCATGTCCTGGGTCTGCCCCAGGGCCTCCTCCCGGTGGGACATGCCCGGAACACCTCACCCAGGAGGCGCCCAGGAGGCATCCTTGTCAGATGCCCGAACCACCTCAACTGGCTCCTTTCGATGTGGAGGAGCAGCGGCTCTACTCTGAGCCCCTCCCGGATGGCCGAACCTCTCACCCTATCTCTAAGGGAGAGGCCAGCCACCCTTCGGAGGAAGCTCATTTCTGCTGCTTGTATCCGCGATCTCGTTCTTTCGGTCACTATCCACAGCTCGTGGCCATAGGTGAGGGTAGGGGCGTAGATCGACCGGTAAATTGAGAGCTTCGTTTTTACACTCAGCTCCCTCTTCACCACGACGGACCGGTGCAGCGTCCGCATCACTACAGCCGCAGCACCAATCCGTCTGTCGATCTCCGGCTCCCTTCTCCCATCACTCGTGAACAAGACCCCGAGATACTTGAACTCCTCCACTTGGGGCAGGAACTCATCCCGACCCGGAGTGGGCACTCCACCCTTTTCCGGCTGAGAACCATGGCCTCAGATTTGGAGGTGCTGATCCTCATTCCCGCTGCTTCACACTCGGCTGCGAACCGTTCCAGTGCGAGCTGGAGGCCTTCACCTGATGAAGCCAACAGAACCACATCATCCGCAAAAAGCAGAGATGAGATTCTGAGGCCACCAAGCGAAAGCCCTCCGCCACTTGGCTGCACCTAGAAATCCTGTCCATAAAATTATGAACAGAACCGGTGACAAAGGGCAGCCCTGGCAGAGCCCATCACCCACCGGGAACGAGTCCGACTTATTGCCGGCAATGCAAACCAAACTCTTGCAACGGTTGTATAGGGATCGAATGGCCCGTAGCAATGGGCCAGACACCCCATACTCCCGCAACACCTCCCACAGGACACCCGAGGGACACGGTCAAATGCCTTCTCCAAGTCCACAAAACACATGTAGACTGGTTGGGCAAACTCCCATGCACCCTCAAGTATCCTTGAGAGGATAAAGAGCTGGTCCAGTGTTCCGCGACCAGGACGAAAACCGCATTGTTCTTCCTGTATCCGAGGTTCGACTAGCGGACGAACTCTCCTTTCCAGCACCCTGGCATAGACTTTCCCAGGGAGGCTGAGGAGTGTGATCCCCGTAGTTGGAACACACCTCCGGTCTCCCTTCTTAAAGATGGGGACCACCACCCGGTCTGCCAATCCAGGGTACTGCCCCTGATCTCCATGCAACATTGTAGAGGCGTGTCAACCAGGACAGCCCTACAACGTCCAGAGCCTTCAGGAACTCGGGCGGACCTCATCAACACCAGGGCTCTGCCACCAAGGAGTTGTTTAACTGCCTCAGTGACCTCGCTCCCGGAAATTGGCGGGTCATTCCCTCATCCCCAGACTCTGCTTCCTCCTCGGAAGACGTGTCAGTGGGATTAAGGAGGTCCTCAGTATTCCTTCCACCGCCTGACAATTTTCTCAGTCGACGTCAGCAGCGCTCCGCCAGCACTATACACAGTGCAGGTAGAGCACCGCTTTCCCCTCCTGAGACGCCTGACGGTTTGCCAGAATCTCTTCGAGGCAGTCGAAAGTCTTTTTCCATGGCCTCTCCGAACTCCTCCCACACCCGAGTTTTTGCTTCAGCCACTGACTGAGCCGCATTCCGCTTGGCCTGTCGATACCTGTCGGCAGCCTCCGAGTCCCACAGGCTAACCAAGCCCGATGGGACTCCTTCTTCAGCCTGGTGGCTCCCTTCACCTCTGGTGTCCACCATTTGGTTGGGGATTACCACCACGGCAGGCACCAACCACCTTGCGGCCGCAGCTCAATGCAGCAGCCCGGCGATGGAGACGCTGAACATGGTCCATTCAGACTCAATGTCCCCAGTCTCCCTCGGAATGCTGTTGAAGCTCTGCCGGAGGTGTGCGTTGAAGATCTCGCGGACTGGGGCCTCTGCTCCCAGCACACCCTCACTACGCGTTTAGGTGCACCGGGTCTGTCCAGCGTCCTCCCCCGCCACCTGATCCAACTCACCACCAGGTGGTGATCAGTTGACAGCTCAGCCCCTCTCTTTACCCAGTGTCCAGAACATATGGTCGCAGGTCTGGTGATACGATTACAAAATCGATCATCGACCTGCGGCCTAGAGCGTCCTGGTGCCACGTGCACTTATGGACACTCTTATGTTCGAACAAGGTGTTCGTTATGGCCAAACTGTGATTTGCACATTAGTCCAATAACAAAACACCGCTCGGATTCAGATCAGGGAGGCCGTTCCTCCCAATCACGCCCCTCCAGGTCTCGCTGTTGTTACCCACGTGAGCATTGAAGTCTCCCAGCAGGACAACAGAGTCTCCAGATGGGGCACCTTCCAGCACCCCCAGGGACTCTAAGAAGGCTGGGTACTCTGAACTGCCACTCGGCGCATAAGCGCAGATGACAGTCAGGACCCGTTCCCCGACCCTAAGGCGCAGGGTACAAACCCTCTCATCCACCGGGAAAAAACCCAACGTACCGGCAGCAAGCCAAGGGGATATTAGAATACACACCCCAGCCCGCCGCCTCTCACCAGGGGCAACTCCAGACTGAGACAGAGTCCAGCCCCTCTCCAGGAGACTGGTTCCAGAGCCCAAGCCATGCGTAGAGGTGAGCCCGACTATGTCTAGCCGGTACCTCTCAACCTCACGCACTAACTCAGGCTCCTTCCCCACCAGAGAGGTGACATTCCATGTCCCTATTGCCAGTCTTGGCAGCCGGGGATCAGTCCGCCAGGGCCTCCGCTCCTGGCCGCCGCCCAGCACACAATGCACCCGACCCCTATGGCGCCTCCTGCGGGTGGTGGGCCTGCGGGAGGATGGGCCCATGTCTCCTCTTCGGGCTGTGCCCGGCCGGGCCCCATGGACTAAGGCCCGGCCACCAGACGCTCGCCCTCGGGCACCCTCCCCGGGCCTGGCTCCAGGGCGGGGCCCCGGTAACCCTATCCCAGGCAGGGTAAACTGTTCCCTCGATATTCTCTTCATAAGGGTCTTCTGAATCGCTCTTTGTCTGGTCCCTCACCCAAGACCAATTTGCCATGGGAGACCCTACCAGGGGGCAAAAGCCCCCAGACAACATAGCCCCTGGGATCCCTGGGACACACAAACCCCTCCACCACGATAAGGTGGAGGGGTTTTTTCTTTTACAAATTTAAAGTGAAACAACACAAAACACTGCAAACCACAACACAATTAAATATAAATTAAAATATGAAAACAAAAAGAAGATGCACATTCTCTGTCATATGGATCTGCATGAATAAACTTTCTGAATCCTTTATCATCCACAACTGAAAATAGTTGTGGATGATTACTATACCTTTCTAATGTGATGTTGTTGTCCCTGGCTCTTTTTCTGTCTCTCCCTCCTGCTCTGTTCCTGTGCTACTGAGTATAACTACCGCCCCTCCCCCCTGATCCCAGCGTAAAGCACAAGGCTGGCATGCGGAGTGAAGCGGAAAAAAAGTGCGAGAGAGAGAGAGGGTGAGAGAAAGAAAAAAAACCCCACGGCTCGCAATAATGAGCCGGCTTGCGTCGTTCACGTCAAATATCCAACTCTAAGAGCCATTTCGTTCGCGAACGACACATCACTACAGAGGACACCCCCAGCACTTTTTTCCCCCTCTGCTGTTTCTCTCTGTCCGTCTCTGTGTTGCTCTACTGTCTGTGCTTAAGGCTGAACACCCTGGGGTTTTGTTTTACTTGCTTTCTGCTATGTAACTCTCTTGCTAAATGTCTGTATGTATTTTTCCTGCTGTTCATATGATTCAGTGTATTAAACTCTGTTCCAAGAATTCTACTCTTTTTCAGAGCATCTTTTTGAGTGTCTTGATTTTAATTGGATCTAAAGAGGCTGGATCTCCACATCGTCAGTCGGAGAAGATTATCATGATTCAAATTTTTCATAATTTGGTCGCTTCAAAATTTGCGACCACAATTGGCGACGTACGAATGGACAAGGAATTAAGGTGATTGCTGGGAGCCTTGGGGAATGCCAAAGCCTTGCACATCAGAGAACACCAAGCGACCGCTATAATAAGGTAAGGAGAGTTTTTTTCCTACTCAATGTTGGTGTTGTGTGAGTGCAGAGGGGGGGTTCCCACCTTGGCTCCAAGTAGATTTCACCTAACCTTGAAAAGGACTTTAGTCAAACGGTCGCTGTTATTCTAAGTGATAAAATGTTACACTGTAAGAAATAATGCTAGTTGCAGATGCTGAAGGAGCAGAATTTAATGCTGCATCATATGTGTGTGTGTGTGTGTGTGTTTTTCCTGTAACTTGTGTGACCCGCGGGGGGAGTGTGAGTGAGCACTGTGTGTGTGTGTGTGTATTTGGGGTTTGTGTGTGTAAAAGGCTGCTCTGCCCTGTGCTGGAGTTAGACTCCAGGGCTGTGTTGGGGGAGCTTGTGTTTATTTTTCCGCTATTCTTTAGTGTTGAGGAAGTGTATCTGAAGAATAGGCGTAAGTTGTGCAGAAGTAAAAAGTTGAAGTGATGAAAAGTCATGAAAAGTTAAGTATATGTCGGCACCCTCAAGGTGGTTACCGCTGGAAACCTAGTTATCCATTTAGGTTGATAAGTTGACACAGGCTAACTAGGTTAACTAGGTTAACCAGTTAACCTAGTTAGGGTTAACCAGGTTAACCAGTTAACTGGTTAACCTGGTTAACCCAAGTGAATTTCTAGGTAGTCAGGTCTGCTTGAGCTTTTGGAGATAAATTCCTAGCAAGTAACGCGGGGACTTGGGGCTCACAGTAGGAATCTGAGGGCCTACGAGTCCACCGTTCTGGATGAACTGCTCACGTCGCTGTATGAAAGGCGACACCTTCGGCCAAAGTGTAAATATGTAAATAGCTGTTACTAACCCTTAAGTATAATCAATGCTGTAAATATTGCTAAGTAGTAGTCTAGAGTATAACCATGTATTTCTGTCAATATTGCTTAAAATAACTCTTGCTGTAAATAAGAGTTAGAGGAATATGCGTAAGGGGTGGGTTTTGATAAATAAATAAGAAAAATGGGAAGTTAGTAGGTAGATGAATAAAAAGTTGTGGAGGGACTGTTTTGAGAGACTAAAAAAATACTGAGTTCACTGTGCTGCAGAGCGCTGTGTCTTGTAACGTGCGGTGGAGATGAAGCCAGCCGCGGAGGTGTCCAGGTGGATAGCGAATGAGCAACAGCTTCTGACTTTCCAAAAGTACTCATTTATTTACAATAAATGAGTACTTTTACACTGCATTACAACAGCAACTGTTACATAGTCCCCCCTGGTGAGAAAAAGGCTGTCCTCAGCCGTACACAGCTGAAAAAGCACACACCACACCTAACAGAACCCTATACATAGGGGTTACAGTTAAGATCGGCACACACACAGGGCAAAAGACCATTTAAAAATGAATCTGGTGAAAATAAGATGAATATGTACAGTGGAAAATCAGTTTTCTTTTTTTTAGTAAATGTCAAGAATGAACCTTAACGCACTAAAGAGCCATAAAACTGGATTAAGTAGAGCAAACAGAAACAGCTACATATCATGACTCAAAATAGCAATGCAACAAGATAGCATCAAACAGGTTTAACCAAAACATTTCACTTCAGATCAAGCCTGGTTGTGTGAAAATCATTAGTCCATCTTTTGTTGTTCCAGCCAGACGTAATTCTGGGGCAACGTCTGGGCCTGAGATTGTAATGTCCACCAGCAGCTGGGTGCTGAACAGATCTGGGTGAAAGACTGTCTGAAACAGCACCCACACCAGAAGAAGAGTCAATGTCCGGTAAATCAAAGGGGAATGGCTCAGAGTCAATGTCAGTGACTGCAGGGGGGCCAGGGTGGGCCTGAGACTCAGAGTTCCCTGTGATCTCTCTCCCAGCAGGAGATGAAACAGAATGTTCTTTGGAAGTGAGAGAGTCCCAGGTATGGAACGGTTGCATGTCCACAACATGATAAACACCTGCATCCACACCAGAGTCCACCCAAGCGAGCCTGTAATTAACATCACTGAGTCTCTGAGATACACACAATGGTCCCTCAAACAGTGGTGCAAGTTTAGCAGTAAAGTTAGACTGAGCGTCTGACCTGGGGTGCGTCTTAACTCTCACAAGGTCACCAACACGAAACGTGGCGTGTCAATGTCTCAAGTCATAGTAATGTTTTTGTCTGTCATGGCTATAGTCCAGAGCTGCTTTGGCGTGGTCGTGAGCTTCCTGTAGGGAGGCTCTCAGAGTCTCAGGGTAAGGTACACCCGGTTCATCAACACCTGCTGTAGAAGGCTGAGTGATAAGGTCAAGCGGGTGTCTAACTCACGACCATAAAGCATCATGGCAGGAGTCATACCTGTACTGTCATGGGGGTCGGTACGCAGAGCAAAGCAAATCTGAGGGAGAAACTTGTCCCATGATGTGTGTTTATCACCTACATAAGCGCGGATTGCAGTTTTCAGAGTCCGGTTGACACGTTCAGTAGCATTCGTCTGAGGGTGATAAGCCGTAGTTAGTCTGTGCACCGACCCTAAGGTAGAAACAACATGTTCAAAAAGCTCACTCACAAAAGGAGACCCTCTGTCAGAAATCAGGTAAGTGGGTGTACCATGTCTAGCAAAAATGTCAGTGACAAATTTACCAGCTGCTACCTGAGATGTAGCTTCTTTGACAGCACTGGCTTCGACCCATTTAGTCAAATAGTCAACAAACACGATCAAATATGCATTACCAGCGGGGGTGCGGGGCAGTGGTCCAACAAAATCCACACCAACATACTCCCAGGGTTTCTGGGGGACAATGGGAACCATAAGACCGGCTGCTTTTTTCTGACTTGGCTTGGTGAGTTGGCACACTGAGCATGAAGTCACATAGCGCTTCACATCAGCAGCCATTTTGGGCCAAAAGAACCTTAAGCACAGTCTAGCCAGTGTCTTAGAAACACCCAAGTGACCTGCTGTGGGGTGGTCGTGGTAATAGTCCAGCAAGGTGCCTCTCATGGAAGTAGGGGCGAACAGTTTCAGCTCTTTCAAAGGGTGCAAAGCACATGTGGACTTGGGGTCTCTGTAATACAAAAGAGAGTCATACACAACATACTGCAACAAGGTGGCACTGTCTGAGCTGTTCAGAGAGTCTGCTTCAATGTCTCTGAGGAGTGGACCTGTGACGTGATCATCTAGCTGCAGCTGTCTCAATTGTGAACGGTCAGCCAGAATGACGGGGGGCAGAGTACGAATGTCCAGGCTGCCCATGACAGCATGATCTGGTAAAAGATCCGTCGGCCTGTCAAAGGTCAGAGGCAAAGGGTTGCGTGACAGTGCGTCGGGAACTTTGTTTTGTGCACCAGGTTTGTGCACTATTGTGAAATCAAAGTCCTGCAAACGAAGTGACCAGCAGGCGAGTCGGCCCGTTGGGTTTTGACGAGACATGAGCCACCTGAGACTGTTGTGGTCAGTGAAGATAGTAACATGAACACCTTCAACGTATGGGCGGAAGTGTTCCAGGGCCCATATCACAGCAAGGCACTCCTTCTCTGAAGTGCAGTAGGGGTGTTCAGCTTTGTGAAGGGAGCGACTAGCAAAAGCCACAACATACTCACGACCCTTGTCATCCTTTTGCATCAACGCTGCCCCAAGACCAATGTCACATGCATCGGCGTGAATGGAAAAGGGACGGTTGAAGTCTGGAAATGACAGGATCGGGGCTGATGTGACACGGTCTTTCAAAGTGTCCATGGCTCTTTGACAGCTGTCGTCGCAGTGGAAAGCATTGTCCTTTCTGGTGATGGCGTGAAGAGGTTCAGCATGGCGGGCATAATTCGGAATGAAGCGCTGATAATAGCCAGTCAAGCCAAGGAACTGACGGACGTGTTTCACCGAGGTTGGGGTATCAAACTCCTTGATCGCCTTTACTTTGTCTGGATCGGGTTTAACACCTGATGATGTGATGCGGTACCCGAGAAAGGTGAATTCATCGAGGCAGAATTGGCACTTTTTGAGCTTCAAGGACAAGCCAGCAGCCTGGAGTCTGCCCAGCACCTCCTCAAGATCCACCAAGTGCTGTTCAAAGGTAGGTGAGGCGATAACAATGTCATCCAGGTAGACTGCGCACGTTTTGTAAATGAGGCCAGCAAGCACAGAGTTCATGAGCCTCTGAAAAGTTGCAGGCACGTTGCAGAGCCCAAAGGGCAGCACCCGGAACTGGAAGAGACCACAGTGAGAGATGAAGGCAGTTTTAGGCTTGGAGTCTTCTGCTACAGCAACCTGCCAATAGCCTCGCGCTAAGTCCAATGTTGTGACAAACTTTCCCCGCGCCAGAAAGTCCAAAGACTCATCCACACGAGGCAGGGGATAAGAGTCTTTTCGGGTAACTTGGTTGAGCCCTCGAAAGTCCACACAAAACCTTGGTTCCGCGGCCGGGAGCTGCCCAAGGGCTTGTGGAAGGTTCAATGATGTTGTCCTTCAACATTTGTTGCACTTGTTCTTCAATCGCACGCTTCTTAGCAGGTGACGTGCGATAGGGTGGGAGATTGACAGGTGTTGCATTGCCAGTCTCTATGGCGTGCTCAGTGAGAGCCGTTCGACCAAGATGACCATCAAACAAGGAGCTAAACTTGCTGAGCAGATTGAGTAAAGCATCCTTGTCGCTCTCTGAGAGACTTGCTTCAGACAGTTTGGCTGTTAAGTCTGAGCGAATCAAGTCCAAAGACATCAGTGTTCCAGGCGAATGCGAGTAATCATTTGGAAGGTCCTCTTCATTGTCTGAGAGTGGGCAGGGGATGTCCTCAATGCAGACTGTTCTAGGGGGAATGTGAATAGAAACAGAAGCTCTTGCTAGGGCTGCCACAAACGATTATTTTGATAGTCGACTAGTCACCGATTATTTTTGCGATTAGTCGACTAATCAGATCATGCATCCACTGAACGTAAAACATACAGCTTATTGCACCAGCATGCATCTGCTCTTATATAACTATTATTATCTTACAGCTTTAAGTGTTTAAGGTATGTGCTAACTAAAAATAAAGACAAGATGATAGTTTATTGAATTTAAATGAAATTTGCAGATTGTTTCAGAGGAGTTTAATAAACTCAGCCGTCTGCTCCTTGCTATCTAAAATATAACAGGACACCGGAGTATATTCTCGAGCATCTCACACTTCTGATAATCAGTCGTCTGCTTGACGTTTATTCAGCTGTGTAAAAGCTAACTTTCATCTCAGCCAAACTGATTTACTCAGGAACAAATAAAATACTGAAAAAAGCCAAACAATAACATTTTTAAGTTATCTAAGTGACTTATATATCATGTTTAACCTGAGTAGCGAAAGACGGGGGTGGGTTTGAAAACGATTTGCCGGGAGTCCGGTGTTCTCACCGGCTCTAGTGAGCCTTCAACCCCAGCTAGCTATCAAGCTAGTGGGTAACAGACATCTCCGAAAACGTCGGAGCGCTTTTGAAAATATGTGGTGTCTTGATAAACTAAGCAGATATTTTAAGTTTACACAGCTACATTCCCGCCTGAAAATATGTTAAACGTTTATTTTGTGACCCAGAAAGAATAATAAGAGTAACATTAAAACCAACTAGCTGCCGCCATTGTTGGAAACTGAGCAGGGCCGTGATGGGTCGCGCTATGAATTCTAGGACAGTTTCTTCTTCTTCGGGGTTTAACGGCAGCTGGCATCCTTGTGCATGCAGTGCTGCCATCTTCTGTTTCAGTCCGTTATTACACTCTTAAATTCTACTACTTATTCCTGCGTCTTTTGCGATCTTACAAAGCTTCAAACGACGTGTCGACTATTAAATTAGTCGTCGACGATTTTGATAGTCGACGTAATCGTGACTAGTTGACTAATCGTGGCAGCCCTAGCTCTTGCCATAAAATCCATTCCCAGAATGAAAGGAGAAGACAAATCTGGTATTATTGCAAAACGCTGGTAAAAGTTCTTGTTCATGAATCCAATATTGAGCCAAATAACACCCTCAGGGATGCAGGGAGCATTATTGGCGAGGTTAACTGCAGGACCATTCCACTCACTTGTGTTTCTAGGGTAAGAGTCATTTACTTGAATGAGATCTGGTCGTACAGCTGAGAGGGAAGCGCCCGTGTCGAGGGTAGCATCCACAGATGAAGCATTGAAGTTCACTTTCGTTCTTAGTGGGGTATTCCAGTGGACTTGTGAAAAATTGTCTTCCAAGTGTCCAAGACTGTGTCCACCCTGCAGTGAATGGGGCATGTGAGGCTCTGTTAGTAACTGGGGGAAGGCTGGCCTCTGTGAAATGTCCTCCCCTCCCCCCCCGGAGTTTCCCGACTGCTTGTATTGCGGCTGGGATGCAGTGTTGCTTAATTCCAACCTTTCGTGGCCTGGGTCAGAGGGGCCAGGCGCCAGCAATGGCTGGACCGGGCCATGCCTAGCGGAGTTTGAGGGTCGTTGTGGCAAATGAGGTTGGGTGTTACCGTTTGGGCAGGTGCGTGTAGTGAACGCTGGCTGAGAGCATTTGAAGCAGTAAGGTTCAGGCTTATAGTTTTCTTTGCCACACGAAGGAGGCTATGGTCTATGTGGTCCAAGCACTGAGTGAAGCTCATGAGCACGCAGCAGCAGGTCCATTACAGAAGTGACATTAGCGCCATACAGGGCAACTCTGTATTTTTCAAGAGCATGTTTACTAATTAGGTCAATTCTGTCTTTTTCAGGTGGAGGGTGTGGAATTACAGGGATTATTTTATATAACCATCATCTTTGTCATTGCATTAATTATCATTTCATCAAAGTGTTTATTGAAGCTGCTGGCATTATGTTATAATTTATATTATAGGGGTTATCATAATCAAATATTAACATGTTTATTACAGGTGCAGTTATAACTACTTTAAAATGATTGAGTTAAATATATGTATCATAACTCATAGGCTGAGTACATGGTTACAGTAAAATAGTAGCTGAGCAAAGGCCTGAATGTATTCAGCTTCTTGTTGCATTTGAGTTTGCTTAGTTACAGGTGACGGAAGGATGTCCAGCCCATGGTGACCTCAAAGGCCTTAGGTCATCACCATATTCGGAAGAGTATGCCACAAGGAGGAACCTCTATGTTGCATTTAATTCTTAAAATACATGAATGTTCTGTACATGCAAATTATGTGCTTGTAAACGCAAGAAGGGGCGTTACAATACCCTGATGTTATAAAAGCAATCTAGAGTGTATTTTGGGTAGAGATGTACAACTGTTTTGCAGTTTGCACCTCTCCACGCGGCGTGAATTCATTAAAATCAATTGTTTGAACGACCTTTTCTGGACAATCATTGTTTTACTCTCATCCTCAATTTCGAACCCGTAACATTTGGTGCATTGGCCGAGGTTGAGGGAGATAAGTTGGAGAGTGAGACTGAGAGGGTCCAAGGTGCTCAAACAGGCAGACACGAGTCAGTGGTCGAAGTGAGTGGACATAAGCCGGCTTATTCAAAGGTAAGGCACTACCTGTTGAATTATTTCCAAACAGTGCTGAATTGGTTCTGACAAAATTGAAAGTCTACTCACTGAAAATTACTGGTAAAGGTCTGTTTTGATTTTGGTGAAAATCTCATGAGAATTGAAGTTGAAGTAATGATAATGTAAGGTTAAGTGACAGTACTGATTAAAGGAAATGCAGTTGGACTGCTAAGGAAAGAGAATTTAAAGTAGTTGGACTACTGAATTTAGGATTATAGGTAATTTGGAAACTGTGTATGGTAATACAGTCATAACTGAATATAAAGCTGGGCTTGGACATCAATAAAGTCGGTTTGGTGGTTTCATAGGATGTCTTTAAAATACAAGTAAATTTCTGTAGAACGGAACTGTGGGAAGTTCTAAGAAAGTGCATTGTTCGGAGGTGACGCTCCCAATTTCCTGGTGACGACCAGGATCTTCCGTTGGACGGGATAGTTCGATTGGCAATCGTGGACAACTGAGGACGGTCCAAAATAGCTACTGATTGGATCAGTTGACCGTTTGGAACGGTGTTTGCACTTTTTTTGGGTAGTAAAGGTTGGACCTTGGGCGTTGGACGCTTTTAAATTTACTTAGGAACTTTAGCAATTAGACCAGACACAGGTTGGACCTGATACTGGGTCATTGATTATCAAAAACTTGGAGTTTGTCCCTTGGAGGGTTAATTCAAATTTTGTCTAAATTATGTAGGTTGTGCAATTTAAGGCCTTGTAAATATTATTTAATTTATCAGACGTCTCTGTGTTATAATTTCTATGTTTGTATATAGGCTCTGTCTGCCACGGGCACTGCAGCAGGCTGGTTATTTTGAGAGTGTGTCTGTGTCTATGTAAATGAGATGCCTGTGACTTATTTAGAGTGACATTTCCTGTTTACTAATGAGTGGCTAATGACTGACTGCAGAGCCTGGGTTAAGGACGACTTCAATCTGTGTTTTAAGGGAAGAAATGCAGTTTATGTTTATTATATTTGTGTGACTGTTGTTGATTATGATAAGTATTTCATGATAACTGTAGAATATGAGTATGGGGTTTGCTTGACACGTGTCTGTACTAGGTAAAACTGTGTAAGACTGATAGGAAGTTTATAGAGACTGCTACACATTGCTGATGCATGTACTTAAGACGCTGGTTTTGTTTATTACAATATGTAAGTAAAGTTTTATTTCTTGCCAGGACTGTATGACTTTTTGCGGGGTTTTGAGATAGGATACATAAACTGTTGATACTTAAGACCGTTACCTGGGTTCTGAGAACTGAAATTGAATTTGAGATAATTTAATTAATAAAGATGTCTGTAAGCGATGTGTGTTTTGGGGTGTCGAAGTAAGATGTTTTAGGATTTTTAGATGGGTTCTGTTTCAGTTTGAGATAATATATACAGTTACATTTTCTGGGTGTGTGTTGTTGAGTGACAACATGCGCAGTTTAAATTGGGCGCTGTTCCTTCCTCTTTTTAGTTTCAAAACACAAAGGCTGTTAGATTAAAAATTACTGTGAGTAACGGTTTGACTTTTGACTAGGGAAATATGATGCTTACTTTTGGGTCTATGAAGATATCATAACATTTTGGTGGAGATGCCAGGGTAAAATAGTGAGCTCAGACAAGGAGTCTGAGAGAAAAAACACCGTGAGATGAGTAAGGTGTTTAACTGACTCAGGATTTCAGAGAATCGAGTCAGCGGCGATCTTGAGTTTTAATGGTAAGTTGATTGTAAGAGAAAAATCATTGTTTACCATGTTGAAGTAATTCTGATGATATTACTAGAGGTGTTGTGACACAAGTGAAGAACAAGTTGTAAATGGGGACTCACAATTATGTTGATATGGATAAAGGACAGAAACAGTTTCTGAATTTTGAGGAGAATTTTGAAGCACTGAGGTTGAATTTTCTCTGTGCTTGGTGCCCTGTGTGGACCTATGTTAGAGTTATAAGTCCAAAGGTTATGACCTGGAGGTCATTCATGGTGTTTAAAGAAGAACAGGAATTAGAAAAGATATTTAATGTCATATTTTGTGTAAATTGAGGGGGACTCACCACATATGTGTTCACCTTTTTAATTTAAAGTGACGCAGACATTGACACACACATAAAATTGTTAGGGGTGAGTTACTTCCTCTTTTAATTTCAAACTGGAACACATGTGTGCATTGGACTAGAATTTCATTTGGGCTAGTTAAAGATAAAGATGACCTGTGTCAGTCCCAGAGGTGGGAAATTTCTTTTGTTAAAGCAAAAGCGCAAAGTTATGCAGTAGAAATCAGAAAACACTGGAATGCCATAAAATAAAATAGAACAGAATGATGTATACAATAGAATAAAATAAGAATACCAAGACTATATAAAACTCTTTCTCTTTTAAGAGGACAGACGCAGTTACTGAGGGTTGTCTACTTCCCTTCCTGATTGTAAACAAGCATGTTTGATAGAGATCTCGCGCTTGATAAAACTCCCTCTAAAACTCCCTGTAAGACTGTTAGGAAAGCGTGTATGGGGTGATTATAAGTGTATGAATGTTGTACTGGATTTTAATGATTCTGTGTGAGTTGTACAAAGTAATATAAGTAATAATAAGTCTGGGTAGGTACAATAGGAGAATGAGTGAAAAAGTGGAAGTCTGAGAGAAAAGGCAGTGTGTGTGAGACGATTATGAAAGGATTGTGTGAATGAAGTAAAAAAAAAACAAAACAAAAAAAAAACTGACAAATGCAAAAATTAGTATACTGAAAAGTGTGTGAGAAGAGGGTGTATTGTTTTTAGACCAAGACTTAGTAAAACTAAAGAGGGTTTGTAGACTGTAAATATGAAAAAACAAGTGTTTGATTAATCTGTAGAAACAGGAAAGAGAAATAGGAAATACTGTGCTGCTGTGTGAGTGATTGATGATGTCAGGGGAGCACCCAGAGAAATAGGCAGACGAGTTAAATTCTAAGAAGATGAAGCGAATGCATGTTTTAAGTAAAGTAATAAAGTAATAAAATTATATTAATTACAGGTTTTAGAAAAGGGACAGACTGAGAGAAATAAATACATGAACTGACAATTACATTAATGAATTGAAAATGCACGTACACTAACTGTTACATGTGAAATTATTGTTGGAAAGTTTAATACACACATGAAATAAAGAAAGCAGTTTACACTCCTTTAATTTCCAGAACCAGTGTGTCCCCTAGACCTGATAACACCCTTGCCCAGTTGGCCCCGTATAAGGCAGCATGGAAGGCTGGACAGCCCATGACGGGTAAGATCCCACCTCGAAACCCTGGGACAACCTAAGGCAAGGCGCAGTCACGATTGCTTGAACCTAAGTCCCGGAGTGACCTTTGAGTCACTGGAGGAGACGGGACTTCAAGGGTACAGCCGCTGGGCACAGGCGAAGGGAAATGCCACTAACAATGACCAGTGATGAGCCAGAGAGAAAACACACCCTGTCAAAAGGAGTTTGAAACACTGCAAAAGAAACATTTACAAGATCACAAGGATCACAAAGAAACATTGATAAAATTACACATACAAACAGAAAATGTACTAACCTTATAAAGATAAGCTCATGAAGATTAATGCGATTAAAACCTGGCTAAGAATACAAACATATGTAATTAAATAAGGTTGCTAATTTCAGGAGTGTTAAAATGGTGTGGATGTTGAATAAAATACACTTGGATAAAGTAACGTTGAGGAAAAACTCAAAAGAAGTTAGATGACAAGGAAATCAGTTATACGAAAAAGTGATTAAAGTAGTTTAAAAGAGTGACTTAGCAGTGCTTTTGCACTGAGTGATCAAAACAAGTGATTAGTATAGAAAGAAAATGAAAATAATTGAATAATGGCATGGGCTTTAAAAAGTATTTCTCTTGCCAAGTTAAATTGTTGAGATATGGCTGAGTATGCAAAAGTTCGAAAGCTCGTGTGAATGTGGACAGAGGAGCTTGCTGTGTGTGTGATTGAGGCCTTAAAGGAGGGGTAGATTGTTCAGAGGTGCAAATTTGATTAAGAGGTTTATAAATTAGTGTTGACACATTGTTATAAGGTGTTAGGCTGAATCTGAGTATGGTAAAGTGCCTAACCGGGGTTATTGTTGTGTACGAAACGGTGTAGCTTTTGGCGAGGTTTGTAGTGTGTTGAATGGGTGAAATTTAAGATTGTTGAAGATTTTTGAAGTTGTTGTTTTGTTTTTAAAGGGGAGTTTTAATAAAGATGGACATGTTTAAGGTGGCCGATTGGTTTTGTAACAGTGCACTTAGAAAGAAAAAACCTGTCAGGTGATTTTGTTTTGTACTTTGATGAGCTAATACTCAGCTCTCTTTTTCTCTCATTTTGTTCTAAGCAGGCCTGCAAAAGAGTGGATAACAGCGCTGAAAATTCTCGGTGACCTTCTCCAGATTACAATAGGCAGAGGAGAAGGCTAACTCTCTGTCTAAAAAGGATTGCCATGAGCCAATCCAGTCTAAAAGCAGAAAAACTATTTTCTTAAAAACAAAGTAAAACAAATAAATGAGTTGATGTTGCTGAGAGTGAAGACTGAATATTTGCGAGATAGTCTCCACTGTCAGCAATACCTGATGGTAATGCGTGTGAGTCAATGTGTGTAAATGGATGGTGACTGGACGGACCAGGCAGACCATAGGTTGGACCGACTGGACACTGACAAAAGACTGGACTAAGGTTGGACACATGACTGATAATTGTTCTGTTTTAACTTTTCTGTTATAACACAGGTTGGATCATAAGTGGAAAACTGAGTATAAAAGGTGATGTTCTGGTTAACACACAGGTTTTGTTTCCAGGTCAAGGATGCAGGCTGTGGATGGAGCCAAGAAAGGATTTGACATGATGATTAATTTGATTTCATTCCTTAAACACAGGTTTGATGTTATGGAGCATTTATACATAATGTGATAGGACTAAACTTTTCTTTTAATTCCCTAACCTGAGTGAAGGATTTTGAGTTTGTAACACATGAGATGTGTCACAAAAAGGGGGGTGTTAATATATGCGATTAGCTACATGAAATGTGTTCTTTTAGGGTTACTAAGCAAATGTCTACGTGACCTTTACCTAATAACCTTTGTGATGATAAACTTGTTTACCGACTTGCTCTCTTGTAGAACATACAGATTTAGAAAAGGGGAACCTCAGCTCTGAGTTCTGAGAATAACTCTGTTAAGTTGACAGGAAACACGTCGAGACAGCAATATAGGGCAAATGTATTAGAGCTTGTAATTAAATGTGGGACTTGAAAAGAGGAAGCAAATTTGGTACAGGACGTACTTGAGATGATCAGACGAGAGAAGGAGAAGGTCAGGAATAGTTTAAACTAAGATTGAGAAATTAAATTGGGTGAAAGGGGGTGTAGCTTCAGGGCAGTTCACAGCCCGGCGTAAACGCAAGGTGCCGTCACACAGCTTAAGTTATTTGTTTGATTTATTTTATGACAAAATAATAAGGAAACATTGAAAACATACAACCCGTTGAGGAGACAGATAGGGTTGGGGAATTGAAAGGGTTGGTTTGTTTAGCATAATGCACTACAAAGTATACAAAGACACATTGCATAACTGTGCTAGTTTAGAGTTGATGTTCTATCCAAGAGGGTTTTAAGCTTCACTGGTGAGAGTGTCCAGGTGATACATGTTGAGGGAAGATGAGAACATAGCAGGTTAATTGCATGCACGCTTACAAACACACATGATTTAAATATAGGCCAGGCCAAAGGCCTGGACTTGATGCAGCTTTCAACTTTACAGCTCCTAACTTGCAGGAATGGCGGGGAGTGTAATGAATGAATGCAAAACATGCTTACAGACACAAACATGACAGGGGTTTATTTTACAGGGTAATGGTGGACCACAGGTTGCTTTGTTTCTGCTTAGCAACTACTGAGGTAAAAGGTGTTAAAGATAAATATGCAATAAGTGAACAGGAAATGTGTAACGGTGAGCCGGGTGAAACAAAATGTTGTAGATAATGGAAACTTGTCTAACGGGCATTAACAGTAACCTTTGCATGTTATGTATATGCTTGAGGCCAAAAGAGGCGTAAATCCAGATAGAAAACTTTGAAGTGTGCTTTTAGCGGAGATTTAGGCTGACATGGGGATGGTGTGCATTTTACTTGGGTTGTGTTTAATAAGACTAAAAGCGTTGCTCACACACATAAAGAGTATTGAGATTAAATAAAGTTAATATAATGGATAGAGCCCAGAACAGGATAATACATAAGTAAAATCAAATGTAATGTTTGATTTCACTTTTATTGGGAAACAATCAGGTTAGAAATGTGAGTAACCTATGTATAAACTGTGAAAACACTCTCCACATACATTAAAACTGTGCAACTCTCCGTGGTCCATGCAATCAAGCAACTGTTACATATCTGTATTAAACTAGCCAACATAGACTCACCACCACATGATGTGGCCCTGCAGCGGGGGCAGAAAATCATTTGCAAACCAGGGATCTTATGTTGATTATCATATTCTTACTTATGTACACACACACACACAGAAGGAAAAATTTCAAAACAAAACAAAAATAACTTCGCTTAACCTGTCAAGCACAGGAGCAAAATAAAAATCTTTTGGGCTCTGTTAAAATTTCTTTAGTAAAGTGTAAAAGGCCAAACCTAAGAGGTTGGGCAGCCCGGAAAGTCCCTCCAGTATCAGGAGTTAATAGTCAGGAAACATTCTTCACTTTAACGCCTTTTTTCTGAAAAACCACTGACTCATAGATGCAGATAGACATACAAGTGCACATACATCCAGATGTGCATTTAGACATTAAAAGTGTAGAGGCATGTACACACAGATTGGCAAATCGGTACAGAGTCTAACTGAAGAGCTTAACAAAGCAGACGTGGCAGTAGGTTTTGTGATTTTGCCTGATATGATATTGTGAACTAACTTTGAATAATGACAGGAACCTTAGATGAACACAGTAGGTTAGTAAGGTGTAGCAGAGAGGCTGTTTGTTTTCTATCCCTTACAGGAGAAGATTTCCACTAGAGAGAGACCCAGAAGAGGAGCGGAGATTACCTAAGCATGAAGTGTTTTCAAGTGGGGGCTGGTGTTTAGTACTAGACCACCTAGAGGACAGGAGGTTATTGTCGGATTTGCTGAGTCAGGGGCGACTAGAGAGGGTCAGAGCGAAGGTAGTGGACCTGGGAATAGGTAGTGACGTCTCTGGAAGAGACGTCAAAAGGGGAATTGTGGAATTACAGGGATTATTTTATATAACCATCATCTTTGTCATTGCATTAATTATCATTTCATCAAAGTGTTTATTGAAGCTGCTGGCATTATGTTATAATTTATATTATAGGGGTTATCATAATCAAATATTAACATGTTTATTACAGGTGCAGTTATAACTACTTTAAAATGATTGAGTTAAATATATGTATCATAACTCATAGGCTGAGTACATGGTTACAGTAAAATAGTAGCTGAGCAAAGGCCTGAATGTATTCAGCTTCTTGTTGCATTTGAGTTTGCTTAGTTACAGGTGACGGAAGGATGTCCAGCCCATGGTGACCTCAAAGGCCTTAGGTCATCACCATATTCGGAAGAGTATGCCACAAGGAGGAACCTCTATGTTGCATTTAATTCTTAAAATACATGAATGTTCTGTACATGCAAATTATGTGCTTGTAAACGCAAGAAGGGGCGTTACAATACCCTGATGTTATAAAAGCAATCTAGAGTGTATTTTGGGTAGAGATGTACAACTGTTTTGCAGTTTGCACCTCTCCACGCGGCGTGAATTCATTAAAATCAATTGTTTGAACGACCTTTTCTGGACAATCATTGTTTTACTCTCATCCTCAATTTCGAACCCGTAACAAGGGCTCTTCAGTTTATCAAACTCACTCAACATGTGGGCAACAAAGGTTGGGAGCGGTTCGTCCTGAGCCTGAACACGATCCAAAATTCCTCTCAGGATGCGTTCTTGGCTGTCGGAGGGCAGAAAAACTGTCTTAAATAGTTGACAGAATTGAGCCCGTGATGTGATGTGGGAGCTCAATGCCTTGAACCATTTCCCGGGCTCTTTTGCAAGAAAGTGTGGCAGTTCGTTTAGCAATTGCCCATCGGTTAGGTTCAATGAGGCTTTGTATGTGCCAACTGCATTTAACCAGTCCTCAGGTTGCACTTTGTCATCCCCAGCATACACAGGAGGCTCCAGTTTGGCGTGATGTAAAGCTGCCGCAATCACTCTGGAAGTGCTGCTGAGCTTGAGTGAGTGAGATGGGAGGAAAGGATTTGTAGGTTGAAATGGGTTGCTGGGCAGGAACGGATTGGTACTGTTGGTGGGTTCAGTTTTGTCCCTCGCAGGAACATGAGGTGTCGATGTGGCCATCGGGAAAACAGGAGACTGTGGGACTGCAGGAGGGGGAGAGTTCCCCGTTGTGAGTTGGTCCCACTGCTTCAGTAAACTCTGCTGTATGTTCAGTGAGTCACGTAAATAGTCACTAAGCCTATTCACCTCAGTTCTTAATTCCACCACTTGTTGGCTAAGGCTAGGAGTTACATTTTCAACTATCTGGCACATTGGTAATGAGGTAAGTTCCATGTCTGAGTCAGAGTCATCTGGGTAGTGTGCCATTGCGATTTCAAAAAAATTAAGCTGCTCCAGCGCACAGCGCAGTCATTTATATCACAGTAAAAGAGTCAGTTACACTGTAAAAAAAGTCAGTAAAATATACAGCAAAACACCGTCAAATTCCAACGGTAATGGAGCGTAAAACCAAAAACTTCCTTTTACTGTATTAAATAGATTGAATAACCGTTAATTGTGAGACTGGATAAAACTTTGTTTTTTACTGTGATAAAATGTTGAAATTATAAATATTGTCTGTGAAAACAAATAAATATGCATACATTTTACAATTAAATATTGTAATGTTGAAAATGTCTGAAAAACTTCGATTTTACAGTATTATTTGAGTAAAACTACATCTTTTCGGGTTGTGCACATTGGAATTCACAGTATAAAGCTGTAGATTTTTAAGCAAACAAAAACATTCATTTTTACAGAAGCAAGATGTTAAACAATAGGGTCCACCGAAATAATACAACCAGTAAATACCATTTTAAAAAAAAGAAAAAAAAAGCAAATATCAGCAGTGAAAGACAATAAAATTGATAGTATTTTTTTTTTATTTTAAAATTCATTGTATTCATTATTTTAAAATTTTGAGTTTGTGTGATCGCTGTTGATTGGTAGCTAAACTGCTGGTAAACTGTGTACAGACGTTTTACGTTCGAATTGCAGAGAAAAAAAAATTCTGGTAGCAACATTGTGCAGTATGAGCGAACCATTTCACCAAAAAAAGGGGAAGCAAGGCAAGACGTGGCTGCAGCGGTCTGCAGACGTGACTTCTGATCAAATTCGAACCTCCTAAAGAAACAAAGAGCGACATTACATTGCGGGATGACGTCACCTGCAAATGACCAATAGCGCGGTGCGCTGCTGAGCTGTGTACCAACCGCTCTTTTTTTCATGCAGGAGACTCAAGTTGGCTTCGCTAACGGACACAGTTTTGAACTCGTATATTAGCGCCATTTATTGCTGCTTGGACCACAGCATCTTCGGAATTTGTAGACATCCTGGCAGCTTACAATTAGTTCGAGGTGAGGTGAGTACATGCAACTTCAAGTTATCTCTGTTATAAAAATCCACCAGCCCAGCATTTATAGATAATTTTAGCAGTTCGTTTTTTATGAGTGAGTTTGTGAATTTAGTTAGCATTTGTGAGTTGAGTTAGCATTACTGTCGCGAGGGAAGCATTGCTCTGGATTAGTTTCTGTGTTTGGCTGCTTAATTTGCTAGGGAGGAATTACCAAAGTACATGGAGTTATGTTAACCTGTAATTTCTGTGGTAAGGTAGTTCAGTCATCAAGGGGCTACGTGCTTCATTGTAAACTGCATCGGAATGAGCCACGTTGTTTCTTTCGGTGTATTGAAGCAGGCTGCAAGCAGACATACACCAGGTATGGCGCGTTTAAGGCTCATTTTTACCGAAGACACTCTGCCTCCACCCATGTCACTGGTGTGGCGGTGGTTTCTTCGTTTACATGTGCAATGGCGATGTGTGAACGTCAGTGTCAGAACTCTCTCTTTATGATTAAAAAGGTTTGTTTTGTTCCTGCCCTTTTCAGACACTGAATATGAGCAGAAACCATAAGGATACTCAAAGGACCTGTGACTCTCAGGAAATGGTGAGATTTCAGGTCATAATCTTTTTCTTTTTTTCCATTAAATTCATTTTCCTTTTTCCCTTTACAATATTGCTGTTTTGTTTTTGTAAACAGCATCAAATGAGAGGGACAGATGAAACAGTTTCAAGACAATGGCAGGAAAAACATGCTGAAGATTGAAACAAACCTTGGCTGGAAATATTTGGTATGTGTTTTACCGTAAATCAAATTGTTGAAAAACATTCAGCTACACTGCAACACAGGAAACTTGATTTGCACTTATTTTGTTACTTTAATTTCTTGTCTCATTATTTTTGTCAGTTATTATTGTTTATGGTGTATGCCCTTCTTGTTTTCTTTCTGAATGCAGAAGGTATCTAGCCAGTCCACAATGAAAGCTTCGTTGCACCCCATGAGTCTTCTGGCAGAAATGATGGCGCCTGTATTCTTTGGTTTCCCTAAACATCACACCCTGCCTGTTTATACGAGGCTCTTCAATTAAGTCTGCACCCAAAGATTCAATAAGAGGTAAGCAGTGGTATTATTCAAGTTTTGCTAAAGAAAGATGGACAGGAGACACTAATCTTAATCAGCCGAGCTCAGGTTCATGTCCAGGTGAGCAGTTTCATACGCTATAAAATGTAGATTGAATGATAGGTCTCATCACCATGCATTCAGCCATTAACTTCAAGTTCTATGATAAATCAATAGGAAACTTAAATACGTTTTCCAACAAATTATGATTGTGATTAGGGCTGCGTTGTCTCACAGGGAGTGCAGAATTATTAGGCAAGTTGTATTTTGAGGAATAGTTTTATTATTGAACAACAACCATGTTCTCAATTAACCCAAAAACTCATTAATATCAAAGCTGAATGTTTTTGGAAGTAGTTTTAGTTTGTTTTAGTTTTAGCTATTTTAGGGGATATCTGTGTGTGCAGGTGACTATTACTGTGCATAATTATTAGGCAACTTAACAAAAACAAATATATACCCATTTCAATTATTTATTTTACCAGTGAAACCAATATAACATCTCCACATTCACAAATATACATTTCTGACATTCAAAAACAAAACAAAAACAAATCAGCGACCAATATAGCCACCTTTCTTTGCAAGGACACTCAAAAGCCTGCCATCCATGGATTCTGTCAGTGTTTTGATCTGTTCACCATCAACATTGCGTGCAGCAGCAACCACAGCCTCCCAGACACTGTTCAGAGAGGTGTACTGTTTTCCCTCCTTGTAAATCTCACATTTGATGATGGACCACAGGTTCTCAATGGGGTTCAGATCAGGTGAACAAGGAGGCCATGTCATTAGTTTTTCTCTTTTATACCCTTTCTTGCCAGCCACGCTGTGGAGTACTTGGACGCGTGTGATGGAGCATTGTCCTGCAAGAAAATCATGTGTTTTCTTGAAGGATGCAGACTTCTTCCTGTACCACTGCTTGAAGGTGTCTTCCAGAAACTGGCAGTAGGACTGGGAGTTGAGCTTGACTCCATCCTCAACCCGAAAAGGCCCCACAAGCTCATCTTTGATGATACCAGCCCAAACCAGTACTCCACCTCCACCTTGCTGGCGTCTGAGTCGGACTGGAGCTCTGTGCCCTTTACCAATCCAGCCACGGGCCCATCCATCTGGCCCATCAAGACTCACTCTCATTTCATCAGTCCATAAAACCTTAGAAAAATCAGTCTTGAGATATTTCTTGGCCCAGTCTTGACGTTTCAGCTTGTGTGTCTTGTTCAGTGGTGGTCGTCTTTCAGCCTTTCTTACCTTGGCCATGTCTCTGAGTATTGCACACCTTGTGCTTTTGGGCACTCCAGTGATGTTGCAGCTCTGAAATATGGCCAAACTGGTGGCAAGTGGCATCTTGGCAGCTGCACGCTTGACTTTCTCAGTTCATGGGCAGTTATTTTGCGCCTTGGTTTTTCCACACGCTTCTTGCGACCCTGTTGACTATTTTGAATGAAACGCTTGATTGTTCGATGATCACGCTTCAGAAGCTTTGCAATTTTAAGACTGCTGCATCCCTCTGCAAGATATTTCACTATTTTTGACTTTTCTGAGCCTGTCAAGTCCTTCTTTTGACCCATTTTGCCAAAGGAAAGGAAGTTGCCTAATAATTATGCACACCTGATATAGGGTGTTGATGTCATTAGACCACACCCCTTCTCATTACAGAGATGCACATCACCTAATATGCTTAATTGGTAGTAGGCTTTCGAGCCTATACAGCTTGGAGTAAGACAACATGCATGAAGAGGATGATGTGGACAAAATACTCATTTGCCTAATAATTCTGCACTCCCTGTATTTAAATTACTCAAATGCATACTCTAGCAAAAACTGCATAACTAAATTACTCTATTTTATTTCTATTCTAGTTAGAGTGTGCAGAGGTAGAGTTTGAAGCACTGAGGAGGGGCATGCAGTCTGACCGGGCACTTGGCAACCAAAAGGAAAGAGAAGGACTTTTCAGTGGTATGGGGCAAACAGGGAAGATTACGGTAAGGCAGTGTTAAAGCAGCATGATTAAACCTCTATAGGTGAGCAACTATTTGACCTAGTACAATACAGATTTACAAACTTGAAGTAGACCTTTCACCCTGCAATTGGAACTGTTTGTTTTTCAGGAGGGCTCAGTGTTCATCATGGCCATCCAGGTGTATTGTAAACATAATACCAATTACATGTATTATTTATGGTCCAAAATGTACTATCATTCAAGTTAAGGAAAATGGGGTGTGAAGTAATTGTCTGCCTCAGAGTCCACTCCCCGGATATGTAACAGGGTACAATTAGGGAATTTATTATGATTACTGTCTATAAACAACCCATGCATGAAAATTTGTATGATTAGTCTAATACAGCTGTTTTAGCTTTTCAATGGTGACTTTTCTGCAAGAACAAAGGCTGTCATGCTGTATAGCATTCAACTCAAGGTTGAACAGGCATGAAATTACGATGCCAGTCATCTAAAGGCACTTTATTATCTAAGGATAAACTGCAAAAATAAAACATTAAAGAACAATTATTTATCTGACCCCCTTTTAGCAAGAAATTTGGAGAAGAGGAACTCCCTTTTTAACAGGAATAAATGCCCAGTAGAACTGGGCACAAGGGGGAGTGGTCATCCGCTGCGACCAGCTGTGGTGAGGAGAAGGAGACAAGACTGAAAACATGCTGTGGAGGAGAGCCAGAGTTTGATAATAATTAATAACTAATAATAACTCCAAAGAGAAACCTAAAAACTGGAGGCTCAGCTTCTTGGAGTCATCCCACAAATGACTCCAAGAAACCTCACAGTGATAATGGAGACCAAGGTAATGCCATTCAGAGCATTCCTTTAGGTTGACTGACAGTTGTGTGTTGTCTGGCTTCATGGATGGATGAGAGAGAGGGTGTCATCAGCATGGCAGAGGTATGTTGTGCCTTTTGCGGTATTACATGAAGGAGGCATGTGTAATGTACACAGGAACTGGTCCTGATGCCAAACCTTGTGAAGCTCAATCGTTAGTCTTGTGTGTGTGGGAGGATTTTTCGAATAACATTTTATAGTCAACAGTATCGAGCATAGAGACCAATCCACTGTCAGAGACCTTAAGAAGTTTATTTTTAACTTTCATTGAAGCTGTTTATGTGCTCTGAAACCTGGCTGAAACTCTTTAAATAAGGCATTCCTTAGTGGCTATTTTACAGCTGCTCTTGTGGGGATTTTAGAGATAAAAGGAAAGTTGGAGTTTGGCCTATAACTGGCTAGGACAGTTGGGTCAAGTGATGGTTTTAGAGTGATGGTTTAACTACTGCCAACATGAAGAACTGTGTGGTCAATGTGGCATTG
This sequence comes from Oreochromis aureus, assembly GCF_013358895.1. NCBI lineage: Eukaryota > Metazoa > Chordata > Actinopteri > Cichliformes > Cichlidae > Oreochromis > Oreochromis aureus. The sequence goes on from NC_052944.1 coordinate 41,266,601, forward strand.
TCCAACTTAGCTTTGAAAATTCCGATTCGGCAGCTATAGAGGTGTGGGAAGTTTGATCAGCCATATAGCCAGCAACCCTAAGTCGAGGGCTAAAAGCGCTAATGATGAATTGTGAATTGGCAGCCGGTAACAGAGTTAATGTTTATCCAAATTCAGCATATCAATGTGACATGTGCTTCAAAATTTACAACCACAATTGCACGTAATCTTATTGCACATGTGTGTGTTTGATCAGCTGCAAAAGTCTTTTTTGTGGAGTCTGACAGCAGTGGGGAGGAAAGACCTGCGAAATCTCTCCGTCCCACATCGTGGGTGCTGCAGCCTGCCACTGAAGGAGCTGCTCAGTGCTGTTAGGGTCTCCTGCATGGGGTTGGAGATGTGGTCCAACAGGGATGACAGCTTAGCCACCATTCTCCTGTCACTCACCACCTCCACTGGGTCCAGAGGGCATCCTAGAACAGAGCTGGCCCTTCTGATCAGCCTGTTCAGTCTCTTCCTGTCCCCAGCAACAATGCTGCCACCCCAGCAGACCACACCATTAAAGATGGCAGAGGCCACCACAGAGTCACTGAAGGTCTTCATGATAAGCATATTGAGATAAATTACTGTCCATCATGTCATCCACAAGCAAGATTGGGAGAAGAAACTATACAGTCTACGCACCTAATCCCTATTATTGAATTCACTATTAAACTCTGGTGGATTATAGCGACAAAATATAGAATTATAGAAGATTGCAAAGCGCTGATTTGGCCTGCATATTCTCAAAAATTCCGAAGTGGCCAACGGGATAGTACATTTTTAAGATGAGTTAATAAAGGAATTACGGCAATAGACGGGAAAATATTCAAATCTTTCGAGAACCTACAGAGACAGTTTGGACTGGATAAATCAGACTTATTTAGGTACTTCCAATTAAGATACTTTTACAATACAGAAATTAGGAAGAAGGCCTTGAGAGAAGGAAGCTAGATAATAGAAATAATATCAGGTGCGTAAAAAAATCCTCCATCAAAAATTTTATCAAAATTATATATTGGTCTGCAAAACTTGAAAAGGAATGAAACATTATATATTAAGCAAAAGTTGGAATCTGAATTACATCTTGAGTTATCAGAGGACGATGAAATGTGATTAGGTTTATTATTACTCCTTGCATCAAAAGCAAGCAGCTGAAAACACCTCAACAATGCTGAAGATTATGTGGTATGAGTACAAGAAAACAATTATTAGAAGATAATGTGTTAAATTTGCTTAGATGAGAGGGTCCAGCAGTAGATCAGAGGAACAGGGAAGGATTTGTCTGTGTGTTTCAGTTTGGTTTGGCTGTAGGCCTGAGAGTGTGTGTAAATGTGTAGAGGGAAAGGAATTTATGGACACCGGGGGTCTGCCTGTCATAAAAGGAGACAGGAAGCTACAGTTGGGGGATGCTGATGCTTGTACCTATAATAAAAGCTCATAATTGTCATAACTTAGACGTAAGTTAAGGAAGTCACATATACAGAGACACACACCCACATCCACACGCACACTCAAGTGCACTCACATAAACACACAGGTACGCACACACACAGGCACTCACGTGCTCGCACACAAACACGGAGTTTGTAACACACCATGTGGGTTTTACGATGGGGTCGCTTCTATAAAACTGGTTGTAACAAACAAAGAAGTGAAGCTCTGCAGAGGGACACCGGCCTTGCATGTCTTCCCTCCTAGAAGATGCATGCGTCACTGAAGATGAATAAAGGTTTTGTGAAATGACTACTGATCTCTGGATGCCCGAGGAATAAAAAGAACTGGGGTGAAACTGCTTTACATAACAGTTTTGGTGCCGAAACCCAGGAGATTCGCTCGAGGCCCAGAGAGGATGAATTGGCAGAGCTGAGATCGTGAAAATGAGGCGAACAAAGAGCTAGCTCACATGACTAAAAGGTAAGCACGACCCGTTTATTTTCGAACCGTGCATATTGGATGAAGTCTAAATTATCTGTTCGCTAAATTGAGCGCATCCCAGTTTAAATTCACTCAGTAGATTAAAGAGGCGGTTAGAGTCCGTCCCAGTGTGACTAAAGCAAGAGACTTTTGCTAAGAACTTCAGGTTGATGTTTAGTGTGCTCTAAGAAAATCAGGCTCAGTGCGTTAAAGCAGGAGACGTTTGTTACGAATTTGTGTAGTTAGAAAGCGGGGTTTAAGGCCTCGCCACCGGCTGACGGCCGTGTGTGTTCCGGGCTTGGCTGCCCCACTCACTCTCGAACGCGAGGGTGAGACCCATGGGACGGGAGGACTAGGCTGGTAACCTGGGGACCGGGGACTCCTAAATAACTAAAGCTAGGTGTTAGATCCTGGTCACAGTTGATAGCCTGCATGAGAGTGGGGGCAAGTTGCTTCGCTAGTGAGAGTACGAGCTGCTCGGCTTAGCCCACTGACTGCAGCGTGTGTAGACTGTGTAGTGTGTGTGAAAAGCGCCGTTAGAGTCGCCGTCTCAACTGAAGTTCGGGAGTCAATTAAAGTAACAAAGGAATTTGAGTCTAAAAGTGTGTGTTTGTAGTGTGTAGAAATTGCGGCAGGAGGCCTTGTCACAAATTGTTGCAAATTGTGAAGTCAATTGGGGGGTTGAATTTGGTTTTATTTTGGGGAAGAGAGAAACCGCGGTATTGAGTCCATGGCGCAGTTTCAGTAATTTGTGAGGCAAACTTGCTGCGATCTGAAGATCGTGAGCCTATTGTCCTAGTTTGGTTGAGGTGTAAAAGAGGGGACGGCACCCGTTCTGTGTGCTGATTAGGGCGTTGTCCTGAATCACAGAGGAGGAAGTGTCTCACAGCGAGTTGTGAAGGGGACTGCGAGAAGTATGAGGTGTGTGAGAGCCAGCCTCGAGGTGCGGGTTCATAGGTGGAACGAATGAGGAGTAAAATGGAGGTGTGTGTGTGTGAGAGAGCAAAAGAATGGTGGGGATGAGTGACCAGGCGGTGTGTGTGTGTGAGCTCCCTTGAGGAAAAAGGGGAGACAAAGTAGATTAGTTGATTGTTGGTGAAATAATAATAGCAAAGAAATCATAGTGATCAAATAGGAAACTAAAATAAATAAATAAAACTAAACAGTGGATTAGTGTTAAGGTAATGATAAATAAATTGATAATATTAACAGTGACATTTAAAGGTGATCAAGTACTCAAGGATGAATGGAGAATTTGATTGCTGACTGTATGAGAGCTGTTGGGGTGAAAGGAAAATGAGGTTGGAGGAGTGAGTTTACAGGTTAATGTGTGGGTGTAATTAAAAAAAGAAAGAAAGAAAATGATGAAATAATGATGATGATAATAATAATAATAATAATAATGAAAACAAAAAAAAAAGTGTGGAAGTGTGAGAGGAAAATTGTCTCCAACTGGGGAAAGCAGTGACACTACAGGTCACCTTCTTCCCCTGCTGGACACAAAAGAAAACATAATTTGGAGTGATGTGGATGAAAATAATTAATAACAATATGAAGAAGATTTTTTGTGTTTGCAGTTAAGAAAAAATAAAACTTTCATTTTCTGGGTTTCAATTTACGAGAGTTCAGGTGGGTAACGGACCTGGATCAATTTTCCACGGGCAGCAGTCGGAAGAAAATTATAGGTTAACATCATTAGAAACACCCAGCCTGAGCTTTGGCTGAATTGTTTTGCAGCTTCTCTTCCTCATCCTGAAAAAGCAGGCTCCATGGAAGCTAATCTCTCCCTGAAGACACAGAGTGCAGTTCCAGAAGCACAGGCATGAACATCAACAGTGGACAGCAGTCCAAGAGAGACCTGAGCAGAGAGGTCCAGCAGCGCTATGGGCAAACAGCATCAGAAAGAGAAGATCCATCATCTTGATTGGATGAATGGAGATGCGTTTCCAGCAAGCTGCAACTTCACTGTGTGTGAAGGACTTTTGAGGAGACTGTCTGAGTTTGATATTTGCCATGTTTGGAGCAAGATGGCAATGAACAGGACAGTGGGAGAATACACAGGACAAAGCTGAAATGAAGAACTGCCACTGGACTGCTTGGGGAGAAGTGACCAGAGTGAAAGAAGAGGAATGCTGTTGTCTTAGTGTGGGGAATCAAATTGGGTTAAGGAATTTGGGGAGATGAACGACTGCCTTGAAGTGGAGGATTAACAAAGTGTCCAGACCACCACAAAAGGAGGAAGAAGACAAGCACTGAGGTATGCAAGAGTACTGTTAGAGAAAATGGAAAGGCGACACCACACATGCACATTATGTGTACTAGAGGTAGCACAAAATCATACATGAAGTGTTACACATCAAAAGAGGGTATTTGTAGAAGGGGTTAATAATACACAGAGTGGTTGCCTATGGTAACCTGCAAGCATTTGGGGTTTAGCTGTGCCTGACTGAGACGGAGATTTTCATTTAGATGTTTCTGAAACAAAACTTGGAGTGAACGGAGTTTTGTTTCAGAAAAAAGTGGGAAGGTGCATAAAAGGATACACAGAAATGGAAAATGTATTAACCCTACTAACACACACACACACGTAATGGAGCTCATTAGGATCAAACACAATTTTAAGCAGGAGTTACTGTTACCATCATCTAGTTTGGTTCACTTAGTGGGTTGAGAAGTGATACATAGACTAAGTGAATTAGTATTATTTTGGGGAATATGATTGAATGATAGCAGGGGTAAACAGAATACTGCAGCGAGGGTTTAAATGAGTGAAACTAGCAGATTTTTAGTTTTTAGTTTTGTTTTTTGTTTCGGATGTATGGGGGAGGTTTTACCATGGCACACACCTGGGGACAAAGGAAGAAACTGATTATTTCAAATAATATTGTGTGGTTGGTTGATGAAAGTTTTGGGGATTTTTGGGCTGAGGGATTTTTCTTTTTTCACTAAGTTTTAGATTTGGTGTCTTTTCACTTTTCAGTGGAGGAATATTCTGGGATAAGTCCTAAGACCGGGCTTCTGTATTTTTATTTTTCATTTTGATCTCTTAATTTTATTTTCTTTGATTTTTGAACAGTGCGCTGAGATTTTTGTTTGGGAATCTCTTATCTTTAAGCAGGCCTGCATGATGGGAATTAAAAGTGCTATGCGACACGTTGGGAAATCGTTTGCAAGTGAGCTTCTCCACATTAAATGGGCTCAGGAGAAAGTCACTTATTTGGGACACAATCAGAAAGCAAGTCCCTGTCCAAAAGGATTCAGCGAGGTAATCCAGTCTAAATTCTTTTTTCTTTTTGAAATGACGTCATTTTGCTGAGGGTGGAAATGAAATTCGACGATAGATTCCACTATCAGCAAAGAAAGAATGAATGAATGAATAATGAGTGAAATAAAAATGAGGAACTGACTGGACTGGTGAAAGCTGACAAGACTTGACTGACTTGACCTCTATGCAAAGTCAACCAGACATGACAAAGGGGTGGATGCATCTGTGTGTGTGTCTTTTGCTGCAGGAGCAGGAGGAGACCAGAGGAGGAAACTTAGGGTCACATGACTATGTGAACTCTGCCAATTTAACCTTTTAGTTGTAATTTTTCTGGGTGCCTGTGAATTTACCAGGTGTGTGTTATTCATGGGCTTGTGTTGCTCACAGAGGTCAATGTGTGAAAGTGTGTATGTGTGTGTTTCTACCACAGGATTACTGGGTTCATGTGTGAAGGAAACTGTTCACAGGCTGTGTGTTGGTTGTGCTATTACACTGTGTTGTTGAGAAAATGTTGAATATTACAGGGGGAAATGTGAATGTAGTGCGAGACACATCCTGTGTTGAAACCAGTGTCATGCTTTTTACAGCAGTGTTAACTTTATGACATTTTATAGCACCTCTGGAACCTGTTGACCTACATCTGACCACCAGGATGATCCGTGTGTTTTGCGAATGTTTGTTTTTCTTTATGAGTGCTTGTAGAGCATTCGGCAGAGACAGACAAGTGACATGAGATAACAAATAAGAGATGCAGTGTTTATGGAATAGTTTAATATTGGGCTCATTAGCTGACCAATATAAAACTCATAGTGATAAATGAGTGGAGTGACATTGCTTAAGGAAAGTCACTGATTACAATGTGAAATAAATTGGGATGATTCATGATTTGGGGCAAATTATGGCAACAGTAGTGGGTTTAATAATTTGAGAAAACCTGCACATGATACTTGTCTTATGATCTACAGTTGGTTGCAAATGTGAAGTTTGATTTAACTTACAGATTTGTCTTCTAGGATACAGGCTCCAGGTGGAGCTGGGAGTTGAACAATCTTAACATTTAACCACTAGCTAATGTTTTCTTATGACAGGGTTACAGGCTTGGAGTAGAGTTACTCCAAGGGAGAAGCCCTGGGAATTTTTTGAGAGATTGTGCATCTCTAATTGTGTGGAGTTGACACATGACGAGGTCCATGTGCCAAAAGAGGGTTTTCTGGGGAGTTTCATTTTTAAGTTACAGGTGGAGCGATGGAGTTATGGTTCTGTAAGCAGTAAAGACACCAGGAGCATGCAGTGCCAGAGGAGAAGTGGGTCTGTCGGAAAGGACTCAAGAGGAAGTGGTCGGGCCCAAGCTGCACCAGACAATTCGAGGTGATGGAAAGGATCTCACACCCAGTCCAGCTGAAAGGGAAAGTCGAGACCTGGCAACACGGGAGCCAGTGTGCTGTGGCGGAAGAGCCTAGGAGGTGTGGAAGGCTTTGGGCCAAAAAGGGGGACTCAACTAATTACTCATACATGGATCCCAGCCCAGTGGCAGAATAAATCCCCTGATCCATGCAACGAACTGAAGAGTAGTCTACCCCGGAAGTTGAAGAAAGAAGAAGAGCAGAGAATCACCTGACTCGGAAGATAGAAGGACAGACATTAATTCACTCCAGCAACTCTAACATCACAGGTCAGGGTGGAGCAAACCAAACGCAGACCCCATGATGCCACTTATGGGAAATGGGGAGAGCCTCTATGAAGTCAGTTTGTTAACAGATTTAGAGTAGTGTTGATCTGCCATGGGGCAGATCAAAAGATCAAAGGGATGAGTACAAGAAAACAATTATTAGAAGATAATGTGTTAAATGTGTTATACTGTGTTAAATTTGCTTAGATGAGAGGGTCCAGCAGTACAGGGTGGGCCATTTATATGGATACACCGGTTGGTGATAGTAAAGTCCTGTTTGTGGTGCATTAGTATATGTGAGGGGGCAAACTCCTCAAGATGGGTGGTGACCATGGTGGCCATTTAGAATTCGGACATCCTGGGTACAACTTTTGTTTTTTCAATAGGAAGAGGGCCATGTGACACATCAAACTTATTGGTAATGTCACAAGAAAAACAATGGTGTGCTTGGTTTCAACGTAACTTTATTCTTTCATGAGTTATTTACAAGTTTCTCTTTGTTCATTGACATGTTGAAGAGGTTAACATGTGAGGAGCAGATCGAAATTGTGTTGATATCTGGTGAACGCAGTAACCGGGTCATTGCAGCAGATTTCAATGCAAGACACAGTACGAGACCACCCATCTCCCATGCTACAGTTAGCAAACTGCTTGCTAAGTTTCGTGAAACTGGTTCAGTGTTGGATTTGCCAAAATGTGGACGCAAGAAAACTGTCACTAATGAAGAAACATCAGTGGCTGTCCTAGCTTCATTCAGCAAGAGCCCACAGTGTAGCACTCGCCGCATGTCACTGGAGAGTGGCATTAGTCGAACATCCCTTCGGCAGATATTAGCTACTCACAAGTGGCACCCTTACAAACTCCAGCTACTGCAGCATCTCAACGAGGATGACCCAGATCGGCGCACAGAATTTCCAGAATGGGCAAAACAAAAATTGGAACAGGACCCTCAGTTCACGCAGAAGATTTTGTTCAGTGATGAGGCAAACTTTTATGTGAATGGTGAAGTTAACAAACAATACCACCACTATTGGTCTGACACTAACCCACATTGGATGGATCCCTCCAAGACTTTTGATTTGACCTTTATATATCTGTCACGGCTCGGGGCAGCGGCCGTGTGATGAGAGGAAAGGAGGACTCAGATGCAACACTTACTAGAGATGCAGGGAGATTTATTTACAGGAGGCAGAACACAAGGTGGGGAAGGCACAACAGAACTAAGGATAAACTGAACTGGGAAAACTAAGCTATAGAACGGTGTTACGACCCCCTCTGCTAGGCGTCAGGGGAGGAGTAACATACACAAGCCCCGAACACAATACTGAGTAAAGAAGGGTTTTAATAACAAACTTTAAACAGAAAACCGACAGGGCTGTTCAACAGACCGCTGGGCAAACAATTATTATATAAAGACGAAAGAAAAGACAAGAGTAAAAGCTAAAGGTTAACTAAGGCAAGCTGGCGGCACACAAAATAAACGCTAAGAGTAAACTAAGGCGAGCCAGCATCACAATATTCTACTCACAGCCAACTAGCAGCTCAAAGCTCTAAACAGGCTAAGTTCAAGCATGCACCAAGGTTTGTCAAAGTTCAGCAATATGAACAAGTTTAACAAAGGTTGACGAGGGAAGCACGAAGGGCAAACTGCATGTTCAGTCCTAAGCAGCAGCCACTGAGTGAAGGACTTCCAGCCTTTTGTATTCCCCGGTAAATGCAGGCAGCCGTGTCATTGGTCCATCATGTTCAAGGCTCCTGCAGCAGCCAATGGTGTGAGTGGTCTGGCACACTCTGATCTGCATGTAGTTGAGGCGGGCATAGGTCCGGGGCCAGCCAATCCCCCATGAGTCCTGGAACACTGTGATTTCTATAGAGGAAGGCGGGGCCACCTGAGGCCAGAGGCCGTAACAAATGGCAAACCTGAAACACGAGAGGAGGACAGCAGGGAGAGCACGAAGAGAACGCAGGGTGACCCAGAGGATGAATACAGACGACGCGACGAGGAACTGAGGGAAACACTCACTATAAATACACAGAGGGACACTGGGAAATCACACACAGGTGGGAGACACAGCTGGACCTGATTAACCTGACGAGACAGGGGAACACTAACACCAGGGACCAACAGAGGGAGCACAAAGGAGAGACGCAGGTAGGAATGAAAGAAACACACAACTCAAACACTAAGAACAAATACAAAATCAGAATAAACTAGACAAAGGATAATAATAAACGTAAAGCGCTGGGTCACCGGCCCAGGACCATGACAGTACCCCCCCCTCAAGGGCTGGCTCCCGACAGCCCCAAAACACAAAAGAACCACCAAGCCCGGGTGGGCGGCGGGAGGCCCAGGACGGAGGGACCAGACCAGGACCAAAACGGAGGCCCCAGAGTCCCAAACAAAACATTCACAAAACACATAGGGGAGGAGAGTCTGAAACATAGTTCAGGTGGCCGGCCTGGAAGAAGGCCGTGGCAGCGCGCAAACAGTTCAGGAGGCCGTCCACGCGGAAGGCGGTGGCGGCGCGCAAACAATTCAGGAGGCCGTCCACGCGGAAGCCGGTGGCGGCAACAGATGTCCGGAGGCCGGCCACGCGGAAGGCGGTGGCGGCCACAGAGGTCCTGAGGCCGGCCACGTGGAAGTCGGTGGCGGCGACAACCTTGTTCAGGAGGACGTCCACATCGGCGATGACGACCATCCAGCGGCCTAGAAAACGGCCAGTGAAGAAGAGGTGCCAAACGTGGACCGGATGGCGGTGTGCCAGCAGAACCAGGCAAGGACGAGGAGAAGGGTGAGGCCGAAGCCGAACCAGGCGACGCTGAAGCTGAAGCAGCAGGCGATGATGATGAAGCCGACGAGGAGGCTGAAGCAGCAGGCGAGGATGCAGACGAGGAGGCTGGGCCAGGCGAGGATGCAGACGAGGAGGCTGGGCCAGGCGAGGATGCAGACGAGGAGGCTGGGCCAGGCGAGGATGCAGACGAGGAGGCTGGGCCAGGCGAGGATGCAGACGAGGAGGCTGGACCAGACGAAGATGCAGACACGGAGGCTGGACCAGACGAGGATGCAGTCACGGAGGCTGGACCAGACGAGGATGCAGTCACGGAGGCTGGACCAGACGAAGATGCAGACACGGAGGCTGGACCAGACGAAGATGCAGACACGGAGGCTGGACCAGACGAAGATGCAGTCACGAAGGCTGGACCAGACGTAGATGAGACTAATGATGATGCTGAAGCTGCTGCTGCAGGCGTGGATGAGGCTGATGATGATGATGATGATGATGATGACGCTGCAGGCGTGGGTGAGGCTGATGATGATGATGATGATGATGACACTGCAGGCGTGGGTGAGGCTGATGATGATGATGATGATGATGACGCTGCAGGCGTGGGTGAGGCTGATGATGATGATGATGATGATGACGCTGCAGGCGTGGGTGAGGCTGATGAAGATGCCAAGCTGCTGCTGCAGCCGGCGAGGCTGATGCAGTCACGAAGGCTGGACCAGACGAGGATGCGGTCACGAAGGCTGGACCAGACGAGGATGCGGTCACGAAGGCTGGGCCAGACGAGGATGCGGTCACGAAGGCTGGGCCAGACGAGGATGCGGACACGGAGGCTGGGCCAGACGAGGATGCGGACACGAAGGCTGGGCCAGACGAGGATGAAGGAGAGGCTGAAGCTGAAGCAGGTGATGCTGAAGGCTCTGAAGCTGGCCCAAGCGAAGGCACGGAGGCGGAAGCAAATACTGCAGCTGGCAAGGATGATGAGGCTGCAGCTGGCGAAGATGAAGAGGCTGCAGCTGGCGAAGATGAAGAGGCTGCAGCTGGCGAAGATGAAGAGGCTGCAGCTGGCGAAGATGAAGCGGATGCCGACGCTGGACCAGGAGTGGATGAAGCTGCAGGCGGCGGCGTGGAAGCCGGAGACGAAGGCGCTGCAGGCAGCGGCGTGGAAGCCGGAGACGGTGGCGCTGCAGGCGGCGGCGTGGAAGCCGGAGACGGTGGCGCTGCAGGCGGAGGCGCTGCAGACGGAGGCGTGGAAGCCGGAGACGGTGGCGCTGCAGATGGTGGCGCTGCAGACGGTGGCGCTGCAGGCGGCGGCGTGGAAGCCGGAGACGCTGGCGCTGCAGGCGGTGATGGAGCTGCCGCTGCTGCTGCTGCAGGCGGTGATGGAGCTGCCGCTGCTGCTGCTGCAGGCGGTGATGGAGCTGCCGCTGCTGCAGGTGGTGATGCAGCCACTGGTGCAGGCGGTGATGGAGCTGATGCAGCCGCTCGTGCAGCTGGTGATGGAGCTGATGCAGCTGCGAGCGGTGGTGGTAGCTGGATGGGCTCCTCGGTCCCCCCAGCGAAAGCAGCAGGCTGAAGCGGTCCCTGAGACCCCTCAGTTGAAGCTGCTGATGACAGTGAAGGCTGGACGGGCTCCTCGGTCCCCCCAGCGAAAACAGGCTCAAAACCAGTAGGCATGGAAGCCCCTGGCACACACAAAACAAAACCAGAAGGCTCGTGGGCCTCTGGTACACGTGAGAAGGGCTGTAGCTGCACAGAGCCCTGACCCTGCTCAGGCAGTGACAGCCGGGTGCAGTCCACAGCTGGCAACTTGGCCTCCAGGGGTCCAGAGTTAGCTGAGGGTTGTAACCCAGCCTCTGGGGAAGTCCTGGAGCGAGTAACAGTCTCTAATGTTGTCAGCTTTAGAGGAACAGGTCCATTTTGAAACAGTAAGTCTCCCTGCTCAGAAACAGCGGTGGAAAAACAGTGTGAAAATTGTGACTCAGCCATTAACTGACCTATGTGTTGTAGCGATGCTAGTGGTGATGGTAGCTGAGTGGCTGACTGAAATGGTGGCTCAACAGGAAATGGTGCTCTCGGGGGAGCTAATAGCGGTGCAGCTAGCGGCTGAACACGAAACTGGGCCGGTGAATGGCGATAAAGTCCTGGCTCGGAAGGAGCGGCAGAGACACAGTCTTTCGGTTTTGCAGAATGTTTATAGATCCCCACTTGGGAGGGGTCTGTTACCACGAAGGTAGGTAAGCTATACATGTTGTCTCTCATCCCGCTCTGAATAGCCCCAGAAAATAAAGTCCCGGAATCTGGGGGAGCCAAAGCATCCCGCTCACTCACCGCATCAGGCTGCTCGGAAGGAAACGCAGGCGGGGAACGAAGTCCTAAATCCAAAAGGAGAAATTCCTGCTCCCACGGGTATAGCGAGCCCAAAAGCCATGGGAGACCGGTCACCAGACGCTGTAGCCGCCTCTCTATAGCGCGCTGGGACTTGTAATCCTGGCTTTCCAGCCACAGGTCGATGAGCTCTTGAGTGGCATCGATGAGGTTCTCCCGTAGCTCTTTAGACGGGTCAAGTGCTGCTGGGTCCATCTTGTGGTCGCGTCGTACTGTCACGGCTCGGGGCAGCGGCCGTGTGATGAGAGGAAAGGAGGACTCAGATGCAACACTTACTAGAGATGCAGGGAGATTTATTTACAGGAGGCAGAACACAAGGTGGGGAAGGCACAACAGAACTAAGGATAAACTGAACTGGGAAAACTAAGCTATAGAACGGCAAACCTGAAACACGAGAGGAGGACAGCAGGGAGAGCACGAAGAGAACGCAGGGTGACACAGAGGATGAATACAGACGACGCGACGAGGAACTGAGGGAAACACTCACTATAAATACACAGAGGGACACTGGGAAATCACACACAGGTGGGAGACACAGCTGGACCTGATTAACCTGACGAGACAGGGGAACACTAACACCAGGGACCAACAGAGGGAGCACAAAGGAGAGACGCAGGTAGGAATGAAAGAAACACACAACTCAAACACTAAGAACAAATACAAAATCAGAATAAACTAGACAAAGGATAATAAACATAAAGCGCTGGGTCACCGACCCAGGACCATGACAATATCACCTTTAGAAACTGTTTATCTTGCCTTGTTTGGTATCATTTTTTTCAGCACAACCTCATTTTGAGTTATTTTTTCATTTTGACATACTGTATTAGCACAATTGATCTAAATTCAAACAAAAAACACAAAATCTGAGTAGAAAAAAGTTAAATTTTTTACTGTAAAAACCACAAACATGTTTAATGAATCGTTTTCATAACTTGAAATGCAAATACAAATTGTACATTTTTAAAAATTATGCCACATTTTGAAAACAACAAAGTAAAATGGTACTATTTACCTAAAAATGCAGCCAAAGCCTCAGGCATTTTTTATATAACCATTTAAAACTATTTACAGAACACTCAGGTGTTCTGCATCAAATAAGATACCGCTCAAATTATTTATGCAACTCCAAAAAATAGTTTCTGTCCACTATAAGACAGAGGAGAACACCACAGGCCAAAACCCTGCAGGTCTGAAAGAGGGTGGTATATCATTCCTCCCGTATGGAGGACCACAAGAGCCACGCTCATCGTAATAAAGAATTCTGTGCCTATGTCGGAGCTGTACAAGCTAGCTATGTGTTTTTTAAGCTGCTGTGCTCTCCTGTCCTGTGCTGGCAGCATAAACCACAGACACAGGCAATACGGGAGGGAAAAACTGCTTGCAGCAGCAGCTCAAACGCTGAAAGTGGAGGCGCCAAGCAGGGACACAACCCAAAGGTCCATCTCCAGAGCCAAGTAGCTGCTTCACGCCGTCCTCAGACAAGGGAGGGGGCTGGCAACTGACGAACCAAGTTCCACAAGATGGCCATGAAGTTGGATAGACAAGCCTGGGTTGCCATTGCCCAGTGCAGCTTCGCCAACAGGGAGTCCATCACCCTTACGTCCCTGTTAGGATATGCAGCCCTGCACAGGAGGAAGCCAGAGGGTGCGACCAAAGGGGCCAGGGGTGGATCCACCGGAGGAAGGGGGGCACAGCCACAGCCGACCATCGGTTCAGGTTGGGAGGAGCCTTGAACTGCCTGCATACCAGGTCCTGAAAATCAGGTGGCACCTACAATTGAAGGAGCTGCAGCTGCGCGACATCATCAGACCTTGTGGGAGGGACTTCAGGGAGGGCCAGCCCCAGTATTCAGGACATTTTGTCCAATCTGGAAGAACACCAAATGGCCAGACATCATGCTCCTGGGGAGCCAGCTGTGGGATGTCCAGAGGACAGGTGGATGTCACCAATGGAAAAGACGTACTCCTCATCAATGTCTCAGGGGTTTCCCTGGCTAATAAAGTAAAATGCTGAGAGCCTAGACATAACACTCAATGATCATGACCATCCTCTAATGGCATGGAAATGCCACAATCCAAAACACTCCAAACAATTTTGGGATGTAGGGGCCCATACTTCTGGCTCAAAACAGCTCAAATACGGACTATGTAATGTATGTAATGGAATGCAGAGATACTTAGTAGGACATTAGTAGTTCACATTAAATGACATATCCTGGTCAAAAATTACTCCAAGATTTCTCATAGTGTTACTGGAGGCTAAGGTAATGACACCAAGTTAGACATCGTGTTTCTACGATTGTGGAATTGATTCTACAAAGTGGAATACCTTGTTACTTCCATTACTGATAATAAACTGATGAGCAGCTGCTTGTTCATGTTTCTAAAGTAGAATAACTGTGGTTATTGTTAGTAGGTCTTTTTGAACTGTTTTTCAACTTTCCTTTCTCTTGTCAGCTTTGTGTTCACATGTTAACACTAAAAAAAAGATTATATAGCCCCTTTTCCAATAATCTCAGATTGTATCGCCACAGTCCAACACAGTTTTTTGGGTTTTCTATTAGGTCATAGAACCTGGTACCACTAGTAAAATAATACGCTAAGCCAGTGTTCCAAGTGATCAGAGCAGGTGCTAAAATATGACTCCGTCAGACAGCATGCAAACAAATCGATGGTCAGTTGTGTCACTCAGTGTGGCATGAGAGCGTCTTGTTCATGAAAATCATCACTGCCATTTTTGAAACCCAGCAATGGGGAAAATGGCTACAAAAACATTGCCATGGTCCCCGAGTCTGACAAAAAGCCACAGCAATTATATTCTTGCTTTGATGTCTACCTGTGTTGTAGCGTTCGCGCCACAAATTAATTACATCATCAGACGCTTGGATGCATTGCTATGACAACGATAACCCACATTAGGTGGTACTTGATGTACTTGTAATGGTAAACCAGTCAATCTGAATCAATCTCTGTAGGTACTAATGGAAAAGGGGTTATTTCCTCATCAGGAAACAGTGTTTTTGTTTATCAGATGGACTGTAGCATCAGGTTTATGTTGTTAATTTGTAATTAAGAATTAATGATAATTTAATTGAGTAAAAAGAAAAGTAATGTAACGAGCAGTGTGACAAATTACTTTGTCCAATGAGTAATTAAATAACATACTCTATTACTTACCACATTCCAAGTTATTTTTCATAGTTTCCTGCTTTTTAAAAAAAATTAAAGACAGCAACACTGACTGCCACATTATTCCTGATCTGCAATAAAAAGTGCTACCACTACTTTCAATCAGAAGACACTATTTTGTTTGACTTTATTTTAACTTCTTATTTTTTTTAGCTTTGGGAACAAAAAAGATGGAAGTGACAGTGTGTTTGGGTTTAAATGCCGTTTCACAACATCAAACTCATCCAAATGAGATGTCCAGAGCTTTAAATTAATCATAAAGGGGCCAGACATCTAGGAATGATGTCTAGCTCCTTATTGTGTTATCAGTTCTTGCACACTAGGAGACCTTTGACAGGAAGTAATGTCAAAGATGAGAAAAATGTTACTGTTTAAACAGGTTATGTGAACAATTTTATTTTATTTATATAGTGCCAAATCACAACAACAGTAGCCTCAATGTGTTTTGTATTGTAAGGTAAAAAACCTAAAAAGTCCAGTTTTGTGGAGAGAGTAAAAAGAAATAAATTATATAGTGTTCGCAGATGGCTCTGAGGCCATTACCACATGAATAAGAAACATACATAAACACATATAAACTCAAATAAGTGGCAACATAATAAGCAGGGAGCAGGACATCTATAATGTTTGGGTTTTCTAAATTTCCAGTGCAGAGTTCAGCATAAAACATCAACTTTTATATGTTCCCCTTTCCCTTTTCAGGGAGTTGGGTGTCTCTGGGGGCTCTTTTTTTTTTTGGTTTATCTTAGCTATGGTGTCTAAATATATTTTTTAACATCTTAATAAAACCTGGAATTTAACAAAAAAAAAATTATTTTTCAATGTGCCAGACTACATTTAGGAGTGCAATAGGGCTGTGAGATATGACCAAAATCTCATATGCCGATGTAAAGATTTCTTATCCCGATACATATCGCAAAATAGTGCATTTTCTATAAATTCTGTGAATCTCAGGCAACTCGACTTGTGTAAAGTGTTTTGAGCTAGGCGTCGTGCTCCTGGAGTGAATGTTTTGACGGATATATGAAGCTATTCAATTTTAGACATAAGTCTAAACCTTCTTTGCTTGTTATCCATAAACATGGCATACTCTTTCACGTGATTCTTGCATGGGTGATACATGATGTTTGCCTTGGTTGAGCCTGGGGGGGACGGTTTGCGGCACAATTTGCATAGTACAGTTTTCTAAAAAAAAAAAAAAAAAAAAAAAAATAGAATAATGTATATCATTTCAGTTTGTTTTGAAAAGTCTCAACAGGATATTTAGCTTTATTGTGAAAGGTTTATGTAGAAAATAAACAAGCGGACGGTGGAGCCACGCAGTGGTTTTACCGTCGTTGTTGGTAATGAAATTAAGCATAAAAACAGTCGCTCGTCAGTCCATAGTGTGGTTATTTTAAATATAAGTGAAAGAGAGAACTTTAAGAAATTAATATAGCCACTACAGTGACCATCAAGACCATGAAAAAATATTGCTGTACACAGTGTATTTTGCGACACCACAAAACAAACAATAGCGTATAATATGAAACAATAGATGTTTTAATATCTTAAGCCAATAAATATCATCATATCGAACAGCCCTAGAGTGTAATGACATTTTTTAACATAAAACACAACTCCCCGTGGGGGGGGGTTGTGTTTGATTTTAAGTCCAGTGTCATTTAACATAAAGTGGAAAAAACAAACAAACAAAACACATAATTTTCAGCAGAATTGAATATACTGACGTGGCAAAATCATAACTGTAATCTGTATTCCCCACAGAATTACTTGCACTCTTCAAATATGCCTTTACCCTAAAAAAAAATTAAAAATTAGATTTTTTATTTCTTATTTTTCCTTAATCTGAAAGGTCTGTGAGTTGTTTACCACAGGTGACTGACATTATAGCCTACTTTACTGTAACAACTGTAACAACCGTAGTTAGTTCACCTACTTCCTGCATTGAAAGGTTGTATGGTTGTCACATCTGATGAAGATGTGAAGGGTGTCAAACCGCAAAAAGAATTACCCGTTAAACAACAATCCACACAAGGCATCCAAAATTATCTGATGTTAGATAACATTCTTTCAGTTTCTGTTGATAAATGGTCTAGTTGTCTGTCTCAGTTGTAGCCTTTTGTAAAGAACAATGCACATTCTGACACTGTGGTGTCTAGTGATGTCGTGTTTGAGGAGAGATCTCAGTCTTTATCAAATTATTCACATTCTCTGACATCTGCTTTTGATTTTAAAAAGAAAAAAAGTGACTGATCAGAACAGATAACAGTTCAGACTTTCCAGAGCAGTAAGTTAAGATTGTGTGAGCTCACATCTCATCATTTGCTGATGTAGTGATTTGTGTTGCTTTGTCAGCATAAAATAATTTATCTACATGTCACTTATATCATTATGATAATAATTAGTATTATTAAAGAACATAGAGCCTTGTTCCTGGATTGTTAACATCCCAACTAATTTCCTCTCATCTGAAGGTGACAGTTTGGGTTTTCTTCCAGACTGTTGGACA
This sequence comes from Oreochromis aureus, assembly GCF_013358895.1. Lineage (NCBI taxonomy): Eukaryota > Metazoa > Chordata > Actinopteri > Cichliformes > Cichlidae > Oreochromis > Oreochromis aureus. The sequence goes on from NC_052944.1 coordinate 41,284,347, forward strand.
CACAGTGTGAATAACTTATACTTATAGGTACATTTGTTTGAGCTGATGATCTTGAATGCATTTATTGGGGTATGAATGTTAGATAGGATGCAGTTAGTTTAAGTAAATGGGCAATAGAGACATGCATAAAAAACTTCAAGTTTTTATGCACAGAAAACACTCTATGAAAACAGTCCGTTTAGAAATGGCTTGTAAATCTACATTTCTCTGTCTAAGCGCTTCACTGGCTATGTCCATACTAATGCGTTTTCATTTGAAAACGCATTGTTTTCTCTCCATTTTGGCCTTCCGTCCACACTGAGACGGTGTTTTCCCCAAGGAAAAACGCATACATTTCAGAACAGAGCTGTCCCGTCGCAGTGTGGACACTCGAAAACGCAGACTTTCTAAAAACGATGACGCATTTTATTCATGCGATGCAGTCATGTGACCAATTAAACTAGGATAGCAGAGGGCATTATACAGCAGTTGATTGGATTGCTCTCAATTTTGACAGCCCTAACAAAGATTCATATCAATTTGTACATGCTCCAGATAGCTTTTCTTCCAATTCTTTAATTCTCACTCACTTTTGCGCATGCGCAGGACTGGAATGTAAGTGTTTTCGGCCGTTTCAATGTGGACGCACAACTCTGTGAAAACGACTGAAAACGCTAGTGTGGAGCGTTTTCAGACAAAGACACGAAAACAGTGTGGACGTAGCCTGAGTTCCCTGGACGTCTCCATTGCTTTTTGGTCAATGAAATGAGTGGTTCAAATTTTCATGCTGGCAAAACTATCAGTCATAACCTTCAGCACCACTTACAAATGATTTTGAAGCTGTTTGGAAAATCCTAAATAAATTCAAACTTCTACAGTCAATTCTTGTATTCTTGTTACTAAATTTCAATAAATCATTAAAAGTCCCAAATTATCATGATCTTCCTTCCCATGATTAGTGGATGTAAACTTCTGACTTACTGTGCTCTTAAATGATTTTCTCTATGTGAGTAACATAAGTCAGTTTAATGATATTGTAATAGAAACTTTAAAGGTGAGACTGGGAAGTCAAGGAAACAAATTGTATTGAACAAATTATCATCTAGCTAGTTGGACAGTGGATTTGGTCTGTTGCAATAATATCTGTCTTTTACTGTAGAAATTCTACATCATCAGTTTGCAGCAGGAGGTCCTCTGTGCCTTGTCTAAGGTTGTTGTGTGTTTTGCCCTTTTTCTGGCATGAATAGGGAAAATTGATGCGGAAGTGATAAAATAACAATGAGATCAAATTCTAAATAGCAGTACTTTAAAAAATAAAATTAATACACACATTAAAATGCTTTATTACATTTGGTTGAAGCAGCAATTAAAACATTTCTATTTTTAGTTTTGAAACAAATCTAATTTACTAACAGATGGTTGACCCAGGACACGCTGGAGAGATTATATCTCTCGACTGACCTGGGAACGCCTTGGTGTTCCCCCGGATAAGCTGGAGGAGGTGGTTGGGGAGAGGGAGGTCTGGGCTTCTCTGCTTAGGCTGCTGCCCCCGCGACCCAGCCCCAGATAAAGCGGAAGATGGATGGATGGATGGATGGATGGATGGATGGATGGATGGTTGAGACATTTGCTTTCACTGTTCATTATCATTATCAGCTACCATCTCAAACTCATGAGCATGAAACATTTCCTCATACCAGAACAATTTACTACACATTGTACAGGACGCTATGCTGGAAACAGCAAATAGATAAAAGGAGGAGAGTCAGAGAGAGGCTGTGTTTGACGTACAAGTGTCTTTGTGAAGACTAACAGATTGACCATGTCGCTCTCCGTGGTGCTGCTGCTGCTGCATCTGACAGTCTGCAACTCGCAGAATATCGATTTCTTCGTTAAAAATTTAAATGGCTTTGTTGGCGCAATCAACTTCTATACAAAAGAGAAGTATGTAAATGATTCCTCCTCGGTATGTACAGGTTTTTTTTTCTAAAATGTGTTTATATTTTGAAATGTAGGTTTTCTTTACTAAATTCCTATTCACTGTGACTCCACAGCTGACCATTCGCCTAATGGGGAACAATCAGAACTGCACTCCCGATTTCTCATTTGATTGCCAAAATAGCAGCTGTGGGTATGTGAACACTTTGGTACGCACGGTCGACCAAGAAGGCAGCGGAGAGTGGTGTCAGAATGAACTTAGGTCTGTTCAGCCATCTCCCATTAATGTGGTTGATTCACTGAGGTGAGTGTACCTGCTGCTGTGTCTACTGTAGTGAGATCTAGCTTCCACCAACTGCACCTTATCTCTAAGGCTAGGCATTATGTTCCACATGAGGACCTGGAGAAGCTTATTCACGCTTTTGTGACCTCCAGGCTGGATTATTGTAATTCCTTGTACTACTGTCTTCCCTCTTCTCTTCTTCTTAGACTGCAAACAGTCCAAAATGCAGCAGCCCGCCTCTTGACTGGGACCAGGAAATTTTGCCCTATTACTCCTGTTCTAGCTAGCTTGCACTGGCTGCCCATCATATTCAATTTAAAATATTACTCCTTACATTCAAAACTATTAATAAATTAGCGCTGAGTTATCTTAGTGAACTTCTCAAGCCATATACTCCTGTTAGAACACTTAGATCTGCCACTCAACTACTTCTGATGCAACCTAGATCTCGGCTATATAAAATAAAATGATTACTTTTTTTTTCATTTTGATGCATGCTCAATTGAAAACTGACTCTCCCACTGTTTTCTACTAAAGCATCCCTGGTGTTAATTGGGTTAGTGGCATCAAAAACAACATTGGATCATGGAGAACTGCAGTAGCATTCGACCTGAGGAACCGCTCTGACACCAGAAAAGAAAACTCCTCACCCCAGTCTACCGTGATCCCATTTGTGAGGTAAGCCAACTCACTGTCTCTGTCTCTGCTAAAAAAGCAACAGCAGTAGGAAGATAAACGTGGCCACAGCATTACAGCAAAGTTAAAATCTGATATTGTCTAAAGTCTAAAAATATAGACGAAACATTGTTAATATTTAACTTGCTGCATGGTCAACTTTAACAGCCATTACAACCACTGCCTCTGTAATAGAGTGGCAATAAACTAATTAAATGAACAAAAAAAAAATTCACAAAAACGGTTTCCACACTAAAACTTTTACATTTAAAGGTTTTAATTGTAATCTTATAACTCTTTCCTTCAAGAGCTTCTCTTACAGTACCTCCAGGCTCCAAATGAGAATAAAACAGAAAATGAGGATGAGTATGAAGATCAGTTAATGACTTTGTCACCAAATGAGAAAAATCTCTTTTAAGTTTAGTTTAACAAACAGACTTCCTGTCAGAAACTTCCCAAAAAGAGAAGTGCAGTTAAAATGGAAACGTTTTCCTCAGAGAAACTTCAGAGATAAAATTGTAAATAAGCAGTTATTTATATCTGCAGGAAGTTTAAATTTAACAAGATATTTCATTTGACTGAAATATTCCTCATGGCAGCAAATTATAGAGTAAAAATGATTAACTGTGCATTTATCTGTCATTTGTTCCTCCATGTTTGCTGTAATATTTAAGTAGTTCAATGATGCTTCAAATGAAATCTTAATATATAAACTATACACTTTAAAAGTTTTATTTTGAGTCCTTGATATGTGAATGTTGCCATGTTTACAATTACAGACATGACCAATAAACACAGACTAATGAAAATAATTTATCCAGGTGAGTATTTTTAAAGAGCGACAAAGTCTAATGACTGATGGTGAAGAAAAAGTGTGGTTTTAACTAAAAATGTTTCAGTTCCAGTGATCAGGCTGTGGATGTATTAGGCAGATTTTAAGAGTGAATGCATGGAGCTGCACATTCACTTCATACTGGAGACAAAGTTGGAAAATGAAAATTTATGATTGTATTTGTAATTCTCTCTCAGAGTTCCTTCAAACTGTCGGAGAGATTTCAGCCCGTTGATGTTTGACCCTGATGGTGATCAGGTTAAATGCAGATATGGAAACACATCGTCAGAGTGTGGCCCTTGTGATCCACCATCTGTCCTCAGCCTCTCATCAGTGAGCATGATTGTTAATCTAATGTTTAATGAGACAGAAGGACAGTTGTAATAATAACAATTTGCTCATTTAATCTTTTTTCCTTTTTTATTCCTCATGCAGTCCACTTGTACTCTATTGTTCGGTCCCACTGCCGACAGTAATCAGGGCCGTTATGGAGTACAGCTGCTGATGGAGGACTTTCCCTGGAAGAACATCACCATGACTGGATTCAATGACACAAAAACAATATTAACACCTAACGATGCTCTCAGCAAAGTACCGATCCAGTTTGTTCTGATAGGTACAAGTCCATATTTTAATAGATGGAGTTGAACCTGTAAAGATCTGCTCTAAAGTCAGAAAACTTCAAACTATGAATTCCACCCTGAAAAAACTTGTTGGTTTTCTGTCATCTTTCAGTGGATCCCCAGGTCTCATCCTGCACAGAGGGAGACTTTTTGCCCAAATTCTTGCCTCCAACCCCAGCCAACAGAGCTCGGCTCTACACCCCTGTTAATAAGACTCTGGAAATCAGCATCAGTGCTGAGGCAAAAAACTCCATGTAAGTCAAAGAAAAACACATCTGACATTCTTGATATTTTAAAGTAAGGTTAACTCTGTCCCACAGAACTGTTTTCAGGTTAGACAAGAAATACATTCACACATCAGTGGATTCCTGTCATGTTTCTGTTTAATCTGTGCATCAGTCCTGCACTGGCACACACAACAGGTTTAACAAGACACGTAAGAGCGTAACAGAGTCAGATACATACAAGGCTGTATGAGATATAAAGAGTACATTAAACACATATTTAACCCAAAGAAAAATCAAATGTGTTTTAAGGATATTTTGCTTTAATGCTGCATAAGTCAATAAATAAAACATTGAAATTACACAAGTAAAATATGGGTTATTAACTCAAACCCATAAAACCCAACAGAAGTGAGTCAGGTGGAGTTCAAAGTGATGCTCATTCACAGACAAACACTTTTCTTTGTATGTAGTTGAGAAAGCTCTAAAAATTAAGTTGATTATGTTTTTGTGATTCTCTTTGTTAAAGGATCTCTGAGCTGCTGTTCAGCGGACCGTATGATGCAGTTCAGAATAAAACTGGAACAGGAACGTTCACCCTGAGATGGACGCCGTCTAAATCACAAGACAATGACACCCTCCCCTTCTGCTTTGTTGTCCAGGCACTTTCCAAGTCAGTAATTTTTAAAATTTCCCAGTACAGTGAAAAAGATTTTGGTAAACTTTTTCTGGACTTTAAGTTGTTTGGTAGATGTGAAATGGGCAAATTATTATACTACATAATACATAAACTACATTAGTAATTGTTTAAATCTGACTGTATTAGAAAAGTATTAAGACCCCAGAAGTAGGGCTGCCACGATTAGTCGACTAGTCACGATCCAGAAGCAATCATGGCAAGAAATTTGCAAGAAAATTAACTGTATATCAAAAAATAGACCTTTCCTATGTTTTTTTTTACTTTTTAGCTGGGTTCTCCAGTGAGTTATCAGAAAACAAAACACACATCCAGCGAACCAATGCTTGTTTATGTTACACTACATCCTAGATCACAGGTGTTGAACTCCAGGCCTCGAGGGCCGGTGTCCTGCAGGTTTTAGATGTGCCCTTGATCCAACACAACTGATTTAAATGGCTAAATTACCTCCTCAATGTGTCTTGCAGTTCTCCCGAACCCTGTTAATGAACTAGTCATTTGATTCAGGTGTGTTGACCCAGGGTGTTATCTAAAACCTGAAGGTCACCAGCCCTCGAGATCTGGAGTTCGACACCCCTGTCATACATAATAATTAAGAGTTTTGCCATTGAAGCTATTATCTGATGCTTTTAGGCTTTAGTTACATTTTAACTTTAGATTGTGACATTTGGAGTGGGTGTGATATTACTGATAAGCCCAAACACATTTGTCAGCCCTGAAAATTTCATGTGGACATCTTCTGTAGTTCCCAAGTTATACAGGCTGAAAAATATAACAGAAATTCAAAAATAATAAATATCAACCAACAAAAACAGATAACTCTGTGGGGGTCAGATGGGGTTCACTAACGGAATTTTCATGGAATAACTCTGTACAACAGAGATATGAAATTATAATTACTGAAATGAAAAAGGTGAACTCAAGGACAAATTTAAAGTCACCTATATGCTTTGTTTTGCAGACCCACTTTAATGTTGACTCGAAACAATAACTTATTACACATTACTCATCGTTTTTGTTAAAAGTCATAAAGTGCCTTAATTACCCACTTAACGATTTTTTTACCCTACTTACATCACTGTAGCACTATTCTGTAACATGACCTGAAATGTATTGTCATGATTATCAGTTATCTATACAAACCTTAGGCCACACCCACACACTTTCCCTGTTTTAATGAGGACATAGAGCATCTTTCTTTTTGCATTTACATTCAAAAGCAAAGCCAATGACACAAAGGAGACTCACCTGGGTTCTTCATGTCTTAGTTTGCTGTCTGTGGAAATCCTTTTTTAGAACAGTAACATATATTACTCCATTAGTTAAAAATATAATCAGATTACAATAACATGTTAGTTTGGAATGTGTTACACCCATGTGGTTTAGCCGTCCTAGTGATTGTTTTGTTTTGTTTTGTTTTGTCTGAGGAGATTACAAGATTATGTGAAAAACAATAAACTATCTACAACAGGAAAAGTCGCTCATGTACTAAAAGGGAAAGTAGCAGTGCAGGAAATGCTTTAATCAGGCAGATCAATGTATGAGTCTAATGGCAACAAACTAGTCATCTGGAAATGTTCATCAAACACACCCATATTACTTGTACATATAATTTGTGTCATTAACAGAAAAGACCATCTTAAAATATAATCTGTCAGTGCGCCCCAGGGTGGCTGTGGCTACAATGTAGCTTGCCATCATTGTGTGAATGTGTGTGTGCGAATGGGTGGATGACTGGATGTGTAAAGCGCTTTGGGGTCCTTAGGGACTAGTAAAGCGCTATACAAATACAGGCCATTTACCATTTTACCATAATATAATCTCATGGAAATGACGGAATCTGATTTATTTCCATAGCATAACCAAGTATCACTCAGACCTTCGATGTGTCAGCGTGACTGTTGGAAATGGTCCTGTTAGTAGTGCCCCAGCTAGTGCTTCAACTTGTAAGTATCAATGCCAGGAAGTAACTGTTAACAAATATATAAAGTTGCTAAATGTGTCTAAATCTGCGTATTTGTAAATAATTTTTGACATTGTTGCAAAACTCATTCATTAGAAATGAAAAGCTAAAACAGAATAAATCACTGTAGATTATTCAAATGTGTTAAATATTTTACATTCTATTCCCTGGTCAGAGTATTCAAAATAACACAGAAAACACAATGTCTACATGGATTGAGTCTATACAAATGCCACTAATTTGTTCTAGAGCTCTAGCTAAGACTAAAAAAAGAAGGTAATGTTCCATGCTAGCAAGTTAGTTGGTGAACACCAGAGAGTTCAACAACTGGCAAACAGAAATGAATTTCTCTTCATATGTATCTATTTTCTTGGAGGCAGAAATTATTTTCTGTTAGCTAGTTATCGAACAGTCTGACGTTCAGCAGCTAACTTACTAGTTGCTCATTCTGCTGTTAACAGGCAATAATCATATTTAGCATTGCATAAATATGACATATTTGTTATGTCAATTTATGTTATGTCATAAATATGACAAAAACATATTTAGCATACTCAAATTAATCCTTCACCAATTTTCACTGACACAAATCTACACCAGTTGTGTTCCTGAATATCTGATGGATGAATTTTAACAGGGAGAATGCTAACAAGGCTACACCTAGCTAAAACTGAGTTTATTTTAAGTCAGCTTTATGGCCGTTTACCTGCTCATAAAACGATTTGTATTGCCGGGGCAGAGCTCAGACCTTATTTTATCTTTAAATGCCATAAATCCAGAAGTGATATAGATATAGTTTTTAAACTTTGTGACAGCATTTGTCAGCCAATCAGGTCGACTAAATCTTGTGTGTGTTTCTAAATAGTAAGTCTATTTGGTTGGTCAGAAGTTCTTTAATCATTTTCTACTTGTTTTAGTTGTCCTGGTCATGGGATCTTTCCTTTCAACTCTTATTCTTGCCTTCCCTTCCATGTAAGTATGTGTCTGCATATTAAGATCTTTTTAAGCCAAATTTGGACATTTTGTGTATATTTTCAAATGTGTTAGGCCTATAAAATTATTATTACTATTATTAACTTTTAAACTGAATGAAAATCAGCCCCTTTGATCATCATTCTGATGCTGAGTTTTTGTCTCTTATCTCAGATGAATATGGATAAAATCAGAGGTGAGTCTCTTCTTCTATAATCAGATTTTCTACCATAGCATCAGATAACTGCTCTTTACCACCAAGTACTAATAGTACTATGAACACACACACAATGGCTATGGCAACCTCTGTAGGGGGGCATACAAATAATTCACAAAATATGCTAATGCCACACAAAGCACAATTTATTCTATGAAATATTCCATAAAGGGGTCACATCATGCAGTCATTCAGTATATAACATATCAATCTGAGGATTATCTAAAAAAAAAAAGTTTCTATGAATTCACTGTTTCTAATTTCCTTCTAGATTGAAGATGTACCTGACTCTGGATTGATGCAACGGTAGCGCCCTCTACTGTTACAACATGAATGTCATCTGACTCTGCACAAATAACTTTTTTCAAGTTTCTTTAAGTTTTGTTCCAACTAATGTAATCCAAGCGCTAACTGGAGTTTTTACTCACTTGTCCTCGCTTGTTTCAGGCGATTTACTGAATTGATATAAATTTTATTTCTGATAGTTTAGCTTGATTTATTTTGCCAAGTTATTAATCGCATCATCTGTAACAACACCTCCTATTAATCCACAAACTACTGCACCTTAACTAACACCTACTAGTCAACTAAACACTACTTTTACAAAAATAACGTTCCCAGGCAATACTCCACTTTATGAGTATGAATTACAGACAGTAACTTACCAAACACTAAAGCTTCATAGACATGTCGCATCAAGAGCAAAAACTGAACTTGCATGCTTTAATGACCATTAAAATCTTAACAGCAAATTTTTGTATCAGTTTTACTTGATGGAAATCCTCATCATTCTCTGATCATTCTGCTGATCTTTGAGAGGAAAAACAGAGACACCGACTTGAATCAGATGTGTGTGATGATGTTGTTATTATCATGTTAGCACTGAATTGTAGGGGTGGCAGGGAAGATTGAAAAAAAAAGAATGGATGTAACATCAGTTTTACTTAGATCATGTGATCAGTTCCATGGATGCCAACTTCCGCCCGGCCTTGTATAAAAGATGTGCGAAAAAGCAATCAGACAACCATTAATATAATGACTTTCTTTTTAACTGAGTATGTCTGACTGAGGCGAGTGTTTTTTGGCGTAGATGAACCCCATGAAGATTTTTAAATGTTGGTAAGATACAGATTTTGTGTTGCCACTTACCCCAGTTGGGTACTGGGATGTAACAGTGAATTAATCATGTGAAATAGTTAAAGACGTTAAAAAAGATCGCTACTTGCTGTAGACAAATAAGGATATCTCAAAATTTAAGAATACTAGCACATATATTCTGTGAGTTGTAAGTGATAACATAAAAAAGTGTAGTAATCATCTAAATTTGACAAACTATTAGAAATGAGTGGCAAAACTATAGAGGCTCTGGTGCTTTGCTAGCAGGTTAGCTAGTGGACTAATGCTTGATGATTATTTGAAGGTCTAGTTGGATAAACAGCCCAGACAAAGTTGCTTTTCTTTGATTGCGCAAAGTCAGTTTAAAATGTAATCAACTTTCTAGAGCAAGAGCTTTTGCAGAGCTCAATTTTGCAGCACCACATTGTAGTATTACCAAGTTATAATGTTACAACCAGCTCAGAAAAGCTCATGTCATACATGGCAGCAGTCCAGGCTGACAAATGTGTTTGTTAAAAGCACCATTACCTTTAACTCCACGATACATTGTTATATCAGGGCGACTCTCCAAAACATTCAGAGATTCATTATGCAACAGGATCTCTGCTGCATAAAAGGCGGTCCACCCGTACATGCTCCTACATTAAACAAACATTGCTAAACAGTGAACACACAGTCTGCCGGTTGGGTTGGGCCGAGGATGAATCCCCTGGCAGTCCATGGCGGTCTCTTCTTATGTGGTGCCTCCTGGTCATTAGCCAATCGGTACGATCCGTCCATCCTTGATGCAGCAATCATGGAGAAGCACCTGCACACTCAGATTTACATATTAAAATTACGACAACAGTCGTAACACCTAGATTCAGCTTTTTGTAACGAGACAGTATCTATAGAAATACTCACAAGAGCTGAAATTTTCAGTAGACCCACAAATCGTGTGGGAGCCCAGATATTCTCCCATTATGTATGCCCTTTACATGCCACTCACATAAGCCTGACACAAGTTTACTGAAAACTTTATCCACAACAGAGCAGTTGCAAACTTCCTCTAGACAGAGCCATGCCAACTGTATTTGGTCAACAGCTGATTGGTGGTGTGGACAAATTATGGCTTGAAGTTTGAAATGATCTGACCAAACTCAAACTTCATATAGGATAATATGGGATTAATGCCAAATAGAGCAAGCTGAATTTAAGATAAACTATCATGGACTTGACATCAGAATTTAAAAAATTAATTGCAGTTCGCTGCTGTAAAGTTAGTTCAAGTTTGAGTCACAGAACTGTCTGCCAGAAGAATGCTGTCTTGGTTTTGTTTTTCATTCTCAATATGAAACCCAGTGAAACCCTATCGTTACACAAAAAATCCCAGAGCGCAAAGATATCTTTACCAACATCTGTCTGTGATGCCACAACTTTCGCAAAACACCAGCGCTTGACTCGTTGGGAACTAACAATAAAATCATATCTTTATTGTGTTTGGTTTATAAAAAAGCTCAATCTGTAATTAATTTTAAACATGCTCTTGGGCACACAGTCTTGCTGACTGGAATGGAAAGAATTACACATTACAGGTCCATCTACACTTACAAATGCATTGCTTTTCAGTGATTATTTCAATGTTGGCGTTGGGACTGGAATGACATTTACAGTCAGGGGTCATGAAATTAGCTTGGCATCAAGTAACACTGTGAGGAATCTTGGAGACATTGTTGACCAGGATATGTCCTTCAGTGTGTACATTATACAAATTTGTTTAACCGCTTTCTTGCTTTTGGCATGTCCTAAAATCGTCCTGAAAAGTACTTGATCCAGAAAGAGAGAGCAGATTTCATCCACACTGGCTTTTCTTCATTGGCTCCCTGTTAAATAAAGAATTTAACATTTTAAAAAATAAAAATCCTCCTCCTTAAATACAAGGTCTTGAATAATCAGGTGGCATCTTATCTTAATAACCTTATAGCACCATAACACCCCATTAGAGCACTTCACTCTCAGACTGCAGGCTTACTTGTGGTTTCTAGAGTTTTTAGAAGTAGAATGTGAGTGTATAGCCTTCACAATCCAGCCCTTCTTCTTCTTCAGTTGCCTTTCTGTTACTATGTGTTTATACAACGCTGTGCATTTAATTATTAGCTATTAATAATCTCTGGCTCTCTTCCACAGTTTGTGTTTAGCCCTGCCTTCCTCCCCTCACCTTTAGCCAGTGACAGCGGGTAGCTGCCCCTCCCTGAGTGTGATTTCCGTTTTTCTTTCTTTTTAAAGCCCAAAGACCCAAAGGCTGAGGAGCTCATTTACCTTCAAATTACTTAGAAATTTGAATTCACCCACTGATAAAACCACAAGCAGGACAAAATGATGAAAAACTTGGGGGCATGATGTACGCTCAAGTCAGTTTACCTTTGGAAACGTCTGATCTCATTGATTAATGAGCAATGAGTGAATCTGATCTGTGAACAAGTTTCAGTATCTTCACTCAAAAATAAGTAAATAAAACTATACCATCTTCAAATCCTCAAATGTGACACATTTTTCCACTATTTTTATTTGGGACCAATAATAAAGCCATGTTTTCACTCCTCACATTAATAATTAATTATAAAACAGTTCATTTTTATAACTACAAAAAATAGAGAATTAACATCATTTATGAGGAATCAGTGTCAGATAGGTAGCTCAGATGCAGCAGGAGGGGAGGAGTCAGAGAGAGACTCAGAGTGTATTGAAGAAAACCTTCAGCGAGCAGCTTAAATTCACAGAGTCAGTAACCATGGTTTCTGGCTCAGAGTTAAAGTTAATTCATTCATCTCTTTCTTTTATATGAAACACAGAATTTCTCTCAACTCTGGTTCAGCAAACTGCAATAGGGCGCCTGGAGAGAGCCATTTGTGCCCTCTTTGCCAGCTTTGTGTTTTAGTTTCACTTTTCACACTAAACTCACTGTGTGAGTTTGTTTAGGAAACATTGCAGCTTTAAGTTAAAAATCAGCATACATAAAATGTCGATAATGTATTTTGACAATGAGGGTACCAGTGCATTGAAGGGTGCTGATCAAGCATTTCATGGTGTCACTGGTGTCACTTTGTCAAGGACAAAAGACATAAAGACACCTTTACCGAAGTCTCGCTGTCTTATCTAAAGAAACACAAACAAAATACTATTAAACATAACTGAATAAACGCCATTGTTTTCACATGCTGTATTTACCTCTCAGTAAGACCCACCTTATTGAGAGGTAACAATATTCTGCTAACAGTTTGGAGTGAAATAATTAAAGTCGATTTGTAAGTAAGCACAGTGCCACATTTATGCAGGATAAATATTGAAACATACACAGTGGCTGCAAATCAGGAAAATACACCAGTGTTTAAAACCTGAATCATTCTCACTGGTCACAAGTCTGCACAGAATGTCTGGTATATGAACAAGATTATAAATTATCACAGAAATTCACGTTCATTCACTGAACAGCCACAAAAGACATGCACATAATGCAGCTGTTTGAAAAATGAATGAAAAGATTAAAATACAGACATTTGACCAATCAAATCAATTGTTAGGCAAAAGAAAACATTTGACAAACATATTATGTACAAATAAAACTAATTTCTGCCGCCTGTATGAGGCTTTCACAGGACATCAGTATTTGTCATTGCTGACCTCAGTCCTACAGGCTAATGAGGAAATTCTCACTGATGTGAAATATAGTCTTGTTTACTGTAAACTAAATTGTATGCCATGTTAAAAATACTAAAGAGAGAAAACATGAGTCAGTCAGAGAGAGGCTGTCTTTGTAGTTGCAAGTGAATGATTTCAGTTGCTTATTTTGCTTAGCGAGGTTTTACTTAAGTGGTTTAGTGAGGTATTTTTTCTGTTTTCACCTTCTTTGTATTTTTTTGTATTTCTTCCCTTTTTAACCTTTTTGAGCTACTTTGAGCTGTAATATTTTATATATTTAATTGATTTTGATATTTTGGCTGTTGTAACACAGTAATTTCTCAGCTTAGGACAAAATCTTATCCACAGACAAACAGACTCGCTATGTCACGCTCTGTGCTGCCGCTGCTCTTCTTTGTGGTTTGCAGCACACAGGCTTTTGACTTCTTGAGCAACCAGCAGCCTGGATTTTATGGCACAGTGACGTACTACACAAAAGATACTGGTGTAAATGGATCTGCTATGGTATGTGTGCTTTCTTTTTCAAATGCACTTACTTTTTGAAATGTGCTTGTCCTTAGGTAAAAGCATACTGACTGTTATTCCACAGCTGACATTTCGGTGTACACTGAACAACCGCTACTGCAACAGCGCTTCCCCATATACTTGCCAAAATAGCAGTTGTGGAAATGTACTAAACAAAATTGATGAAATTAGAGGAGAGTGGTGCCAGATGGAGGAAATCCTTTATGTTCCGGTTCCCGACCAAGATGTGCACCTGGTAAAGTGAGTACACCTTAGAAATAACATTTTCATGAAAATCTAAACAACCTTCTCTTAAACTTCAGTATTTCAACTAAACACTGACTTTATCAAAAGAAAAGTAGGAAAAGTGATTGGTATATTTGATATAATAAAAAAAAATATATTAGGTTTGATTGTTCTAGTGTATAGTACATATCTACTCTACACTATGCAGCACAGTGAAAATCTCCAACAAATTTTTACTGAAGGCTGCATGGTGGTAATTGGACTTATGGCAGTAACTTGACTTCTGGTGATAATGAGACGAATGGAGTCATGAATAACATTACAACTGAAGCCCTGATAGACCTGAGGAACCGCTCTGACATTGGCAAAGAAAACTCATCTCCGCAGACCACCATCCTGCCAGTTATGACGTAAGTTTGCTGACTGTTTGAGTCACTGTTTTACAGCTGAAAGCTTTAAACTGTTGTATGTGTGTGTGTGTGTGTGTGTGTGTGTGTGTGTGTGTGTGTGTGTGTGTGTGTGTTTCAGATCTGTGCTTTTAAATAGTGCAATTCATCCCCAAAATTGAATTACCACATTCTACATTCCTCTGGGCTGTACGGATATCTGCATCGGTTTTATTGGCAACAACTAGAATCTCTAGTTTTGGAGTTACTCCTCCTTCTTCTATCCATTTTGTGCAATATACCAGGAAGCAAAACAGTTCGAGTACATGATGCTACCCCCACCATGCTTTCAAACCTAGGAGTGTTCTTAAGTTTGAAAGCCTCTCCTTTACTCCTCCAAACCTGCCTCTTGTCATTGAAGGTAAATAGCTCAGTCTTTGCATCAGCTGACAATAAAACTCTTCTCCAGAAGGCATATGGCTCATCGTTGAGGTTGTCTTGGACCTTGAAGTTGTGGATTTTAGACCAGGGGCTTCTTTCTTGGTCAGGACTTTCTCAGTTTCTGTCGGGGCTTGAACCTAGGTGGTTCCAGGGTCATTACTGTACATCCTAAACTCTTTCTATGTATCTAAGGGTGACAGTTTGGGTCTTCTTCCAAATCTTGATAAAATGTTGAAGTATCTAAATAACTTGTACATATAACTTGTTGATTGAACTGATCATCCTGACTCACAAACATGTTTCATGTATTGTTTCAGTGGATACTGCTGTGACATCATGTGCAGAAGGAGCGTTTTTGCCCAAGTTTCTTCCTCCAACACCAGCCAACGGAGCTCAGCTCTACAACAATGCCAGTCAGACTCTGGAAATTAACATCAGTGCAGAGGCAACAAACTCTACGTAAGTGAAAGGGAAATACATTGTCATTTTAACATGTAATATATATGTTCAAATGTTAATAAAATCTTCAGGACTGAACCTTGTTAGAGATATATCTCTACAAATCATCTGTGGAAGTTGGTAAGGATTTTCCAGGTGATTAGTTGAGGAATCTGATTTTAACTATCGATAAATAAGACAGGCTTGACAAGACAGCAATGAATGTGACAAAGGAGTGATACTATTCGTCTCTATTACATCTAACATTGAATTCCTAATACATCTTTGTAAAGAGGCCTTTGCTTTTCTGTTTGCTGAAGGATCTCTGAGCTGCTGTTCAGCGGTCCATCTAGTGTAACTGAGAGAAAAACAGGACCAGGGCAGTTCACTTTGACATGGATGCCGTCTGAAAGAGAATATGGTGGAAGCCATCCATTCTGCTTTGTTATACAGGCAGACTCCAAGTAAGTAACTTGATTGATACTGTACTGTGCAAAAGTCTTGAATAGCTCTTATTTCATATTTTGCTTGTAAGGCAGTTTCAAGTAGAAGGGCTTTCTTGTCTTTTTAAGTAAGTGTTCACCAGGTTTTCTGGAGTTTTTTTTAAAGTTTTCTTCACACATTGGCTGCTTTTTCACTAATTTTCAGTTTAGCCCTTGTAACTGACCATTTCCTGAGAAATGACCTATGAATCATCCAAGCATTATGGGTACATCCCAACTCAAGGAAGTAGTATGTAACTAGCTCTACTCCCCAATAGCCAGTTTTCAATTGTATCTTTAGGCTCTTTGCTATACTAGCATCCTGTTTCAAAAACACATTATTTTTTTCTATTTCTTCAGTTGATTCCATAAAAAATGCCAAAGATAACACAGTTTGACAGGAATAAAATAGTATTTTTGCACCAACAAGGTGATTCTCAGATAGCTATTAGCCTCAAACTTTGAATGTCTAAGCTTGATGTGTGGTGCATGTAGGGATGTGTACCGATATCCGGTGCTATGATGGCACGGGTTCTGACATAAACGGTAGTAACCAGACCGAAAAGCAGCGCACATTTCGGTGGTTTATTTCGGTGCTTTTTTTTCCTGAGATGTCATACACTTTGGATTCTAGCCAATCATTTTACGTTTCCGAGGATAGTAGGCGGGGCCAGGTACGTACGTTCTTTTAGAGCAGAGCTACAGATTAAAAATGCCCGAGGCAAAGCGATCAAAAGTCTGGCTGTACTTCACAGCAAAAGATGCAAACTCAGCAGCCTGCAACAAGTGCTTTAAGCTGATACTGTGTAAAGGAGGTAACACCTCGAATCTGATGAAACACCTGGCGACGCATAGCGGTTTTTTAAAAGCTGAGAAATGCACCGTATTTGATAGCTTGCTGCGAGACCTCACACCGTGCACATCTACTGCGGGTGTGGTGCCTGTTATCGGACCCGGAGTTAGCAACATCCCCCAAGAACCCGAAGAGTAGAGTCCTGGCCCCTAGCCCTGCCAGTGTAGCAGAAATGATGACGGATGATGATGGCAGCAGCAGCCGTTCTTCTCTGCGTGAGTAGCTTCATGTTGTTCGTGTGTAATTTACGTTGAGTAGGCTAACCGCGTTATTAAATTAATGCATGTAAGGTGAACTAGCAAACACCGTCGTAGTTACATGCGGCTGTCTTCTTGTTTGATAGCAGACACTCCCTTCATGTTGTATCAACAGAAAAGGCTAACTATCATTTTGCAAAAAAAAGAGACTGCTAAAAATAAAAACATAAGAGGTTTTTGGACAAAGTTTTTGTTCTCCATTCTTTAAGCACCAGTTCGAGCACCATTTAAGCACCAGCACCGTTTCAAAACTACCGGTTTGGCACCGGTATTGGATAAAACCTAAACAATACCTATCCCTACGTGCATCCTTAAATTTTTTTTGAAAGTAGTGACAGGCTTAAAAATCTATCGACAGCAGATGAACAGTATTCAAAAATCATGTCTTGCATCTAGCCATTCAGTTGAGGTATCTACTTAAAACACAAAAAGGCTGATGTATACCAAACTGCACAAGAACTGCACTGAAAAGCAGTGACGATTAATTATGAAGCAGTTACTAATCCAAATTTGAACTTTTTGGTTCAAATTACTGACGGAGGTGGTCAGGAGAGAGGTACAACAGTGGTACCTATGGCTATTTGCAAAAATGCTGACATCTCTGTTATGGTATGGCGCCACACGTGTTGTCAAAAATGAAGGAGTTAAGAATACAGAAAAGTATCAGCAGATTTTTCTGTGCTTCAAGAAGCCTGGAGAACTATTCCTTGAGACTGCTTAAAGAAATTATAAGAAAGCTTGGCTGTGTTGAAGTGTAAACTTTTTTAAGAGTGAACTTCTTGAAAATGACTTACACATTTTGTTTGTAGATTTTATAAAATGACCAGTTTTGATGTTGGTCTTTGTATGAAATCTACACTTTCTAGGAGTGTTTGTTTGTTTACTTCATTATTTTTAAGGTTTATTTTCCCATTTGAAATTTTGCATGACTGACTTTCTTTCCAGTAAACTTTTTCATCTTTTGAGGTTACAGTTGGAGCCAGAAGATGACATGAAGTCCAGGAAAATGACTACAATACTTAACAAATGTATTAGACCAGCTATCATAAAAACAAACAAAAGAAAAAACAGAAATATTTTAGAAACCTGTCAAAAACTTCTATAAAAATGTTTATATTGCTATTTATTAGGCAAATAAACTGAATGTTTTGGGCCGACATACTTAAATTCAGACAACCCCCTATGTTGAGCAAAACACCAAGGGTCCAGGTGTACCCTGCCTAGGACAGGATTACCAGGGTCCTACCCTGGAGCCAGGCTTGGGGAAGAGGCTCCAGGGTGAGTATCTGGTGGCTAGGCCTTAGCCCATGAGACCTAGGTGGGCTCAGCCTGAAGAAGCTACAGGCAAAAGATGGATGGACAGACTTCTCTCATTTTTCTGTTTGCCAATGCAAGCAAATGACTATAACTTGGCATGTTAATAAGAAAGAAATAGAAATTACAGGACAGCTGTGCCATAAAAATTACATTAGGTGGTGCTCTAATAAATTTGTTAAGCACTGTCTGACTAAAATTATTTCAGCTCTGCTAAATTGAACACCATCGTATTTTTAAATCTGATAAACCATTACTTATTTACAAGCTTATGACTGAAAGTGAATGGGCAGCACGGTGGCACGGTGGTTAGCACTGTTGCCGCACAGCAAGAAGGTCCTGAGTTCAATTCCACCATCAGGCCGGGGTCTTTCTGTGTGGAGTTTGCATGTTCTCCCCGTGTTTGCGTGGGTTCTCTCCGGGTACTCCGGCTTTCTCCCACCGTCCAAAGACATGCAGCTTGTGGGGATAGGTTAATTGGATAATCCAAATTGCCACTAGGTGTAAATGTGCGAGTGAATGTGAGTGCGAATGGTTGTCCGTCCCTGTGTGTTAGCCCTGTGACAGACTGGCGACCTGTCCAGGGGGCGTGCCCGCCGCCTCGCCCTATGACAGCTGGGATAGGCTCCAGCGCCCCCCGCGACCCTGAAAAGGATAAGCGGAAGCGAATGGATGGATGGATGGATGGATGGACTGAAAGTGAATACTTCGCGGACCAAAAAGATTTGAACAAAATTATAATTTGTAACAAAAATAATGATGAATCTACATTAATTTATGTCCACAGTGGAACCAAGTACTACTCAGAGCTTCGATGCGTCATTGTGAGCATTGGAAACAGTGAGCAAAGCCATTACCTTTTTCTCCCAAGTCTTACATTTTGCTACTGATGTACCAAATTCATGTATTTAATTTAACATCTCTACTTAAATTGATTCACAGAGTCAGAAATAATTATAACAACAACCACTGCAGCAACTCTTCCCAGTGAAGCAACTACTACAACTGGAGCAACTCTTCCCAGTGAAGCAACTACTACAGCTGGAGCAACTCATACCAGTAAAGCAACTACTACAACTGCAGCAACTCTTACCAGTGAAGCAACTACTACAACTGGAGCAACTCTTCCCAGTGAAGCAACTACTACAGCTGGAGCAACTCATACCAATAAAGCAACTACTACAACTGGTGCAACTCTTACCAGTAAAGCAACTACTACAGCTGGAGCAACTCTTACCAGTAAAGCAACTACTACAACTGGAGCAACTCTTCCCAGTGAAGCAACTACTACAGCTGGAGCAACTCATACCTATAAAGCAACTACTACAACTGGTGCAACTCTTACCAGTAAAGCAACTACTACAACTGGAGCAACTCTTCCCAGTGAAGCAACTACTACAGCTGGAGCAACTCATACCTATAAAGCAACTACTACAGCTGGAGCAACTCATACCTATAAAGCAACTACTACAACTGGTGCAACTCTTACCAGTAAAGCAACTACTACAGCTGGAGCAACTCATACCAATAAAGCAACTACTACAACTGGTGCAACTCTTACCAGTAAAGCAACTACTACAGCTGGAGCAACTCATACCAGTAAAGCAACTACTACAGCTGGAGCAACTCATACCAATAAAGCAACTACTACAACTGCAGCAACTCTTACCAGTAAAGCAACTACTACAGCTGGAGCAACTCATACCAATAAAGCAACTACTACAGCTGGAGCAACTCTTACCAGTAAAGCAACTACTACAACTGGTGCAACTCTTACCAGTAAAGCAACTACTACAGCTGGAGCAACTCATACCAATAAAGCAACTACTACAACTGCAGCAACTCTTACCAGTAAAGCAACTACTACAGCTGGAGCAACTCATACCAATAAAGCAACTACTACAACTGCAGCAACTCTTACCAATAAAGCAACTACTACAGCTGGAGCAACTCATACCTATAAAGCAACTACTACAACTGGTGCAACTCTTCCCAGTGAAGCAACTACTACAGCTGGAGCAACTCATACCAGTAAAGCAACTACTACAACTGGAGCACCTCTTCCCAGTGAAGCAACTACTACAGCTGGAGCAACTCTTCCCAGTAAAGCAACTACTACAGCTGGAGCAACTCTTCCCAGTGAAGCAACTACTACAACTGGAGCAACTCTTCCCAGTGAAGCAACTACTACAGCTGGAGCAACTCATAAAAGTAAAGCAACTACAACTCTTTCATGTACCCCTCCAGCTAAAACACCAGCTTTGAAGTGTCACGCACAGGGAGTCAGTCTGATTCAGTAGATTCAGGCTATCAAGAGAAAATGAAAGAACTGCCTTCCATTAAGTGAAAAATCTTGTCAGTCCAAATTGTTCATGTCGTCAATAAGAGCTGCAGCATTCACATTTTCCTTTTTAGCCGAAATACTTGTATGGGAAAAAATGCATTGGTTTGTGGACAAATCACCATCGGTCCATCTTGTTGGCAACATTAAATTACTAGCTAAAAATATAATTATTTTTTCACCAATATTTGAACTATGAGTCTCACATCTATAAGTTCATCCAGTATTTTTTCTTACATCTAATAAAAGCACAACAAAAAGCCATCGTTGATAAACATTTTTAATCAAGATTAGCACCTAAACTTTCATTGGTTTTTTTTTCTTTGTTTTTTGACATTATATAGATGTTGGACTAAAAAATGTTCGATTTCTTTCAGTTATTCTGATCATGGGACCTTTACTTTCAATTCTCATCCTTTATAAGTAAGTATCTATGTGTCTATGTTTATATATATCGTAACAGTCAACTCTTCTTGCTATTGATATAATGGTGAGTCTTTGTCTCTTTGTCTCAGGTGAATGTGGACACATTGCTAGCTGAGGTGAGTCTATTCTTATAAAGCCAAAAAACTTCTCACAGTATCACATAATTTCTTTTTACAACTCAGGGAAAGTTTGTATTAGTAGTCATGGTTAATGACAGTAACACCTGAAGTTCATTGTTCCTTTTTAACCATGTGCTGACAGGACCAGAAGATATCACATCAGACCTCAAAAGCAGCGCGATGCAGATGAGTGTGGCTGCAGCACCACCCAATTTTAAAACATGAACATCTACCTGCAGAAAAATCTTGAATTCTATCTGTTCATTAAGTTTATTTACTCATTCATTTTTGTTTTTCTTTAATATCGAATGAAATCCAATGAAATCTAATATTGTTGATCATTTTATGCAAAGATATATTTCACATTTTAATTTTATTATTGGTTGTTAAATGACTGTCCTCTTTCTTTCATCTTATACCTTCTCTAATCAGTTGTTGCTATTAGAAATACAGTGGCTAAAATAAATAATGAATAACAACACCACAGATGACAACAGAGCTGCTATTGAGATGAAATTCTTACCAGATATTGGTAACATTCTGTCCATTCCACACAAGCAAAGAAATCAAACCACAGATGTCCATAAATTAAGTTATGTGTGATAATGAGAAATAACACAGGGATGTTGAACACGTGAAGAATGGGTGGTGCAAAAGGGCATGGAAAGTCTTGAAAACAACTAAAATATATCAGTAATTAGAAAGAAGTCCTGCCACTTAGAGCAAATTGATATCAGCTGTTTCAGTTCAAACTATAAAAGGTGTCTCATTACAAGAAACATCTCATGATTTAAACCAGTGAGCTATCTGAAGACCTATGCAACCTTATTTTTCCAAAACATACTGATGGCATTGGTTATAGAAGGATTTCTACTGAAGGTTCCAGTGAGCACTGTTGGGGCCATAATCCAGAAGTGCAAAGAACATCATTTTATTGTAAACTTGGAACGACCAGGTGCTCCTCGCAAGATTTTAGAGAAAAGAGCAAAAAGAATTTTAAGAAGAGTTGTCCAAGAGCCAACAAGCACATGTGAAGAGCTACAGAAAGACCTGGAATCAGCAGGTACAATTGTTTCAAAGAAAACAATGAATAATGCACTCAACTGCCATGACTCCACTGCTGAAGAAATGCATGTTAAAGTGCAACATTTAGACAAGCCTGTGAAGTACTAGGAGAATATAATTTGGTCAGATAAGACCAAAATCAGACTCTTGGGATGCTATAATTGACTCCATGTTTGGAGGTCCAATTTCACCCCATAATTTATGTAATCGAAAAAAGGATGAATGTAAAAATGCACTTGATAAAAATAGTCTGCCATCTGCCAGCAGTGATGGGAATAACGGTGTTGCAAGAAACGGTGTTACTAACAGCGTTACTTTTTTCATTAATGAGCAGTGTTGGTCAAGTTACTTGAAAAAAGTAATCAGTAACTAATTACTGATTACTTCCCCCAAAAAGTAATCCCGTTACTTTACTGATTACTTATTTTCAAAAGTAATTAATTACTTAGTTACTTAGTTACTTTTTAAAAACACGATTTACAACCTGAATAGGTGATAAAGCGATAGATCTTTCAGCCCAATTCTACTTTTTCTGCATAATCCATCATACAAAATGTAATCAAATGGAAAAGTCTCTTTTTAAAACTTGTTTTATTAGTTTTAATCTTTTAACTTTATGCATCAAGCAAAAATTAAATTATATGCAACATTCTCTGACTGGAAGAAATTTGTTTAACATTTAAACCTATTTTCTGCACATTCCAGCACATAAAATAAAATATTTTTTTGTGTTTACACTCACTCTTTCAAGTAGATGCAAGTAAAACACAGCAGAAAATAAATAAAGTCAAAGGCTAGTTGCTCTATTTTCACCTGTAAAGCAGGACTGGGGTAGGCGGAGGTTTACCCTGGTGCAGGTGTGCCGCAGCGGTCAGTTGAAGACTCCGCGAGTTTCTCTGTGAATTTCCCATTACAGTCATAGCGCACTCAGTGCTTGCTTGGAAGTTTAGGGGTTTTTTTCGCTGTAAAAAGAATTTTTCTTCCCACGCACAACGGACACTAATGTTTTTGTCACTTTTTATGGAATCAAACTCAAAATAAGATCAGTACTTCCACGCTTTAAACGCTGCACGCTCATACTCTCTCCCGCACTTGATATATTATCCATTGTTGATCTGCAGACAGCTGTTGTCACGAACGTCGCACTCGCTTACGTCACTATCATGAGACATTCTCGCAAAAAACTCACGGTTTTAGTAACGCAGCATTCCTACGGGAAAGTAACGGTAATCTAATTACCGTTTTTGCAATGGTAATCCCTTACATTACTCGTTACTTGAAAAAAGTAATCGGATTACAGTAACGCGTTTCTGCCCATCTCTGTTAACGAGTAATCTAACTAATTACTATTCCTATCGTCACAACGCCATTACCGTTACTAACAACAAAACGCGGTCCGTTACTATTTTTCAACAAACAGACGGTTGAAGCTGTGTTCAGCTTACTGCACCTTATATCAGTTGCACGGAAGTAGCTGACTACTTAAGTAATCTGGGCGCTACAGCTTTAAGCAGCTGCACGCGCTCCCGCGGGCGGCCTTCACTGTCTGATAGAGGATCACTTTTTGGCACAACACCTGGAGCTAAGGGGGCAAAACCATCGCATGAGTGCTGCTGTTTGACTGAGGAAGAATATAGTAGTCGTGGTAAGCCAATCACATGACCACTTCAAGACGACAAAGCAACAAGGTGATATATACCAGTTTTTAAATTGTGTTGATAGGCCACGTAAAACCAGAGTCATGATAAACAATATATATGCTGCGTTTTTTCCTCAATAGTTTCGTCACGTTTACTGTCTAAGGACAGCGCTAGCAAGCACTCTCTGTTTATGAGCAAAAAAACCAAACCAAAACAAAAAACAGCCCTTTCGTTTTGGTGGAAAAATGCACCATGTTGACCAATCAAAAAATGATATGGCAACATGACATTTGGTTGTTTAGGAAGAGGGGGAAGTTTTAGGAGTGACGGTGAGAGAGAGAGAGAGCGAGAGAAAGACAGGAGAAAAAGAGAGAGCGAGTTTTGAGATGTGAGAGATTTGTGACGTTTAGCGTGTTTGGAGTGTGTAGTTAATGTGTTGTCTCGTGTAGTTAGTGTGTAGTGTTGTGGATAGTTTTGTTGTGTGTCAGAACAATGAGGCGACTGCTGTCTCCAGGTAGAAACAGGATGAATACATCTGCTGCTGTCAGACCTGCAGGTGTCAGGCTGTGATGTTCTCCTTTATAGTCGACAGAAATATTTGGAGTGGCACAGATAATTTGTGTGGCATCTTATTGAATGCAGAACACTTGATTGTTATGTAATCAGTTTGAAATCGTTATTAAAAAAGGGTAAAAGGTAAATGACTGCAAATAACTTTGTTGTTTGCAAAACTTGCAACGTGTATTTGATTTTAAAATTGACAATTTATATTTGTATTTAAAGTTATGAAATATGATTCAATAAACATGTTTGTGGTTGTTACAGTAAAAAATATAAAGTTTTTCTACTTGAATTTTATGGTTTTTCATAAACCATTCATTTACCACATCAATAAACAGCATGGCTGTCATGGTCCGACAGCCCTTGCCTGGCTGCCTGCCCATGCGTTATTGTGTGTATGTTGCTCCCTTCCTCTCTCTCCCACTCTCTCTCTCTCTCTCGCTCTCGTAACGGGATTGTTTACCTCCGAGCGGTGACGAGCATTCCCGAGAGTGTTCCCGCGCAGAGACTGACCGCACTTGTTGTTGATCGGAGCCGACCAGCTGTAACCAATTATCCGCCATCTCCCGGGCTGCCGTCTTAACAGGGCGATCGAGCGTCAGTCAGCGCTGGATCATTGTGTGAAGCACGGTAGAGTAGCGCCGACGGTTTTTGTGGCAGTTTATGTTGAGCTCAGGATTGTTTAGTTACTCTGCGTGTGTTTGTGTTTTTGCCACCAGGAGGGAAACGGAGAGAGAGAGATCACGGGAGCTGGACCACCTTTTGGGATTACTGTTTGGAAGGAGTCACTACGTGTGTTTTCACTTCATGGCCACGAGCACTGCTAGGAGGAGAAGGAGGAGACCACACCTGGGCACCCCATCACTATATATATTGAACTGTTGCACCTTTACCGCACTGTAAATAAATCCACTGTCTTCTCCCAAAGGAGTCCTGCATATGAGTCCTGTTTTCTACACCTACCCTGACAGAATGATCCAGCCAGCATTGGACTCGGCGGACTCCGATCCTGTACAACGGGAGCTATCTCTTCAGGCGGACCTATTAGAACGACACGAGAAGATGCTTCAGCATATTTCTAAGGAACAGGGCGCCCTGCTTCAGGTAGTAACGGAACTCAAAGGTATGTGGCAATCCCCTGGCCCAGCAGCAGCTAATGTTTCACCTCAGTTACCCTCCTTAAGCGTTGCGGCCGCCTGCCCTCTTCCTCCCTCCCCACCTCCACCCATGCGTGAGCACACCTTACCTGTGCCTGAAAAGTTTTCAGGGGATTTAGATAGAGGCTTCTTGACCCAGTGCGACTTGAGTTTTCGCCAACAGACTCACGCCTATGCTACCGACGGTGCCAAGATTGCCCTCATGGTGCAACTCAAGACTGGGAGAGCCCTGAAGTGGGCTCAGGCAGTGTTGCGCTCCGACCCTAATGTTTCTTATCCTGACTTTCTGACCAAGTTCCGCAGTGTTTTTGATAAAAGTTCTAATCCGGATGCAGCTGCTCACCGTTTGTTTTCTTTGAAACAGGGCAAAAAGAGTGTGGCGGATTTCTCTGTGGATTTTTGGATCTTGGCTGAGGAAACTGGCTGGGAGGAAAAAGCACTTCGGGGGGCGTTTCTCAATAGCCTGAATGAAGGAATCAGACGTGAGTTGGCCACCAAAGAATTACCTAAATCGTTGGACGCTTTGATTAATTTGTGTATCAGCCTTGATGACCACATGCGAGAATACGGAGGGCGGGCTGAGGGAGCCCGCCGGGCAACAGGGAGCCCAGGTGGTTGGCTGAGCACTTCTTCTGATGGGGGAGGTCAAGGGGAGCGTGAGCTTGAGGAGACGGAGGAGGAGCCAATGCAGCTAGGGCGAGCTAGATTCAACAAGCCGGGGTGGAGGAAGAAGCGCCAGATGGGTGAGTGCTTTGCATGTGGAAAGAAAGGGCACTTTGCAGACTCTTGCCCGTCCCGGCTAAAAGATTCGGCCCATCAGTAGCGGTGGGGTTACTGATGGGTGCGACAGGAGATGTGTTACCCCACCTCAGCTGCCCCGCCAAGCTTATCTTTCAGTCCATAACTCATTCCTGTAATGCATTAGTGGATTCAGGCGCGGAACAGAGCTTTATGGACGAGACTTTAGCCAGGAGATTGGGGGTCCCGCTCGTTTCCCTGCATGTTCCTTTAAATGTGGCTGCCCTCAATGGTGAAGTGCTGGCCAAAGTCACACATCGCACGCATGAAATCACGCTGGTTCTTTCTGGTAATCATGTTGAAAAGATAAGTTTGTTTCTGTTTAAGGCGCCTGATACTCCATTGGTGTTAGGTTACCCGTGGCTTCAACGTCATAACCCTCAGATAGATTGGGCCCAGGGTAGTGTGGGGGGATGGAGTGAGTGGTGTCACAAGCAGTGCTTACGGTCAGCTGTTCCCAATCTGACGCCGACTGTGGCGAAGGACTCTGTCAGTACTCCTGATCTCTCTGTTGTTCCGGCTGAATATCAGGATCTAGCTAAAGTGTTCAGCAAGAGTTTGGCCTCATCGCTTCTGCCTCACCGACCTTATGATTGTGGCATTGATTTGCTTCCAGGAGCTACGCTGCCCACCAGCCGCCTATACAGCCTGTCCAAGCCTGAGCGCGAGTCCATGGAGCGCTATATCACCGACTCACTCTCCGCTGGCATCATTCGACCGTCCACTTCTCCGCTTGGGGCAGGATTCTTTTTCGTTGAAAAGAGGGACAAATCCCTTCGCCCCTGCATTGACTTCCGTGGTCTCAACAAAATAACCATCAAGAACAAATATCCTCTCCCTCTGTTAGCGTCCGCATTTGAGTTGCTCCAGGGAGCCACCATTTTTACTAAGCTGGACCTTCGCAATGCCTATCATTTGGTTCGTATTCGAGAAGGGGACGAATGGAAGACCGCATTCAACACGCACTTAGGCCATTTCGAATATTTGGTCATGCCTTTCGGTCTTACCAATGCTCCGGCGGTGTTTCAGGCTATGGTGAATGATGTGCTTCGGGATTTCATTAACCACTTTGCTTTTGTGTACTTGGATGATATTCTCATTTTTTCCAAGACTCATGAGGAGCATGTTGAACATGTCAGACTGGTGCTTCAACGGCTGTTGGAGAATCGCCTGTTCGTCAAAGGTGAGAAGTGTGACTTTCACGTCTCGACAGTGTCTTTTCTGGGGTTTGTGATTGATCGGGGGCGGTTGAGAGCAGATCCTGCTAAGGTCAAGGCAGTGGTGGAGTGGCCAGGGCCTAAGACCCGGAAGGCACTCCAAAAGTTCTTGGGCTTTGCGAACTTCTACCGTAAGTTCATTCGTAACTTTAGCACTGTGGTGTTGCCGTTGACTACTCTCACTTCTCCGAAACGGCAGTTTGTGTGGTCGCCCCAGGCCCAACAGGCTTTTGTGCAACTGAAACTGTTGTTTTCCTCTGCCCCCATTCTCATTCAAGCAGATTTGTCTCGACCCTTCATTGTGGAAGTGGACGCATCGGATTCTGGTGTGGGAGCGGTCCTTTCCCAACGAGTGGAAGGTAGGCTCCATCCCTGCGCCTTCTTCTCCCATCGTCTTTCCCAGGCAGAGCGTAATTATGATGTTGGGGATCGGGAGCTCCTGGCAATCAAGTTGGCCTTGGAGGAATGGCACCACTGGCTGGAGGGGAGTGTGCATCCGGTGCTGGTCTGGACGGACCAAAAGAATCTGTCGTATCTGCAGACGGCCAAACGCCTCAACGCCCGGCAAGCCAGGTGGGCCTTGTTTTTTACTCGTTTTGATCTTGTCATCACGTACAGGCCAGGGTCGCGTAACACCAAGCCGGATGCCCTCTCGCGCCAGTTTGCTTCCAGTGGGGAGGGGGAGGAGGAGAAGGAGGAGAGGACTATCATCCCAGCCGGCTGTGTGGTGGGTGCGGTGACGTGGGAGATTGAGAAGTTGATCAGGGAGGCTCAGCGACTGGAACCTGATCCTGGTTCGGGCCCCGCGGGCCGACAGTATGTTCCCACAGCTGTCCGTGGCAAGGTCATTCATTGGGCGCATGCAGCTAAGTTCTCCTGCCACCCGGGTAAGAACCGTACCATCAAGTTCTTACAACGCTTGTTCTGGTGGCCTGCTCTGGCGAAGGACGTCCAGGAGTATGTCGCTGCATGTACCATCTGTGCTCAGAACAAAGTTCCTAGCTCTCCACCCTCGGGTCAGTTACGGCCACTTGCTGTCGCCAGCCGCCCATGGTCTCACATTGCGGTGGACTTTGTCACCGGCTTGCCGCCATCTTCTGGTAATACCGTCATACTTACCATTGTTGACCGGTTTTCCAAGGCAGCCCATTTTGTGGCCCTGGCTAAACTCCCGTCTGCTTTGGAAACTGCTAAACTCCTTGTCCAGCATGTTTTCCGTTTACATGGCATTCCCCAAGACATTGTGTCGGACCGAGGGCCCCAGTTTACTTCCCGGGTGTGGAAGGAGTTTTGTGCGGAACTGGGGGCCCAGGTCAGTTTGTCTTCTGGCTTTCACCCGCAGACAAATGGTCAAGCTGAGAGGGCGAATCAGGAACTGGAGGCCATGCTACGCTGTGTCGTCTCGTCTCACCAGTCCACTTGGAGCGAGCAGTTGGCCTGGATTGAATATGCCCACAACGCCAGTACGTCAACCGCAACGGGAGTGTCGCCTTTTGAAGCCTCCCTGGGTTATCTACCTCCGCTCCTGTCTGTCATGGAGGGTGAGCTTGCCGTGCCATCTGTCCAACATCATATTCGTCGATGTCGGCGCGCCTGGAAGGCTACTAGGGCAGCCTTGCTTAGGACGGCGGAACGGAACAAGCGTTTGGCGGACCGCCGCCGCACTCAGGCGCCGGCTTACAAGGTTGGCCAGAGGGTGTGGCTCTCGACCAGGTACATCCCCCTTCGGACTGAGTCCAAAAAGCTGGGTCCCCGCTTCATCGGGCCTTTCCCTGTTCAGTCGGTCCTCAATCCGGTGACATTGAGGTTGTCTTTGCCCCGCAGTATGCGGATTCATGATGTGTTTCATGTTTCTCAGGTGAAACCAGTCCGGACCAGCTCGTTGTGCCCGCCTGCTGGGTCCCCACCACCTGCCCGGATTATCGATGGCGCACCTGCATATTCCATAACGCGGATTATGGACGCTAGGCGCCGCGGTAGGGGCTTCCAATACTTGGTGGACTGGGAAGGGTATGGTCCGGAAGAGCGTTGCTGGGTGCCGCGATCCGCTATTCTCGATGACGCTATGGTAAGAGAATTCCGCAGGCGGCACCCGGACAAGTTTGGTCGGTCGCCGGGAGGCTCCCGTTAAAGGGGGGGTACTGTCATGGTCCGACAGCCCTTGCCTGGCTGCCTGCCCATGCGTTATTGTGTGTATGTTGCTCCCTTCCTCTCTCTCCCACTCTCTCTCTCTCTCTCGCTCTCGTAACGGGATTGTTTACCTCCGAGCGGTGACGAGCATTCCCGAGAGTGTTCGCGCGCAGAGACTGACCGCACTTGTTGTTGATCGGAGCCGACCAGCTGTAACCAATTATCCGCCATCTCCCGGGCTGCCGTCTTAACAGGGCGATCGAGCGTCAGTCAGCGCTGGATCATTGTGTGAAGCACGGTAGAGCAGCGCCGACGGTTTTTGTGGCAGTTTATGTTGAGCTCAGGATTGTTTAGTTACTCTGCGTGTGTTTGTGTGTTTGCCACCAGGAGGGAAATGGAGAGAGAGAGATCACGGGAGCTGGACCACCTTTTGGGATTACTGTTTGGAAGGAGTCACTACGTGTGTTTTCACTTCATGGCCACGAGCACTGCTAGGAGGAGAAGGAGGAGACCACACCTGGGCACCCCATCACTATATATATTGAACTGTTGCACCTTTACCGCACTGTAAATAAATCCACTGTCTTCTCCCAAAGGAGTCCTGCATACGAGTCCTGTTTTCTACACCTACCCTGACAATGGCAGGGCAAAATATATTTTCTAACATGGCAACCTTTAAAAAGTGAAAGGAGATAGAAAGACAAATGAGAAAGAAAAACTTAATTGACTTTTTGATGGCATTTTACACACAGTACTGGTACAGAATCTAGAAAATGTGGGAAAATGCTGGCATTATAAACAGTACTTAGCTACTTCTGAAGAAATTATGATGGGACCCTGAAAAAAATACTATGTACAATAATGGATTTCTATACATTTCACATCAGATGAAAACGTTTGTTGTAAGATTCAGAGCGACAAACAAACAAGAGAGAAAAGCCGATCAGCTGATCATTGATCAGTTTCATGATTGAAGTAGAAACAGGAGAGGGAGGGGAGAGAATGAAAGGAGAAGAGGCAGCTGTGCAGCAAAGACACAGAATAACTCCAGCTTTGTGTCTTTTTCATTGTAGCTGAAATACGGGACAAACTGTGTTCCTTTGCACCTCAATATGAAACGCGCATTATTTTCTCTGTATACGAGACGATTCCGTTTTTTACGGGACGGTTGGAAACTCTAATAACTAACGTCTTGATGCATTCTCAATCATCCAGGAAAGTAAATCTCCAAAAGTTGAATCTGTTCATCTGGACGTAGCGTTTGACGTAGACTGAAGAAGTCACTTGGATGAGTGACGAAACATTTCTCCCACAAAACGCTACGTCCAGATGAACAGATTCAACTTTTGGAGATCTAATAACTAACCTTATAAATAAGATAAAACAAGTTCAACATCAATAATATCATAGCAGCCGCCCAGCAGTATAGAAACGAGTTATTGTAACTGACTGTAAAACGTCAGCATAACGAAAATAAACTCCACCTAAACTTGGTTTATATCTGACCCAGATAGACTGCAGGTCATAACTTCTTACCTGAAGTTCAGTTCACCGCCTCAGGTCTCTGCTCTACCTGCCTTTCTGTCATCCACCTGCCAGCGTGTTACATCTGCTGGCCTCCACCACTTGCTAATGTTACTGAATCTGTAGAAGCTCCGCAATAGCCACCACCAAACAATTGAGTTATTTTAACACATCTCCCTTCATCTGGCCAATCCACCACCTTTCAGTGTTTATACCGTTACGGAAAAAAACGAAGAAAAAAACCCCCATCGGCCCACAAAAACAAAAAATCACCATCGGCCCATCGGGCCCGATGGCCAGTCCAGCTATCACTTCACCGCTTTGTATTCCGTCTCATTTCCTGATCTAAATGCAAGAGATCGAGTACTCAGCATATGTCGTACCATATGGCACAATATTGTCAACACAGATGCTGATGTACCCAGTCACATACTCAGGTTGAAACACATCCCAGTCTGTTTGGGCAAAGCAGTCCTGTAGGATGCTCTCAGTCTCTGGGGTTCACAGTTTAACAGGTTTGGTGGCAGGGTTGGATTGTTTCAGTTTCTGCCTGTAAGCCGGGTACATGAACAAAGAGATGTGGTCAGACTGTCCAAAGTGGGGGTGTGGTGCAGCCCTATATGCGTCATGTATGTTGCTGTAGACATGATCCAGGGTGTTCTTGTCACGGGTAGGAATGGCCACGTGTTGGTGGTATTTTGGAACTACAGCGCGTAAGTTGCGTTTATTAAAGTCACCAGCAACAATAAAAACAGAATCTAAATGAGTAGTCTCTAATGCGCTGATGACGTCATAGAGTTTGCCGAGTGCTGCTGCGGAGTCAGCTCGCAGCTGGATGTAAACAATGGCCAAAAACAGAGCTGAGAACTCCCGCGGCACTCCTATGAAAATAGGAGCTCAGCATTCTCTAATTTCCCACTGTGTTGTGATCCTGGCTCGTTGTTTTCCAGAGACCTCACATTGGCTAACAAAAGGCTGGGTAGCGGTGGTTGGCTAGCTCGAGCTTTTAGGATAGCATGAAGCCCCCCCTCTTTCCTCGCTTACGTCACCATCTCCGAAGCGCTACCGGTTACCGGGGCGAACGATGACTTGAAGCTCCGGTGGGAGGGTAAAGTCCAGAGGATTGTATGAGTTACCGATGTCAAGTTTTGCCTGTCTCGGGTATGTTAACAGTGCACAGTACTTATCCAGTGCAAAGAGAACAAAAAGTAAACAACAACAAACAAGTCGGCATCTGAGAGCGGAGCAAGCAAGCACGTCTGCCTCGAGGGGCGCCATGATACATTTAAGGAAAAGGAGTTGAAGATTCAGCGCCCATAAAAGAAGGTTTTGAAATGTCCCTGCCAGTCTTTTTCTTTGTTTGTTTTTGTGTGTTTTTGTCTCTGTCTGCTGTTTGTGCTTAAGGCTCTACACGCCAGGGCTTGCTTTGTGTTCTGTTCTGTTTTGCTTTCTATAATTTTAATGTAGTGAAGTAGATTCTGGGGTAGGATTTTACATGATGTCCACAAACGCACCACTGACATCCACACCTTCCCAGCCGACAATTAGCAGGCTTATAAGAAACAGCTGCGCTTCACTACCAGAAGGAGGCATTTGGCAGTCTTGTCCATCCAAGGTGGCTGCAAGCATTAGGCAGTTAAGCGCTGCAGATCTCTCAAGGAAAGCTACTCAGTATTGCCCTTTAGAGAGTGGTTTCCACTATACTGCTGCTGTTTTGTCATATGCTGTTTTGCTTGTAACGCAATACTTTTATAACGAACAGTGATTTGGGGTGTATTTGTTTTATGTAGATCTTTTACTAATTTGTTTAACGTTTTATGCTTTCTTTTATTGCTTTAGTGGAGGTGCAGCTGCTTGTTGAGGGGCTAGGCACGTGAGGTGGAATCCCCTCCCCGATGCATGCGAGTGTACACACCGGGCATAGGTAGATTGCACCATTTAGAGTTTAGTGTGAGTGAGGTCTGCAGTGAAATCACACGGGTGAGTAATTGGTGGCACCCTTGGGCACTCCTCCCTGTAGGTTGCCTCCTCAAGTGGCCGGTCTCCACCATTTTGTTTCGTTGCTCTTTTATCATACTGTGATTGTTTTTAGGGTAACATCGTGGTAGCGAGTCTGGTCGTTTTAATCATCGTTTTGTTAATAAAATGTTTTAATTATCTATTTTGCCGTCTCAACCCTGCTACCTTAGGTGTCTTTTTGATTTTATAATTTTATGTTTTTAGTAGTAGTTCTTAATAAACTTTGATTTGTAAAATTCATCTGTCTCACCTCTGCCGTTAATAACGAGTCTGTGGGCTTTGGTAGCCAGTGCAACACGTACATTGGCTAGAGAAATCTTTCCTGGGGTGTAACGCCCTCCCCCAGGTGGCGTTGTCAATATCTTAGTTACAGTCCCTGGTTATTCCTCAATCGTGACACCACATTAATCAATAAACTCTGTTTCAAGAACTCTGTTTTTTCCAGAGAATCTCTCTGAGTTGTTTGATTTTATTTGGATCTAAAAACCTGAATCTACAAGTGATTGGCTGGATAAAGTTCATCATTCAAAGTTCACACTTGTGACCTGACAAAAGCTACTCCAATGTTTACTCTCATTGTGTTTGCTCTCGTTGTGACTGCACAACTTATTTTGTGTAATCATGATTTCTATTTGAAAGCTGCTACGTGGAGTTGGTGTATTGTGTTTTCTTTTAGGTCAAGTCTCAAGCATTGAGACTCAAAACAGGGTTAACAAGACAGGTACAATGGCTGTATAAAATGCAAACAGTAGACTTTGTTTTGATGCAACAGAAAGTACATGAGTAACTTAAAACCAGACACAAACTCACTTAAGTGGAAAAAGTGTAATTCAAAAGTGAATGAATGAATGAATACAAAGTTCCTCCACCTGCCTGTCTCCCTGCCCTGCTCTCTGGAAATCACGGATTCTTTGTTGGACTTTGACTCACCCAGACCACCTCCCCTCTACGTATCGCCCCCACTCCCCTGTTACTCCTCACTTCCTACACCCCATGGGTTCCTGCACTAGAAGTTACCCAGTGTCAGGTTCCCGTGTCCCCTGTCCTCTCCAACCTTTCCACTCTCTCCTTGGACCCTTAGTATTGCTTCATTCATGATTATTGTGTTTCTTCATAGCGTTGTTTTCCTCATAGCAATGTTCCTAGTAAATGACTCTTCATAGTATCATTTGTCTTCATAGTTAATCATTGTACTCTTCTAGTTCATGGTGCATCACAAGGGCGTAGATTTGGTTTTGGTGTTGGTGGGGACGGATGATTCAACCACCGAACCCTGCGCTGTTTCTTTTTTTTTTTCCTTTTTGTCTTTGCTTCTTGATAAAAAAGGAGAAATATACTTGCTTACATGTGCTATTCTACATGCTTTTAAACCATTTAAAATTACATTTCATAGTTTTATATGTGAATTATATAATGTTAAATTACTATTAAACAAATGACTGACTAAGTATTTTAGACTTTAGTTTACTTCAGCCATATTCCATATAAATCAGGTATCATACAAAAATAAAAATAGCTTCAAATACAGTCATGACAATAAAAGAATATGACTTTAAGGACTTAACAACATTACTTCAGTTATAGTACACCATCTCTGATACATTAGCACTAAGGGAACACTGAATGACCTGGTGGGTTTTGTCCATAAAACTACTCCTCTAAGATTACCACAAAGTAAAAGATCTCTCAGCAAAATTATGCAACATTTTAGGCACTATTGCCCCGATCAACTCAGTGAACTGGGATGTTTTATTCTAAACATGAACTACTGTTACAGCAACAGACATGGGGCGTTTATCAATATGCGTACTTGCGTTCTCGTGTACTCGTGATACGTCATCAGTCGGAGACCAAGTACTGTTCCAATTGAAACGCATCAAGCCGAGAACGCGAAGTCCCGGATGTGTTCTCGATCCGCCCGTTTTATCGAGCATGCATCGGTGTGGACTTGGGACAGCTATATATCCCAGAATGCATCTCATCCAAAACTCAACAGCGGACTCCCGGCACATCGTTTTCAACCCCCCGCTCGCGGACTTCTCACTACTCAGGTTAAAGAAACTCCAGCAGCTGTCTATAGTATTGAGTGTCCACTAGAATAGAAATAAAAGCGTTCTAACATCTCACCTGCTTGTTTTTATTAAGGTATGTACACGTATGTACATGTACACTATTTTTATTATTAGAGGTTTCACTACTGAGGTTAAAAATGATATATAAGTCACTTAGATCACTTCTAAATGTTAATGTTTGGTTTATTTCAGTGTTTTATTTGTTCCTGAGTAAACCAGTTTGGCTGTGATTAAAGTTAAGCTTCATAACATGTTACTTACAGTTAAATTAGGAGGGGACGGCAGTAAAAACTCCGGACCGGTGACATCATCACGTACGCAGGTGTTCCAATTGTACATGTCGCGAGTCCGTGCTCGCGTTCTCGGCGGGTACGTACTCCCGTGCGTTCTCGGCGAGTACGTACTCACCGAGAACGCGAGTACGTACTCGCGTACTTGGGCATTGATAAACGGCCAATGACTACTGGTGCCCCACACAACAACTCAATGTCCACTATGTGAAGGAGTCAAACACATGCCTTCTCCTCTCGTTAACTGAGATAAAGTGCTGACATATTTGTTTTACATCCATACTGTCCAGTCTCTCCTGGTGGACATGGCAACACGTTATTTGTGGTTACATACAATTTTAGACTGATGTGGGCCAAAGCCTAAATCGATGTGCCGGGAGTTTGCTGTTTTCGTCAGCTCAGATATTTGAAGTTTACTCAGCTACATTCTCACCTGAAAATATGTTAAACGTTTATTTTGCGACCCAGAAAGAGTAATAAGAGTAATACTAAAACTAAATAGCTGCAATAGTAGTAGCCATTGTTGGAAACTGGAATTGGCTGGGCCAGTCTCGGATATGGTTTTTCAATTTTGTTGTCCGGGTGGAAAAACGGGAGAAATTTGGGAGAATTGTGGCTCCGGGAGATTTTCGGGAGGGGCACTGATATTCAGGATTCTCCCGGAAAAGTTCCTTAGATTTATTCTCCTGTCAGTCACATTGTTTATTGTAAATAAAAGTCTCTCCATTTGAGTTTGTTCACCTGTGCTGGCCTCCCGGCCGTGACAAGAGCAAATAATTATGAAGCAAATAAAATGAAGGAAGATGCCAGAGTTTGAAATTAAAAAATAATTCTCCATTTGAATGTGGGAACTTTTTTTAAGTGTAAGTATAAATGTAACTATAAATAAATATATATATTTAAGTAACTATGGTAATCATGACAGTATAGATTGCATTTCCACACATGTTGCTGTGCAAAACGGGATATCTTACAGAAATAGAGGACTCAAAGTTAAAGCCCTTTTCAACAACCTCTGTTGGGGTTGTAGATGAGAAAATGCTTACAAAAATGATTTTTAAACAAAATAAACAAAATACAAATAATTAAAAAACAAAACTATGTCTTAACCAAAAGAAAATCTTTTATGAGGCTGATTAGGAATCTCGTGTTGACATATTTAAATTCACTGCTTATCATCGTTTATTGTTTACAATCTCAACCTTGTGAGCATGAAATATGTCCTCATACCATGTTTATTTGCTTATCATCGAAGCGAACTGGTATGTGGCAATAAAAGGTGAAAGAGAGAGTCTGCCCTTGTCAACAAGCATTATTGTTTTCAACAATTCACTGTCAATGCAGACGGACAAGGAGTCACTATGGCGCTCTCTGTGTAGCTCCTGCTGCTAATGGTCTGCAGGATGCAGGCTTCTTTCTTCAACGTCCAACGGGCTTATTTTTATGGCACAAGCACCTACTACACAAAACTCACTGAAGCTCTGCCATCAAGGGTGATCATTGGTTAATGGCAATGTGTCTGATGCAAGCCAGATCCTTTTATTTAGCAAAACTGTCATTAAAAGTTTTTTTTTTTCCTGCATGTGCCTGGAATCTGGGTAAGATGCCAAGTGAAACTTGATACGAACGTTCTTTGAAATGTAAGTTAACAGGTTTTTACTTTTCTACGAAGGATCTCTCAGCTACTGTTTAGTACAATGCAATCCAGAACCAAACAGGACCAAGAGAGCTCACGACACGATCCAAGATACAAGCTGGAGAAGACCACCCCTGTTGTTTTCTTATTCAGGCAATTTCCAAGTTAGTACCTATATTATACCCTTTATAAATGAATATAATAAAAATGTAGAAATTAAAAAAAAATGAAAAGAGAAATATACTATAGAAAACAACTCATGGTCCAAATATGGTCAAACCAACCCATCCATACATAGACTATCACAGCCTGGGAGTGTATAACCATGAACACAGCTTCTAAGATCATGTTCTGTCACTGTCTCTGTGACTCTAGCTCACTATTCCTTTTTTTAGTCCATAAATTAAAGCAGCACTGGTGAAAAGGGACTCCCACAGTTGCGAAGCAGTGAGCTGCAGATTGGTGCAGCTGCAGCGCCCTGTACTGACGCAACATAAACAACAATTCAGTGACTTGATTAAATACTTCTGATGTGATTTTTTTTTTTTTTTTTTTTTTTTTTTTTGCATTATGCATTTGAAAAAGTCATTGATGATGCCAGATATTTGATCTTGTACTGAAGAGGTGTTTGCTTACTTGTTTAGATTATTTAGTATTATTGTATTAGCAAATGGTGTTCTGGGCACATTTTCACTTTAGGTAGGACAAAACATTTCCATTAAGATAAAAGCAACAGTATTATCCATGAAAGTAATGAACTATAATGTGGCTAAGAAAAGTGTGGGTAATACATTTGTGGAGTAGCAGTCACTCTCCTTTGTCTTCTCCAGGTATTCATGTGTATCTAAGCAGCTGAACGCTATTTAAAGGTTCTGGAAGGGACCAAGGAGAAAGTTGGAAGCAGGAGTTTTTAAGTTCTTATTTGGAATTTGTAGGGCTATATCATTTTAAATCAGATATAGGGTTTATGTATACTTTGGAAAATAGTTTCAATCATAAAATATGATATAAAATGGTTTTGTGGCTTAATTGCCACTTTAGAAAATGTGGAAACAGCCGTGGCAGGTTATAACCAAAGTGTGGCTCATCAGCAGCAGGATATTAAGGTTTTGGCAATTACCCAATTACTTCTGGTTTTATTTTGCTGCTGTTAGGTCACTAGTGCCCACAGAGCCGCTATATTAAGATTTGTAAATTAACATTTTGACTAATAAAAATAATAACATTTGGCATTTGTTAAATCTTAAATCTGTGAATCTCTTTAAAATAAGCCTTAAATGTCATGGCTGTGTGAGGGCAGGCAGAAATGCTGGACCCAAGAGCAGGACACACAGAGGCAAAGTGAACTTGTAGATACTCAGCTTTATTACTGATTGCAGGCAAAACAGAAAACTGGCTAAACTGGACATGCGACTAAACTGAACAGGCAGATGGAACACACAGTGAAAGACAAGGGATGAAGCGACACGGAACTAAGGGAGACTCTGACATAAATACACAGAAGACTAACGAAGGACATAGGAGCACACACGGAACACAGCTGAGGACAATTACATATAATAAGACAGGGAGGACATGGAACTGAAAATACTGACTCAAGACGCGGACCTTAAACGTAACACACAGAGTCAGCCGAGAGGAGCACATGACGGGATGAGATAAACACGGAACACAAGAAGTGGGAGCAAAGCACAATAACTCACATCACTAAATACACAGAGGGAGACACAGAGGGCAACAACACGGGGAGGGATCTAATAAACAATACTGAACAGAATAATGGGATATGAGCAGCAGTACAACTGAGCAGTACAAGATTTAAAGTGGCAGTTAGTACAGTAATGCATGGAGTAAGGGTTTTTATTTTTATTTAAATACTAATAAAAATGAAGTGACCAGTGCAGAGTGTAGTATGTACTTGAGAAACTGTAGGAAATATTCTGTGTGCATCCTGTGGAGTTTGGTGTGTGTGTTTAAGTGTTGTGGTTGAGGTGTCAAATGGCTTGATGGTAGAAGCTGTTTTTGAGTCTTGTAGACAGACTCTTGTAACGTCTGCCAGATGGTAACAAGAAGAACAGCTAGTGTGCTGGGTGGCTGTGGTCCTTGATGATGCTGTGTGCTTTGCAGAGGCACCGTTGAAGACAGATGTCCTGAGTGGAAGGAACCCTCATGCCAGTGATGCGCTCTGCTGCCTTCACCACCCTCTGTAGTGATTTTCGGTTGCTGGCAGAGCAGCTTCCATACCATACCAAACTGTAATGCAGCTAGTCAGCAAGCTCTCAACATACAGACCTGGATGACCTCTAATTTCCTACTTTTAAATTCAAAATAAAACTGAGGTCATTGTACTTGGGACTAAAAATCTTAGAAATATGGTATCTAACCAGATTCTTACTCTGGATGGCATTAGATTGGCCTCCAGTAACACTGTGAGGAAACTTGGGGGTAGGGGTGGGCGGTATAAACGGTATACGGTAGAAACTATATAAATTTGGCCAACGGTAGAGATTTTGACTATACCGCTCTACCGCGATAGCGCATGTTGATGGTGTCATCAAGCTGCGCCTGTTTTGGTCGAAAGCATTGCAGCGTCTGCAAACAACATCATCTGCAAATTATGCCGGGCGACAGTAATAGCAAAGAGACGAAGCACTTTTGGAATATAGGGAAAGCCAAAAACTGTGCTTCCTCCACTTCCGTGCCATTGATTCATTAATGCTGAATTCTATCACAGCTGCTCTGTTCCCATGTCATTGCAGTATATTAATGATTAACCTCGTATTGTGGATGGATTATCTCAGTTGTTCTCCTAACTGAAGTTTGGTCCGTTTACAGCATCCTGCCATGCGATTGCATTTGTCCATAACCACCAGAAACCCTCACGTTAACCTTTATCGATTGGAAAAAAGTTAGCATTCATCCTTCAGCTTCACTGTGCTAATGTTATGCTAACATAGCTGTGTTGCTAGCGATCACATAGCACATCATTATATACCAGCTAGCCCAACTTCAGTAACCCTACAAACGTCACTGCTGTTTAGTTTTCTGTCTTCATTTATGTCGGAAGTGATAGCAGAGCTGTACGTTTTAATTTTTTCAGAAATCTCTGTCAGAGCATGGTACATCATGCTTAGGTAACTAGCGAAACTAGCAAAGCTAACTTCTAACTCCGTTAAATTTAATAAATTCTGTTTTCATGGATGCCTGGATGTTAAACTTAATTGTTACACCTGGTAAAGCAGCAACGCTGATCATTTTATTAAAGACGAAAGAATTTAGACAGTTTTTAACTCTCAGTGATGCCACAGTGTTCGTTTGACTTTGGGACCTGAAGAAGAGGGAGTTTTGGACCCAGATTACTCCGCAAAGCTCCTGACTATGGCAGCCGTAATGCTTCGGCAATCCATCAAGCGGTGCGCCTTCATAGCTTACCAAAGTTGTACTAAAACATTTTTTGAGAGATTTGTGGATGCCGTGTACTACATAAAATTGGTTCGAGGTCAGTAAGCACAACCAGAATTCATACATAAGGCACACTGTCGATTTTTGAAAAATTAAAGGATTTTAAGTGTGCCTTATAGTGTGTAAAATACGTTATACAGAAGAAAAAAATATATCGCGATATATATCGTTACCGCACATGCTTCAAGTTATACCGTGATATGGATTTTAGGCCATATCGCCCAGCCCTACTTGGAGGGTCATTTTCGATTAGCATATGTCCTTCAATGTGCATATTAAACAAACATGTAGGACTGCATTTCTTAAAGTCCACACATGTTGCTGTATAAAACAGGTGATATTTCATAGGAATAGAAGACTCATAGCTTAAGACCCTTTTCAACAACCTCTGTTGTGGTTGTAAATGAGAAAATGCTTACAAAAATGATGATTTTTATGAGGCTTGGATTAAAAAGTAGTTTCAATGTTTGTATTTTCTGTTTAGAAAGTAATCTCATACTGACATACTTGCATTCACTGCCTTCCATCACAAGAGCTTGAAATATTTCCTCATACCAGGTTTAACGGTTTAGCATCGAAGCGAGTTGGTATGTGGGAAACAAAAGGCAAGTAAAACAGCAGAGTGAGTTAGAGAGAGGATGTCTTTGCAAGTGAGTGTATTGTTTTTAACAATTTACTGTCATTGTAGAGACAGACAAGGAGTCACTATGTCGCTGTCCGTGTGGCTTCTTCTGCTATTGGTCCGCAGCACACAGGCTTCTGACTTCTTCAACGTACAACAAGCTTATTTTTATGGCACTGGGACCTACTACACAAAAGTCACTGAAATAAATGGATCTGTCCTGGT
This sequence comes from Oreochromis aureus, assembly GCF_013358895.1. Taxonomy (NCBI): domain Eukaryota; kingdom Metazoa; phylum Chordata; class Actinopteri; order Cichliformes; family Cichlidae; genus Oreochromis; species Oreochromis aureus. The sequence goes on from NC_052944.1 coordinate 41,325,769, forward strand.
ATGTACAGTTTCTTCTTTTTATCTTTAAATTTGTTGTGTGTGTTTTTTTTCTTTTTTATTTAAATGTAGAAAAGTAAAGTAAACATGTATTCACTGTAAATCTACAGTTTATACCATTGTTTGTTTTTGTTTAAATATGTTACCTTTTTAGATAAAGTATACTTAGGCAAATACATATTCACTATAAATTTACAGCTGAGGGCTCGCTATGTGCTGAACAGCCACAACTGCTATGCTACTTACTCATATGGTTGCCAAAATAGCAGTTGTGGGTACGAGCTCTATCAGTTCAACAAGGTCGATAAGGAGAGCAGTGGAGAGTGGTGTCAGATGGAGTACATCTATATTCTGCCGACTTTCAGCAATGTGTACACAATAGCGTGAGTACTCCTTGATATAGTACAAAATCAAATTAAACTGTCATGGTTGTATTTTAACTGCAGGACCACAGGAAAGCACCTTTGTGGTGCTACAAAAAATAAAATAACTAATTAAAGATCAGCTGATGATTTATTAACATATATCGTTTTCGAGTTTGATATTTGTAAATACTTTCTATACAAAGTAAAGCATAATGTAAACTGACTCCCATAAATTTGCACTGAAGGTACTCTGGTGGTGACTGGATAAATGGTATAAAAAACAATATCACATCATGGAGAACTGAAGCACGGCTTGAACTGAGAAAACGTTCCGACACAGGCAAAGCAAACTCGTCACCCCAGACCACCATCATCCCAGTTATTAGGTAAGCTTATTCACTGTCTGTGCCTCTGTTATGCCTCTACTCGCGGCAAATATGTTGAAACAGTCGTGCTCTTCCCTGTCAAAAGTGTTCACAGTATGAATTATAGAAGGACACATGTTAATGTTTCCATGTAGAACAGAGGTCCAGTCACACAAAGCAAAAACTTTTAATTTCTTATTTTTTAGCCCTTATTTTTCCAGGAACTTCATTAAAAATCGGAAAAGGGACAAAACGGCGCAACAAGAAAAGTAGAGTTCTACTTCAGTGACGTCATTGGGTGTAGGTGATACCTGATGGGCGGCAATCAGGCTGTAGTCGACAGGCAGCTGAAGCAGCCACATCCTCAGTATCCAGATGAATATCTTATTTTTAAAACATGCACTGAACAGTTTTTACACTCAAAAAAATGAAATTGGGTGGTTGCTACATGCACAAGATCCAAACTTGAAATTTGAACTAAATAATTCCATGTTTCTATGGTGAACGTAATTAAATCATGTAGCATCTGCATGAAATTCAGCAACTTAATTTGTTCTTGTTGAGATGACATGATACAATCTAGTAAGAGTGGCTGGATCCAGACAACTAACCATAGGTTTCTATTCTCCTTGTATCTATCTACTATTGTATCTATCTACTATTGTATCGTCCCTGGTGAACGTTGTTTTTATCCACTGGGCTGATGAGAACAGTCAAGGTTTCTATTTCTATTTCTGACTAGCCAGCATGCTAATGCTAACCTAGTCAATATAGAGAGAACTGAGTACAATATGATCCACAAGCATAAACAAAAATTTACAACAACTTTCTCTCTTTTTCAGAGTTCCTTCAAACTGTCAGACAAATGTCAGCTTGTTGATGTTTGACCCTGATGGGGATGAGGTTAAATGCCGATACGGAAACACACCATCAGAGTGTAACCCTTGTGATCCACCGTCTGTCCTCAGCCTCTCATCAGTAAGTATCGCTTTTAATCTAATGTCAAATTAGACAGTTTGATTTGTGGATAGTTTGATTTGACCTCATATCCTTTTTCATCCTCTTGCAGTCCTCTTGTACCCTGTCATTCAGCCCCACCAGCAGCAGTAATGAAGGTCCGTATGCAGTACAGGTGATGATGGAAGACTTTCCCATGAAGAACATCACACTGACTCAAACCAACGGGTCACAGACTATAATAACTACCAAGGATGCCATTGGCAAAATACCAGTCCGGTTTGTTTTGCTAGGTATGGTTCCATATTTTAATAATCTTTGGAGTTACAATGATACCAATGATCTGCTCTGAAGTTAAAATCTGTCCAGTGTTCATCACCAACCTGAACCATCTCAAAAACTAACAGATAGACTGATATTGGCCAAAGGTCATTCCAGTTTCATGACCTCCTTTATTAATTTGGCGATATGAAATTCACACACAGAAAGATAGTTGAACACCAATTACACAAGAATTTACTCTCTGGACACCCAGCAGATGCAGAGGTATTTTGGTGCTGCTGATCAAAGAACAGAAACATCTCATTTATGGACATGCTAGGAGTTACACCACAAAACATTGTTGTTTCTGTCATTTTTCAGTTGATTCTGCAGTGCCATCCTGCACAGAAGGAGACTTTCTGCCCAACTTCCTGCCTCCAACCCCAGCCCACAGAGCTCAGCTCTACACTAATGTCAGTCAGACTCTGGAAATCAGCATCAGTGCAGAAGCAAAAAACTCTACGTAAGTTAAAGTAAAAGATTTTAAAGATGTTGAAGGGACAATGTTAATGGGTTTGTGGTGAAATTGTGCTGAAATTTTCAAGTGATAAGTTGAAATAGTCTGACAGTCAAAAAAGGCATTATCAATATACTACTGCTGTAGCTCGAAAAAATAGATTAAAAACATTAAATTAAAAAAAATGAAACTTAAATAAAATGTTTTGGAAATGTCACTTGAGCTTTTTGCTTTTCGGTTCGTTGACGGTTTCCGAGCTGTTGCAGGCTGTGCAACATTATTGACAATATCAATGGAAAAGCAGCAGTAGACATGTACGTAGGAACATTTTTTGAAATGTAAGTGAACAGATTTTTACTTTTTATACGAAGGATCTCTGAGCTACTGTTCAGTGGGCCGTACAATGTAATCCAGAATCAAACAGGACCAGGAGAATTCACCCTGATGTGGACACCATCCAAGATACAAGCTGGAGAAGACCACCCCTGTTGTTTTGTTATTCAGGCAATTTCCAAGTTAGTACCTACATTATACCCTTTTAAAATGAATATAAGAAAATTGTAGAAATTAGAAAAATGAAAATGAAAAGAGAAATATACTATAGAAAACTACTCATGGTCCAAACATGGTCAAACCATCCCATCCATATAAATACTATCACAGCCTGGGAGTGTATGACTGCTTCTGGCACATGCTCAAACTTCTTTAATACCTATTTCACACATACCCAGTCTCATTGGCTGCCCACACACCCAATACTTTTATTACTGTCAGAAGTGGGATGGTCTTAAATGGAAATCTGTATTTGACAATTCAGTCTCTCTATGTGTGAACCTCTTCACTGCAGGCTGAGGGAAGATTTCTGCCTTTGCATGGGCCCATTATGAAATTGAGAAACTAGATATTTCATGATAATGACAAAACTCCACTATTTAACCAGTGTAAGTTAGATAATATACCAGCGCTAACAATAATAATAGCTTGTTTAAAGAATCTGCACACAGCTTACTATGAAGAAATTGTTAACTACTGCATATCTGGAAACGCTGAAGTCACTTTCTACTTGTCCGTCTTTGTTGTGTTTCAATCATGAACTCAAATGTGAAAAACAAAACAAAACATCAGATTTCCATGAACTATTATAAACTTTGAAATATATTGTCTGTATTCAAAGTTCTTTCTTTGCTTATCTTCAAAAATGTAAAGAATAAGCTGATTTATTTCCACAGTGGAACCAAGTATCACTCTGAGCTTCGATGCATAGTTGTGAGTGTTGATATCAGTGAGTACAACTTTTCTTTGTTTTAATGTCAACAGTTATTTACTGGATTGATAGCGTTCACTAATAACCTTTTTTTTTTAACTTATATTTGTGTACAGAATTATCAACACCAACACCAACACCTACTCCAGCCAACACACCAGTTTGTGAGTAATTCATGAGACTTAGTCCAGCTTGACAGATTTGGGGCAACAGTGACTTGTTTGTTTCAGTTAACTCATAGCTGTTAAGCAAAGCCTAGAAGTTAATGTAAAGTAAGTTAGAGAGTAACAAATGTTATACAGGAGTGGTGAAATTTTAGGGACTTTTATGTCATCTAGCTAGGAAGCTAACTTGCAGTGTGAATAATGATTAGCCAAGTTCCTGGATTAAATCTTTTATGGTGTTAAATTTACCTTGTACATCTACCATTGTGTTTTATGTAAACATAAGATCCACTGATTTTTGTCAAATGCAGCTGCTTGCAGCAATGTTAACTATGTAAAGCAGAGACGTTATTATGGACAGATTACAACACACTGTATGACTGGTTTACCCGTCACAAAATTATAAATGGATTTAAGCAAAATTGTTTTTCATGTTTTGAGTGATCTCGGATTAAACAGACAGAAGACAATTCTGACCTATAACATGGAATTGTTGTGTTTGTAGATGTTGCAGGTCTGAGCATGAAGCTTTCCTCTTTGGTGGGCTTGTCTCAGATTGATAAGGACACCCTCCTAAATCAGGTTAGTCTGTTCTTATCTCATCTGAATTCTTAGTACTTGGGGAAAACTGAAAAAAATCGTAATCCCAGACTGATATTTTATAGATTAAAAAATGCTAAATGTTTGTGTTTTCTTGTGCTCTGCTCTAAACACTAAAGATCCTAGTCTAACTCATTGGTATTCCCGGTGTGCCTGATAGTGACATTTTGTCCACATAATGAGGCATAAAAGGACCCAGTGGACCTGAGTGTAGCTTACACTAAGCAGAGAAAGTAGTGACTCTAACTCAGTCTTCCTTTTTTAATCCATAGATTAAAGCAGCACTCGTGAAAAATGGACTCCCACAGGATGTCATTCTACAGCTGAGAAGCAGTGACCCGCAGATTGGTGCAACTGCAGCGCCCTCCAGTGGTGCAACATAAACAACTCAGTGACTAGTGTGTGATGTCTGCTGAGGGTTAATAATATACTTCTGATATGACTTCTCTGCATGAGCAAGTTTTGAATTTGAAAAAAATCAGTTGATCAATTGATGATGCCAGATGTTGGTTGTTGTACTGACAGAGGTGTTTCTTTTAGATTTAGTATTATTGTATTAGCAAATGGTGTTCTGGGCACATTTCCAATTTAGGTAGGACTTTAGGAAAACATTTCCATATTAAGATAAAGAGACAGTATTGTCCATAAATGTAATTTACTATGATGTGGCTATGAAAAGTGTGAATAATATATTTGTGGAGTAGCAGTCACTGTCCTTTATCTCTCTGGGGTATTCATGTGTATCTAGGAAATTTAACGCTACTTAAAGGTTCTGGGAGGGACCAAGGAGGAAGTTTGGTGCTTGGATATTTTTTTTAGCTGTTATTGGGGATTTTTAACATTAAATTGTTTTAATTCAGATATAAGGTTTGTGTATACCTTGGCTGATTGTTTTAATCATAAAATATGATATAAAATGGTTTCATGGCTTAATTGCTGTTTCGGAAAGTGTGGAAACACACCCGGTAGGTTATGAGCAAAGTGTGGCTCATTAGGTGAAAGTCATCACACACAAATGGAGACCACGTGTAAAAGTGGTGAACCTACTCAGGAGTGACTGGCCAACCAAAATTACTTCAAGAGCACATCGTCAACTCATCCAGAGGTCACAAAATAACCTAGAACAACATTAAATAACTGAGACATGAGAAGCCTGTGGTTAAGTTCAGAGGACTCCTGACAATAAGATAGAGATTGGGCAAAAATTGCATCCACGGAAGAAAGTTCAAGATGTCCAAAAAGAACATGAAGGCTCATATCACATTTGACAAAAAACAAACAAACAAAAACAAAAAACATCTTGATGATACCCAAGACATCTGGGTGAGACAAATACTGAACCTTTTGTGAGGTCTGAGTCCCAATAAATTTGGTATGAAACTAAAACAGCATTTCAGAAAAGGGACATCGTACCAACAGTAATATATGGTGGTAGTAGCGTGATGGTCTAGGGCTGTTTTGCTGAATCATAACCTGGAAGAGTTGCTGTGGTACTGCACTGGTACTGTAAATGAAACCATGAATTCCATGTGTTTTTGACCTCAAGCTAAAGATCACTGGGTTCTGCAGCAGGACAACACCAGCAAGTTCACCTCTGAATGACTTAAGAAAAACAAAATGAAAACCTTGGAGTGGTCTAGTCAAAGTTCCGACCTAAATCTCATGAAGATGCTGTGGCATGAGCTTAGAAGGTGGTTCTTACTCAAAAACCCTCCAATATGGCTGAATTACAACAATTCTGCCAAGATGAGTGGACCAAAATTCCTCCACAGCGCTGTAAAAGATTCATTGCATTATCAGAAACGCTGCTAAGGTTTAGGGGGCAATCACTTTTGTTTTTTTAAACACAGGGCCATGTCTGATAATGTTCAGAATATTTCGAAACTCCTGCCTTTGTTGTTATCGTTATTGGATGTACATGTAATGCTAAAATACAAGTAAAACCACACAAACCACCGTGAAAAACCAAAAGGAGCCAAAGTAGTTTAAAAGACATCAGTTTAATTCCAGGTGAACAATCCAGAGCAGTATATCAGTAGAAATGATACACAGGTCACGGTTTCAAGGTTGTAACATGAAATAAATAAAATATCAGTGAGCTGTAAACTTGTTCATCATGAAGCCACATGATATTAAACTCTGTTCTTTGGGCTCTGAAATTTATTTATTTTTTTAGCCAACCAACAACCCAATCTGAAAACATATCTTCCCAAATCTCAAAATATCATTTTTCAAGGTTTTTTGGATTTGGCTCACATAAACAAAAAAATTACAAAAAAAAAATATCCTCTGATTTAGCGCTTGTGTTTGACTGGCGGCTAGCTATTCATTTCAGGCCCTCTTTGTGTGTGCGCACATTCCTTCTTGCTGTCTAGTAAAACAGCACACGAGGTGCGCTGGTTTTGTTTCAGCTAGCAACATCTATGCTGGATTTTAACAGAATCAATTATAAGGAGGCAACTGCCCCGACATGGTTCAACAAAAACAAGCGCTGATGATACAAACACACACCTGGACAAAAACATTTACAGTTTAAAATGTTTTTTTGTGTTTTTTTTTTTAGGTGTTGGACAAATTTGAGGTACAGTTGGTTTCGTTTGTGAGTGATGTTTTGGACTCTTTGTTCAGCCCTGAATAAACCCTCAATTAGACCAAAAATAATTTTAAGGAGAGATTAATTAAAACGTCAAACCTTGTGTACCTCTGGACTTCTCTGACGTTCACAAGATCAAAAACATTTCAAACCTCGTTTTGCTTCAAACTGATCAAAAACAAAAAAGACTCCAGGAACTGTCCCTTCATGAGAATTGCACATCATTGATAGAAAATATGAACTTTCCTATGTACAGCTAGCAGAGACCCAACCTGGGTGAGGACTGAGTGTTTCTGTCTGTCATGAGAGCGGTTATGAGAAACTTTCCGGAAACCCTTCCACCATCCTCTGCAGTCACTATAAAAGTTCAAAATCCCACAGAAATAAGGCAGCGTACAGCTCGAAGAACCCCTGGCTCCAAAAACGTGCTTTCACACCGTGAACAAAATGCAGCTACATTTAAAATCCAATGTGCAACATAATTCTAAATAAATTAGAATGAAACAAACAGTAAAAACCTCATATAGACGTATGATTTTTCTCTTTAAAAGGTCCAAGAGCCTTGGAGAATCGTCCCATGCATTCGTAGTCTTTCCACGCTCCACATGTTGCATTTACCTGGCAGTAAGGCTCGCCTCACAGCTGAGCAACACGAGATTCTGCTTTCTTTGACAGTTTGGAGGAAAATGATGAGCTTAAAGGCAAAATTTAAACTAACATTTTAATGTTAGAAAATACTGAATCTTTATTAGTTTGAATGTTCCAGAAGCCTTGTATTTTTCCTCATGTGGGGGGATCTTTGTGAGAATCAACCAACTGTGCAAGTGTTTAAGAATAATACCCTGATGCACGTTTAAGCTAGCAGTTTATTAGCTTATCTTTCTGTAAAGCTTTGAAACACCTAGTCCCATAAGTCTACGGAGTTCTTCCTAAAGCCTATGCTGGTTGTTAAGCCTTAATTATACTTTCTGCAGCCATGAGTCCGCTGGTATTTAAGTCACATAAATTTTCTTCGTCAGACATTGAGCGCCAGGGTCTGTGCAGACATCTGCCAACCCGCATGTTTCTTCTGACTTAATGGACTCATCTGCTGAGACATTACATTAAAATACAGCAACTCTGCCATCATGTCTCCATCTGTCCATGTCCAAGTATAATCAGGACTTAAGCCAGCTAGCCACCCAGTTACACTGAAAGTGGCCAGAGACTGGTTCATACTGAGCCAGTGCAATGCCACAGTGGCCTCCAGAGTCTACCTCGAATCAGTTCCCATTTAAAGATGAGCTTCTCTCTGGAAATATTGTCATAGCAGACTTAACTTGTAATAAAAATGCTGGTGTTTCTTTTGAAAAATATTACTATGTTAGTTAGCCCTGACCCTGAAAGGATGCATTCTGACAAGTTTATTGCAATCAATTTCTGTTATGTTGTTGCAGTGTAGGTACATTTAGCCTAATTTCTCAACTTGCACAGTCAAGCAATCTTTTCTTTAGCATAGCCAAGTAATTTTTCTAGCTAAGTCTAAAAAAAAGAAAAAGACCCTTGTGATCGTCCAAGTAGCAGTAGTAGCACTTGACGTAAAGCTCCACCTATGGTCTTCAAGCCACTTTCATTGGTTGACACCGCACATTGCTATTCTGATTTTGGATAATCTAATTTCTAGGTCCAATGCTAAGCTAAGCTAACCAGCCACTAGCCCCAGATGTACATATTTTTTCAGATATGCGGGATGTCCACATTACCAACAACAACAACAACAAAAAAAAACATAGCAGTACATGTGTGCTTCAACAATTTTTGACTCATTCTTACTGTAAAAATATTTAGTATAATTTGTTTATATTCATGTAGCCATATGAAGTGTAACGTTAAAAGGTCAAAATAAAGTATGCGTTTCAGCACCAGCGGCACCAAGTTGTTCACAATGTGAATGCAGAACTAGAAGTCTTTCTACAGCTGTCTCATAACATCTCTCTAATCTTTAATATTTTGCCTTTAAATTGTTAATACATATCCAAAAACATGTTAAAATATAAAAAAGGCAGATTAACTCATGTAACTTCATCTCCCAACTGACAAGTTTTGATCAAAACCTCTGAGGGCTGCAGTGAGTACTCTGAGAAAATGGACAATTCGCAGAATATTGTTTAGCCCAGGTTGGACAAGGAAATGAAAAAATATATACAAACATACATAAAACCACACCGACGGTGGAGCTGCCTTCATGTCTGACCTCTGACTCTTTCCAATACAAAGCCACCAGTTTACTTTATAAAATGTATCACATGATCACCATCATCCATTTGAGAGTGTTTCCTGTGCTCCTCTGTAAAAAATATGTGCTGATAAATCGCCCGCCTCTGGTCACTTAAGGTTTAATACTTTCAAATATATCCAAGTAACAGGTCAGCAGTGAAAGGCAGCCCCACCCCTCACATAAAAATACACACTTGTTAGAGTTAACTCCACAGAATAGTTAGAAACCATAAATAAGTTAAGAGTCGTCCCTTC